>NC_136258.1:22142500-22682500 GCF_053564925.1 Oryzias latipes | reverse complement strand
TTAAAAACCCATGAACATGCTCCATGATCTGCAGTCTGGTTCATTTCTGAATCTGGACGATCATTTCTGATGAAAGCTCATGTCAGGGGAGATCAAGGTCAGGGCCTCTCATTTCATACATATCTCCTTTTCCTTATGCTCTTATTCAGGGTATATCATTTTTACTCAAAGAAGTTAGCTCACAGCGGCGGGTTTGAAACCTTAGAGCCTCTCCGCTGTCCATCTGTGGGGGTTATCTGTGTGGCACCTCCTCTCACCCCTGTCTGTGACTCATCTCCACTCATCATGCACACCTCGGCACGGGCACATGGCAACTGGACCACTCAGCGGTGCATTTAAAGGGATAAGGCTGTCATCGGTGGAATACTTTGACCTCGGGGTCACTAATGGTTTCAGACACACATTGTGTACAGTGCAGGCAGGTGACATGAGATCATGACAGAGAAGAAAACACTGTAGCTTTCCAGGAATGTTTTATTAAAACACACGCTAAAAGTTCATTAGAGGCTTCTCTAAAACATAGAACTATTAGAATTAAAAAAGTTAGATTGTCCAGAAGTTAAAGAGTAGCAACGCTCTGGTAAGAATAAGAAAAAACACCCAACAATTAGCGCCAAAAGGTTAGGGCTGAAAAGGCTGTAATTTTGAGTGACAGGTGTTAGATATATGCTCATTCTCACCTTCTTCTGGCTCTTCTAACATGCATCGTGTGTTGGGGTGTGCACCCTCTCATGCGCGTTTAAGTACATGCCCACGCTCTCACAAATTTGCACTTGCAAGCTAGAAATCGCGCTGTTAGTCCTTTGTGTTTGTCAGTGATGCTACAAGTAGAAACAATGCCCCCCAACCCTCAAAAGAAAGCCTAATTACAGTAATTGCTGGCCACGTGATTAGAAAGAGTATAAGATATTTCCACCTTGACAACTGTTCCCAAACAAAAACCATCACAGGAATGGCGGGTCGATGAAAAGAGGGGTTGCTGTGATTAACCCCCCCTTGAAAGTCGTTTTTCCCAGGCACCAAAGCAGTGGAAATTTCCACAATCTGCAGGCTTAAAATTTGGTGTCAAGTGCCAGTGTCGCTGTGTGGACGGAATGCTTCTTTTGTGGTCGAATCTCTAGTGTAATTTCGGGCAGGGCAGGGTGTCGCGGCAGTAGGGCTTTCTTCCTCAGGACCTGTGCAGTTTCATTAGATACGGCTAATGAAAAGATGGCTGGCCCCACAGCCGCGCCCCCCGACGCTCCCTCGGCCTGTAGTTAGAGTCCCTGCAGGGCATCTCCCACTGAACAGGTGTACGGGTTTGGCCACCATTACCTTTCTGGAAACATCTTTCAAAGGCACCCCTTACTTTTTTCTTTTTTATTTTAACCAAAGAAGAGATAATCTTAAAATTCTACAACTTTATGTACTCAACCCTAGTACTTTGGGTGCTTTTTGAGCTTCTTTTGCAACAATTTATCTTAAAAACTGTTTTTGTGGCAATGCTTGATGTATATTTTTTATTATACTACACAATAGTTCCACAATAAACCTGGAACTGTCCAAAAAAACACAATGATAAGTGGTAAATTGTCATTTTTCAACTACAAAATATCAAAAATTAAGATCAAATATTTTTTTAATATATAGGAAAAAAAATAAAGAGACAAAATAAAATTTTTAAATCCACAAAGTCAAAACTATCTGAAAAATGTCTGAAAAAACTGAACTATATGCAAAGGTTCAAGGATTTTTGGGATCCAAGTTTCACAGTAATGTATCATAACTCTTGTTGTGTTTGTTTTGAGAAAAAAAAATTCAAAGTTAATTTTTTTTTTAAACCTTCACCCTAGATTTTTAATGAAAATAAAGCTAATGGGGGGTTCTGGGTCATTTCTACGTCATTGTAAAGTCGATTTGATTGGAAAACTCACAGGTTAGTTCTGGGACTTATAAAGGTTAAGGGATGTTTGACATCCACCCAAAGTGAAGTAACATTATTAACATACATAGATTACATTTCTATTTTTTAGTGTGCAAACCTCAACACACTTTTGGAATCAATATGAACACAAAAAACCTTAAAAAGTTCAATTTTATTCTAGACTTCCTTTTATATTTTTTTAAGCAAATTTGGGATCAACATCTTTTTTTCTTGCTTTGCCCAAAAAGTAAGCAGTGACAAATGACTGGAAGTAAACCTTTTTTTTTAACTTTACCATTCATAAAGGTTTCTAAGGTGATAGAAAAATGTACCAAAATTTGGCATTTTACACATCCAAAGAAGAATCGTGTGTTAAATTTCACAAGTTAAAGTCATTACTTTATCTTTTAGTCACACAAATGATTAAAATATCATAAATTAAAAGAAAAACACTTTTTGCACTTACAAACTAAACTGAGCTGTTTCTGCAGATCTGCTGTTTATCAGTCCTCTGGTCTTTTGTCTAAGGAACACTAATTGGCATACGAGGCTAATAGTTGATAAACAGTATGGTGTCATCTGGCAATACTTCATTGTTTGGTCACGGATGCCCATTTGGGCTGCGTTCAGGGTCTGCCTTTCAGCTGCCAGAATCTGAGCAGAGGACTGGTGTTTGGCTGGAGCTGGGCCGTGCTGGATCTCAGTGTTTACTTGCTAACAGACTCCCTCTGTGTTCATACGCTGACCCTTTGTGTGGTTCTCTGAGAGGCAGGTGGATTGTGCCTTGGGCTTGCGGGCTACAGTTTGAAAGAAACAACGTGTAACTGGAGATGTAACACGACTCCGAGGCAATTAGGCCCACAATGAGGAGGTTTCTTTCGCATTTGCCCCTTTTGTGTGTCTAAACACTATTTAAGAGCAAATAAAATGTGGAACCTTGGGTGCTCTGCCAAGAGAATGAAGATGTACAAGCAGGCTGCAAAACAGCAGCAGCTGAGGCTTTTGTTCCGGCCGACAGCTGTTTGCTGTACATAAGTTAGAGGAGAACTTCTCCTTTGAAGTTCCTCTGACCTACTCTGCTTTTTGAAGTGAGGGGGGTTTGGGGCAAGTTTAAAGAGTTGGAGGATGCAAAGCTAATTAAGTGCATTTTGCAGTCCTTTTTGTTTTCAGCAACAGATTACGGAGAGGTACAAGGAGAGCCGGAAGACCCTGCATCTCTTTCCCTTCTCCTCCTTCTTTCCCTCCACCCTGTGGTTGTTCTACCCCTCCTTGAATGAAGCGTGTCTACCGGATCTGCCCAGGATGAAATGTCATATCTCAGACTGATCCTTATCTCTTAATCGCTTCCTTTGTCTCCCATGATTCCCCAGACCTTCGCTAACTTCCCCCCTCGGACACTGCCCTTTGATGTGTCAGCCACATAGGAACGCTGGGGGTGGGATATTTGTGATCTGTGCATCCGTATGCGTGTGTGTGTGTGTGTGTGTTTTGAAGTGGCGGTCTGGTTCTGCTCTAAGCTAACAAACCCCCAGAGGTTATCAAAATTCTGCAGGAAAAGAGACCGCTGAAAGGGCTTGGTGTTGTGTGAGGTTGAGGCACCCCGTGGCTTTGGCTAAAATATAAACTCAAAAGAAGAAACAGTTCTTTCTTACATGCTCAACATTTACATTTGCTGGAGGGTAGGAGAAGTGGTGTGATGTGCTCCTGTTTGTGGAACTCTACATGGGGGCTAGAAACCTACTCTGATGACAGAGCCCTAAAAACCTCTTGGAGGCCAAAAGCAGATGTTGCATTAGCAGCCACATCAACCTGCAGTGAATCAAAGTTTAAAAATACAGCAGAAAGGCTGCTTCAAATGAAAAAGTGACAGCAATGCGGAGAATTCTTGAAGTTTGAGCTTTTGGTGATTGCTTTTTGTCAAATATTTGTCTAATCTAATCGGAAATGACTCTGTATCTCTTTTGTTTTGCTAAGAAGCCTGATTACTCTGATGGCATATGTCTTTTTAAAAATGGAGAAAGAGTTTGAAAAATAGGATAATTAACTCACTAAAGAGAAAAACAGGCAATGATGGATTGCATTTTCCTTTGCAACAACCTGTTTCAGAAACCAGAGTTTCAAAGGCCTCCACCTCAGGCTGCAGGTGGCCACCAGAGGAACTGAAAAGAGGTAAACCATCAGGAAGAAGCTTTGAGGCAGATGCAGGAATAGCTGGAAAGATTTTTATCTCCAATTGGGAATGCTTTGGTGCCCTAATGGAGCAGGTGAAGTCCCAGCGACAGTCATTAACTTTTCATTTACTTTTTTTCCCCCATTGTCATGGTAGCTTTGGACTCTTCAGGGGGCCTAAAATCTAGATGTAAAGAGGTGAATTATTTTCATTAAACTAATAACTTTGACCAGTGGTATTATTAGGACTGTAGAAAACAAAAATCTAAAGGTTTAGTGAAGTATTGTAAAAGGCCCAGGACAAAATCTAGATCTTGCTTTGCTTAAACTTAATCCAACCACAGGAGACTGGTTACAAAAGTAAATCAGGAGTATTGCAGAAGCTCAAAGTTGTTTTATATTTTGTATATTTTATGTTTGTATTGTATAAAGTCATAGCTTAATAGATTAAAAAATTGTGTATTTTTATGGACGTGATAGTAATTTTATGGATCAACTGAGAATTTTAAAATAAAAACCCAGATTATTCTCCCACGTATGACAAATATGGTTAAATCTCTCTACAGTTTCCTGTGAGAAACTCTTCTTTGAAAGGAAACCAATGTCCAAACTTACAAATCAAACAACAAATATGTAAAAGATGCCTAAACAATCTATTCAATATTAATTAAAAACTTTATTATTATTTTTCTATTGTTTAAAGCTTCTCAATAAAATCAAATATGGATTTATTTCTAAAACTTATGTTCAAAATTGATATTGTTGGTTATAAAAAAAAATCTTTCAACACAACTTTGGAAGCAAACTGAGCTTAAGTCCAACTTTCATTTATATCTGAAAGCAAACTTTAACCAAAAATAAATATTAGTATAATATTATACTATTATATAATTGTGCTCATAAGCTTACGTATCCTAGAAGAAAATATAATTTTGTACAGATTGATTTCATAACAATTAACAGATTCTCTAAACCCTGCCTAGGGTTTTATGTTTTTGGCACTTCCTGTTTCCAGTTTGAACTTAAAAACAACTTTCCATGTCCCTCTTAATGACAATTATAATACCAAAATGGAACAAACTAAAGTTTGCACTAATTAAATAATAACATTTGGTTGGCAGGAAGGGCAAACATCACGTCAGGATGTCATCAAAAAAGAAATTCTATGTTATAAAATGACATCAGAATACCAAATCTTACACGAATTGTGTCAGTATTATTTTGGACAGGTGGTTCATAATTAAATATAAACCAAAAATAAATTCTGTAAGCTTTTTTACAAAAAGAAAACAATGTCAATGATGCAAAAGTATTAAAATATCTTTGACACATCTTTCATTTTTATTTTCTCTGAATGCAGGCATGCTTTTGTTTAAAAAGACTGGGACTTTAGGACATGGAAGCACTTGTTTTCTCTGTCTGAGCAGAACTCCTGCGGGAACGTGTCTGTATGCTATTTGTGAGTGAACATCTGTGAAGCAAAGCAAAAGGACTGGGCTGAAAGAAAAGCTTGTATTTTTCAGCACATATTTCTGCCGCCTTATGAAGTCATGTCTTTGAACATGTTTCTCTCTGCGAGTGGAAAATGAATGCGTGCATGTGTCCTATCATAGCTAATTGTTGCCTGATTGGCTCATGTGGACGGGCCGACATCCGGAGCTTCTTTTTCTGGGTCCCAAAGGAATCTCAGATTGAAACCAGGGCAGATGGGGGCACATTGTATGCACCCTCTGGTGGCAGGATGCTACAGCACAGTTGGCCTTTTGTGTGTGCGTATGTTTGCGTTGAAAGGGTGTTTGTTCATCTGCGTGTTAATCTGAAGAACGTGCCTTTTCAGGTGAGAGAACAATACTGTATGTTTGTGCGGGGAGGCCACCCAGCATCAGCTGAAAATCCTGACAAAGATAGGAGAAACGGCTTACACTTACACGCCTCGGTTCCAGCCAAAAGCAACATTATTCATTTGACTAAAAGAGTGAGGTGCTCGCCGGGTCTCAACTCACCTGCAGATACAGGGACGTAGAAAGAGAAGAAACGTGTGACAGCCAAATGTTGTGTTAAAATATGGAACATAAATAAACCTGTTTTGGTCAGGTTTGTTTGTGCTGCAGAACCCAAAATAATTGGTGTAAATGAAGAAACACAGTTTGACCCTGTTGGTATGTGTCTTTGCACATTGATATGAGAGAAAGAAAGCCAAACTGTATAGAAATTCTACTTTCCCCACGTTTGTCAATGCTTATCAATGTTTCTTTTGGCGTGAAAAAGCAAAATGGTGTTCATTAAAACACTGAATGCTGAGGCATTTCAAAAACTAAATCATGAACATGTGGTTTGCACCATAGAAAGAGCTGCTGCTGTTTTTCCAGCCTGCCTGTGTAAGCCAATACTGATCTTTTACATCAGATATAGAAGCTTATGTTTGAAAATCCTCAAAAATAAGCTGGTTATACTAAACAAATCAGACAAAGTGTGTTTGAGTTATTTGGAGGTTTTATAGGGGAAATGAAAATAAATATGGATTATCTAAGAAGTTGATGTTACAGTCACAATTTTAAATTAAATTGATGAAGACTGTGTCTTTTTGTTACCTAAACAGTTTTCCTATAACTGAATAAATATAAATAAAAGAATTATCTCCATCAGTTTGAAGCTTTAAAATTGCAAGGACTTCAAAAAAAGTTTCAAAAACAGAAAGTTAAGCAGATTTTCTAAATCAGCCTCTTTGGTTGGTTTACACACATAGAAATATTTAAATTTGAAAGCACAACATAAAAAAAAGTAAAATGAAAAACCACAGTATATTCTACATTTCCTTTTTTTTCCTGTCCTTGTTTAATTTAATTTTTTAAGTCATACAATTTCATCAATGCATTTCACCTGAAATGACATTTTTTGAGGCGCTTGGTCATCATACGATTGACTCATGGGGGCCAGTGAAGACATGGAATAGAAGGAAAAACTGTAAAAACATACAATTAAATATCTCAGCCTGCAGGGGAAAAAAAAAAAGAGGAGTCGCACCAAACAAACAGACATGTTGCCTTGGTAATGGACAGGGTCCCTGCGGAGGGGGCCATCAGACTGATCTATATTTAAAAACAAGAATCCCATAGGAGGAATAAGCTGGAATGCTCAACAGATGTGAAAGGAGGAAGAGAAACTTTTTTTTTCTGTTGTTATGGTTTTGTCTTTCTCCAAAAGTCTGACGAAAGGTAGAGAAGAATACGACAGTAATTAAGTCTAGGCGATCTCAGGGCAGTGAATGCAGCACAGGGGTTTCCAAAACATCCACACACACACTTCTCCTTTGCATTTGTTAGAGTGCAGCGTGTCGTCCCTGTTCACACAAACGTCTGCCAAGTTCATCCCTTAACCCTGTCCACCACCCAAGATTATTTTCATGTCACACAAAACACTAAAACCATTTTTTTCTTAAGGAGTTGGGTTGATTTTCTTCTAAATGAGTGAACACCATGGTTTCGCAGTAGTTTAAAAAGAACAAATCCACACACTTTGGCTGTTCACCATGTGTTGTGCGTGTGTGTGATTGTGTGTGTTATCGTGAAAGACTTGCGGTCACAATCGTGCCCGGAAAAGCTTGGAGTACAACCACTCATTAGGAAGCCAGGCCCGTCTGGAGTACATTTTGGGCCGCGTACGGCAACTCTTACATGAAGAAGTCAGTGTCAGTGATGAGAGTAAAAGGAAGGAATTAAACACACAAAGGGAAAAGAAAAACATATATAAGAACATGTATTGGAAGATGAAGATGACAGATGTGGTTACAGACGATCCCTGGAAAGACCTCAGGCATCTCAGTCCTGTGTAGTGCAGCACTTAGAAGAGCAAAAGATACTGTGCAGGACCTTCCAGATCCCAGGTCTCTGGATGAGGACCTGAGCTTAGGCAAGAAAAGAGAGAGAAGAGAATATATCTATACGCCTTCATTTCTGTAGAATGATTTAAAAAAGTAAACTTTTAACTTCCAAAAACACAAAAACATTTATTTAATTTTATTTACCGCTGGAAAAAGAGGAAGAACAACACATTCAATGGGGCTTAAAAGCAGAATTCATTTTTATAAAAGGAAAATATGAAACTTCTCTTGTGTTTAGCCTGATAGAAAGCAGATAAACAAAAGATATAGTCAAGTGTCATGGGTTGAGTTATAGATCAGATTCTGGCTCTGTGCTCATCACCATGTTGACCTGTGGTCAACAAACTCTGATATTTTTAAAAATACAGTCAGACGTGGGCACCTATAACCCACGAGTTTGCTTTTGTCAGTTACAAAGGTAAATTGTAAAATTAAAAAACAAAACAACACATGGATATTTAAAATGAGCACAGAGGATAAATAGATTTTCTAAATGAGGCTGTAAGTACGCGTGTTCGGTCACTTTTTCTTAATAACATGCTTCAGGCTAGTTGGATGGATAGACAGACAGAGACAGATGGGTGCAAGGATGCTCTCATTAATAGAAATAAGTGAAAAACTAGTTTGATCTAACTATATATTTTTTTTTTACTATTGTAAAGACTCCTTTTCTTTTTTTATCTGAGACCTTTAAAGAGTTAGCCTCCAAGTTTTTAAGGTTAAAAGTAATTTAAAAAATTGACAGATTTTAACGCAAGTGTGGGGTGTCGGGGGTTTCTAGGTACGGTGGCCGAGACGTGCAAGACACATTACATTTAAGATACAACAACAACAAATCCAAATACAAACTAACAAATCCTGAAGCACCAAAAACAATCTTGTTACAAATGAACAAATACTGAAACACAACAATGAAAGCGGAGACACAGCTTCTTACAGAAAGCTACGTGTTATAAAACCAATCGTGCATGATTTTTTAAGTTATTTATTACTGTTTTATTTATCTGGACATTATAAATACGTGAAACGGTCCAAAAGCATTTTTTTCGTTATATTAAAATAATAAAGGTTACAACAATGTTTAGAAAGGTAAAGTTTTTCGGTCACTTCCGGTATTAAGGGTATTCCCTTTCCGCTGAGCAGCCAGCCGGCAAGTGCAAAACACAACAGCAGAAGATGGAGAAAAAATTAACAAAAGCGAGCAGCTTCTGTATTTGGTCATTTGAATGAGTATGATTGATTCCAGACCATACACCAACATTTTAAATGAAGAAAAAAGTGTGGGAAAAACTTTTGCCTTGAAGGGGAGCAGAGAAATGAAAGCCAGTTTGATTGAAATAAACACCTTTTTTAAATGGTGCTTGTGAGTTCCACTAAAACAAAGGGGGAACATGTTGGCATTTTGAGGGGATTTTTCTTCTGTTTCCGCAACAATACAAGCACTGTGGAGTAGATTTTCAACTTATTGAAAATCTTTAGTAACTAAATGTGTTCACAATAAATGCACTAACATATAGATGGAAATATTATTTAACCTCAAAACTGGGAGTTTCAGAAACGTATCAAAAACTATTTTTTCTGTATGTATTTTGTCCAGTTTTCTACAGTAAAAGCCACGTTGTTGACTGTAAATATTTTTGAAGGGTTTTAATGTAAAGAACCCATTTGTAGACATGTTTCTTTTAAAGTCTGAAAGTTAATCTATTTTAAATGTGTTCCATTTTAGCCAAAATTAACAAATCTGTGTTGTTTTCTAGGACATACATTCTGCAGAGTGGCAGTGGAACCAAGGTAGCAGTAGTAAAAATTTACCTCTGAATTGTGGGTGGGACCGCTGGAGTGGAGTAAGCCCACCCCCACATCCCGTCATCCGTCTGTTAACCCTCGCTCCCCCTAGCTTACAGCCCTCCTAACCTACCATTACTAGTGCAACAAAAATGGTTAACAATCCTGTGATATTTGTCTGCTCCTGATTTATGGTTTGAACAACAAAAACAAAGAAGCATTTTTAAGCTTTATTTTCTTATATGCCCTCCAACATGAGAAAAATGCCAGAGGAACATGTTTAAAATGTCACAAATACAGCTTTCTTTAACTTCTATAAATTTTCATTGCTTCATGCCAAAAACACTAAACCTAACCTTTGTAACCACCAGTTGGTCCACCACTAGTTAATCCTAAATTTAACCTACACAAAAACAACAAATATGGGTGCACACAAATACGGGGTTGCAGATAGGGTCTAAAAAAACACACAACTGACATTGATTGTGATGATGTGAGTAGATCTACTAAAAAAAAGTTTTAACATCTTGACTTTGTCCAGATCTTTGTTTGATTTAGCTGCAGGGTACAGGACTTGCCTGGTAAGCATCTGGGCCTCGTGTAACAGCAGTCGACGTATTGAAACACCTGTTATGATTTACGCTTTTTGGACAGTTGGCAGTGGATAAATTCCAGCTCTGAGCCTCTTTGCACATACTGCACCCAGAAAACACAACAGCTCTCTGTCCTGGCAAACTCGCATTCAAACTGCAGAACTATGAGCGCACACACACACACACACACACACACACACACACACACACACACACAAACTCCTTACAAGTTTTACATATGACTTGGATCAGAGATGAATCATGAGTAGACTTTCTGGAGGTCTGCGTTAATGCTTTTCATTTCTTAGCCTCCCCCTGCTGCGCACAGGTGCACTGGCACAGAAAGGAAGAAAGCAAAAACAGAAAAACAGGTTGGGAGAGCACTGTGGGTTTAAAGAGAAAAGAATAGTTAAAAACAGAGGAGCAAACCTCCCTGATAATGCTTTTGATAATGCACCACCTGTTTGCATGGACCTGAATCAAGTCCTCCTCTTAACTCCAGTACATGAAACCCATAGAGCAATTTAACTGCAGAGGCTTTTTGGTGTCATGCCAAATTTCCTGTTTCTGCTGGCCTTATCTGGTGTACAGGGTAAAATTAAAGGGAAGCAAATAGATACACCATCTGGCGGTTGTCTGGCCTCAACCGTCTGTGTGACATATGATGGATTCTACATGGAAAAGACACTATATTACAAAATAATTGAGGTCAGTAAGTTTAGGTTATTCCAAAAAAGATCTTAAGATTTTTGCTGTGTTTCTAGAGGCATTTCAGTATTTTTTTGTACTTTCATCTGTTTGTATCAGGTTGCCATTTCTGGTGGCTCAGCGTTGTCGTCACACTGACGCACATGCACACCTAATTAGACGTTCAGGGGACCCAGAAGACTGCCTTCCAAGGCTGAACGAGGCTCTTCCCTTTCCTGTGTGCAGCGCTGTGACATCATAGTCTGGTACAGGAAACTCAATCTCTGGTGTGATCGGGCAGGACACAATTCATCCAAGGAAGAGGAAACCTCAGACTCCTGTCACTGTCCTCCCTTACGATGGAGAGGAAGTCGCTCATGTGCAAAGGAAGTGTGGGCTTTGCCACTTCAATCCAAGAATTCTTATCATGTTGACTTTTCAAAAGAGATTCACCGCAGCGTGGTTTCGTCTGCAGCTGGGACAACAAAGTCTAATGAATGGAGCAGCTAGTGAGGAAGAGGTATGCCCACACAACCTCCTCTCTTTTTCTATTTCCCTTTCCACCTTCAATGAACGCACGTGTACATAAGCACAGGTCTTACATCCTGGGCCGGCTGGAGACTTTTGCATGCCGGGGAGCTCCTGGGAGCTAATCTCCCATGCCATCGCCATAAAACAAAAGTACTTGCAACATGAAAGAATTCCTGCAATTTACAAGAGGAAGTGGAACATCTAAAGGGATGATGTTTGAATTCTCAGCATGTTCTCCCGGGCAAAGTTTCAGCCAAAGGGTTTGCTTCTGTCATGGCTGCCACTTAATGTTCCCCTGTTTGCAATAGCAACAAGTCACCCTCCACGCAAATGCACTTGTGCATTACTTTCATTGCCAAACTTCATTCCTGTTCCCCATTACGCTGCCATTGCTCATGGGTCGACGAGACCTCAGTAAAACGTGTCCACCCTGGGTGCAGGGCCCCGACTGTGAGCTGCTCAGGGTCTGTGATGGGCTTCACTTTGAACCTGTCAGCTCCAGGGAACATTCCAGCCTTGAAAGGTTTATTTGGTTATCTCTCCAAATGTCCCAAGGTAAAATATACTGTTAAGTAAACTTAGTTGATGCAAACCATTTGCAGGCAGGGAATAGTTAACAGATTGTAACCGCTTATAAAATGGCTGCTGCTTGCATTGGAGCAGTGCGCTGCACATTGTCTGCCTCCACCCTCCAACATCAGAAATAACAGGCTTTTCTCGTAATGCTCAGACTTTTGCCTAAAAGCCACCTGGGATCTAAACTTTCATGGGGTCTTTGGGGTTTTTGTTTCATTGTTGTGTCAGCCTCGTTGTGGTTAACCCAGAAAATGCTATACATTTTATTATGCAGATCCTATGTTTTATAGTAATGAGAAAAGCCGGTTGCATGTAAGTGCAGAAAGCTGCAACCTTGTGGGGATATTTTTGTGTCGCATGTGTTTGTTTGCTGTTTTACCAAATTTGGTCTGGGTTCATGTGGATAAACATGTCTTTTTTTCTACCCACATGTACAGAGGAAGCAAATGGTATAAAAGGTAAAGGAGGTCAGATGTCACAGTTCTCTCTGTCTTCCCCTTGTTTTCCCATTTCTCATCTTCTTCACAGACCACCTACATCTGAAGTCTTGGGTGGACCCAGAATTGTTCCTATCGACGCAAGTGTACTCAAAACATCTCATAATGACTTCCACTTAGAGTGAGTCCATAAACACTCTCAGATGCACAGAGACACTCTTATGGCTTAGGTGGGCCAGCTGCAGAAAGCTTTCCGGCGCACAGGCTGCAGTCACTTAGTTTCCTAAATTCCTTCCTTAATAGGATTCTGCTTGTTTGTTTATTTGTGCATTGGTTTAATGCTATTTATTGGCTGCTTGATTTATAAGATTTGGGAAAGTCTTTCTGTGCCATCCTCTGAGAAACCTCATATTTGTGGACAGCCACATTTCCTTCTTAAAATCAAAGCATTGTACCCAACTTCTGGGTTGCAGAATGCTATACCTTTGAAGAGATTTAAACCGCTGCTTGACTTTATAAAAATCCCCAAAGTGCAAGTCCACGCCCTTAAACTATGAGGTCACGCACTGTTGTGTAATTAGGTTTTGTATTATGTTTAAAGACTCTGCATGGGTAGAGCTGCCTTATTCTCTATAACTCTCTGAATGACCTCAGCCTAAGTGCACTGCTGTTCAGAACAGTTTAGAACAGATTTGATGTAGATGCTGTTCGATAAAGTAAATCATGTTCTCATTTCCCATTTGTTTCTCGTCAGAGGAAACTATTTCAAACATTGATTGACTTAAGGCAAAGTAAAACATTAAAGTCCCACTTTGATCATCTTTTGATCTATTGTAAAAGTGTTCCCAATGGTCTTTTAATTAAAATTATGGCATTTTTATCTGAAATCAAAAATCTGTGTGATTTTAGGACATAGTTTCTGCAGCGCGCCAGTAGTTCATCAGAAAATTCGCCAGGACTGCTGTTGTGGAGCAACCCTGCCCCTTCTTCCCATCACCCTTAACTGAGAGCTCCCTGTTTACTCTCTCTCCCAGTAACGTACAGCCCCAACCTAACTTTACAGGTACAACTAAAATGGTAAGCAGTATTGGAGCTATCCAGCTATACAGTTTTCAGCCAGATGCCAGGACGAGGAAGACGCACTTGGATCTATTTGTCTGCAAGTGGATGCATCAGAATGACATGAAGCAGGGAGCTTGTGGCCCACCCAGCATATATCCTACATCACAAATACACACTTTTCAAACGGCATTTTCTTTAGCTGCTCCTAATTCACAACTAACTAAGAAATATTCACAAATGCAACTTTAAACGTGGTTTTTTTTTGTCGTCCATCATCAGAAAAATGCCACAAGAAGATGTTAAAACACCAAAAACACTCATTTCTTTTGTCTTTTGGTTTTTACGTAGGACTTATTTTCTCTAAAGTGAATCCAAAAAATCCTCTCCAGAACATAGCTTACTAGTGACAAATTGAATCCAAAACTCTTTGTAAAGTGACACAAACACATTGTTGTGATGTCATTAAAACTGTGCTGACACAAAGAAAAAGAAGTAGTTCTTCAGGAAATGAGTGAAGCCTTAACTGTACTTCTGCAACAAATGTTTTATTTCACCTGTTTTCTTGCTTAAGTTTAGTCAAACCTGACATTTCTTTTAACTAATTAACTCAATAAGTAGAAGAACAAATACAGATCAATCATGGAAGTTATGGTCTACATTTTCATTGGTCTGACACTTCTCAATTGGTGTGGGTAAGTGTGCAACTTAAGCAACTTTCAAATTGAACATTTGTTGTCATGGTAACAAGTACTAGTCGCCTCGACATAATTGCTACGGCAATACATATACATGCTGCTGATGAAAGTAGAAATCAAGGCTCAGTTTTGAAACGTTGGGGGTTGTGCTCTAAAAATGTGCATTCATTCACATTGGAATGTTTGATCTGAATTGGATTTCATATACATTCAGATTTTCCGTGAAAACGTACCTGAACTGTGGTGCAGATCAAACAAGCAAGCCTTTGGTCCGCTGCCGAAGATGGTGTCAGTTCATTGAAAACATCCTCCAGTACAGTTCACATCCCTGTCAATCAAATAGAGGAAGAAACAAACCAAAGGTAAGAAATGAAATGAGTGCCAATTCTGCGCCACTCACTCCTCACGTTTTCTTTTTTTTTTTAACCTCTGTTTCATTTTAGTTGGGAGAGACAATGTCGCGCCTACCAAACCTTGGTAACGAGGGTTTCTATAGTTCAGTAATTGTAATTAATTACCAAAATTTGAACTGTAATTTGTTACATTGCTCAGTTACTGACAAAAATAATGAAATCACAGTAATTTGTTATTTTGTTATCCGTTACTCCTAACACTGTCTGTATCAACCTCAGGCTCAACACTTTTCACTGGCTTTTTTGGTCTGGCGGGGGAAAGCTGCAGGGCGGTTACCGACAAGAAGACAGCTAAGCAGATTCGCTGATCAGTGTTTATGACGTGTGTCAATTCGTATCACGTTAAACATTGTCTTAATGGACCTGCATTCATCAAACCAAATTTCAATGATTTGCTGTTTCTTATCGTTGTGATGTTATGGCATTGTTTTTAAGAGAAATCTGTTAAGGAACTACAAGGCAGTTTTTATGACATCACAGCCATATAAGACATAGAAAAGTGTGTTAGAAGGATTTTCAGCAGTGTTGAAATAAACGTTCTAACAAGTAAGGAGTTGGACCCTTTTTTCCTCTTTGATAACGCGACAATCGCTGGTTTGTATTTGTTTGCGGCTCATCAGTTACAACATCTGTACTGTTTACGTGAGCTACAGTGGCCGTTTGGCTCAGTTGTTCCGCTCTGGTAACGGATTACATTCAGACTAAGAAATCAGGAATAAGTCCGATTGGAAATAAACCAAGACCACCTCCAAAGATGGGTCTGAGAGCGGTTCCTGGTCCCAGACCAGGGTCCGCTTAGGTGTATTCAGATTAATAATTTGTTCCGGATTATTGGGGTAAATAAACTCTGGTTAGTTACTAATCTGATTATGAAATGGTGTAATAAAAAAATAAAGTATATCTATAACAGTTAGTTACTTCATCTGCTCATTCCTTTATGAGATGGACAGACTCAGCTTTGACAAGGAAACATCAGGGCAGAGCAGGTTTTTTCCTGCTTCAGACAGAACTTTTAAATCAGCATTTTTTTAGCCAAATGCTTTACTGTATCCTGGACAAAGGCATGACTTTTTTCTGCTTTCTGTTCGGATCTGACACGGGGATCAAAGCACATAGGTTCCAAACTTGGTTCAAAGACAGTGTTAGACTAAAAAAAAAAAAAAAAAAGTACCACCTCGTCTTCCATCTTCCATACAAGCAGGTGGGTGTACTCTAATAAACATTGACTTTGTAAGCCTTAAAGATAATCCAACCAAATTTATTCACAGCTAACATTTTTTTGTCCTAAATGACCCTTTGATTCTATTAAAATTTTTGCATTCTGTTTTTGTTTATGACTCATTCCAACTTTTCCCGTTTTTCAGCTCATGACTAACTGCTAACTGGCAGCTTTAACAGTCACTGACATGTGAACAACATGCTTTCCCTCCTAACTCTTGGCACAGAGAATCCAAAAAATTATTCACTTCATCTCACACTGTTTCCCATAAAAATCACACATCTTTGTAACATCAGCTAACATCATCTGAAGACTTTGAGTTGGCATTGTTTGTGACATAAGAATGTTAGTCCAATCCCACCACTACAACACCTGCAGTTTATCTACCACTGAGATAATCACAAATATTCACACATCATTCCTCACGGACCCTCTAAACACATCACACGTTCCCCGTTGACAAAGATTAGATTGATCTCTAACCTGCTCTGACAGGATACACGAGATAGGCCTTTGGAAATTACATTTTTACCAGTAGACTGTAAAGACTGTTCGTGACTATATGCAACGATAGAAAGAGAAGTGAGGACAGAAGGGAGAAGATTAACATCAGATTCTGAACTGATCTTCTTCCATCTTCTGTCAATGTTGACATTTCTGAGGGTTTTGTATCAGCTCCAAATGTAGTTTTGAAAATATGTCACTGACACTGTGGATCTGAAGGTGGGATGTGAAAAACAGACTGTTTTTTCCCCTGCTTGTTTAGGATTTCCAAACCCAACATGAATACACCCTGATATTCTATATAAATGACTGCATGTGCTCACGTTGTGGCACCAATGCAGAGAAGTCAAAGCCCCCCAAGATAAAAAAAAAAAAAAACCTTCAATTCTCCTTCATCTGGTTTGTTTTACAAAAAATGTTCCATCTCGTGTTGATGCCCTGGAGGAACCATGTTTTGAAATCATCCCGATTTAATCTGCTTAGGACATTGTCTGTCTTTGCATCATACAGGTGAGTTATCGCAGCCGTTTCACAGCTCAGGAGCCACTATCTGGATTTGCACTGAACAACTGTTCTCATATGAGGGCGAGAGGGTGGGCATACGCACAGCGGACAGGATCAGACGTAAAACCACGCTCTGATGTGATATGCATACTTCAAGGTAATGTTCCAAACCACAACAGACTGTAGATAAACAGATATAGGATATCACAGAAAAATGTCTTCCTGAGACAGAAGTCATTTTGGGTCGTGAGGTGAGAAAAACGTTAAAATTTTTTTCACAACATTAATATTTAGACTAAAATTACCGACTGAGTCAAAAATTCCCTTTCCCATTAAAAAAACGCCCACTCTTGCTGTTATATCATAATGAAATATACTTACTTTAAATCAGTGCTTCTCAAATAGTGAGGGCGCCCCACAGGGGGGGCAGGACGCGAGGCCAGGGGGAGCGCGCGGTTTTAGGCACAGGTCATACAGGTAATACGGGCAATTGCTGGGGCACAAATTTAACGGGGTGCTGTGGTGACAGCGGCTCAGTACTTGGAAAAAAATCTGCGCCACTGTTGGTTTCCAATTATCTGTCATATGACAGTGTTTGTAACAGCCTGAAACCTGTGAATTACCGTCCCTGCAGCTGCTCCTGTCTCCTATCACACGCGCCTGTGTGTGTGAGAAAGAGAGGGGAGGGGTAGTGGGCTCAGGCTGCGAGGTGAACGGCGCACACGGAGCGCTAGATTGCGCAACACCAGGATCATTACGTGCCTTCAGATGACTCAATTCACGCTAATGTCAGTCTTTATGAACTATTTTAGAGAATTTCATGACATATCTTTATTTTCCATCAATGTATTCTTTGTCTGCCTTTTCTTTAGTTCGTGTCAGTATTTGACATAAAGACAGCAGTAAATGCAGTAAAACAGCTGCACTTTATGAGATCATAAATAAACAATCATCATTTAGAAAAAAAAAATCAGCACAAATTTTTTTACCTATTTCTTCAGACTAAAAACATTAAATATATTGTTGCTGCTGTGTTAATGTTTCAGATCAATTTAGATTTAATATTAGTCATTGATTGAATTATTTTTCTTCAGCATCAAATGGTTCAGTTTGTCAAAAATGTTTCTAGTTTAAATAATAACTGACAGATTTTTTTTTATTTCAGGCACTTTAAGCTTCTTTTCTGTTTTAGACTATAACAGGGTTTCTGTGTGGCAAAATAAAGTTAATATTTGTTGAAAGTGGATTCATATTGCTTTTTTGTTTTGCTAATGTTAAAAGATACAATCTTAGGTATAGTTACACAAATTTTATTTTTATAGATACTAACCTATATATTGTCACCGCACGGGTGTGTGGGGGGACATTTTCTTTTTCCTAGGGGGGGCCTTGCAAAAAAGAATTGAGAAGCACCGCTTTAAATGAAGCAGATTTTTTTTTTAAAAGGTCAAAAGTGCAAAGAATTTTTGAATGCTTTGTGGTTCTATATTAGATTTTAAGACTTGAATATTTTAAGGTTTAAAGTATTTTTTTATTTGTGTATTTTTTGGGATGTGCAAGTGTTGTTATGAATGCAAGCAGCCGGCCATTTTTGAATTTCCTTCAGGATTATTAAAGATTCTATACTATTCTATTGGCTAACTATTCCGATTAAAAAAACGTCATGTTCATACTTGTTCCTGTTAGGGATTTCAGCCAAACATTTCTGTTTAACAGTTACACCTACTTAATCATTAGTCATTATGAAGCTAATTAAATGATCCACATATTTAAGAACACTTCAGAACTTTTCTGAAAACAAAAGTAATTTCCACAAATCTAAATAAATGGTTAAAAAAGGAAACAAAATAAGAAACTATGGGACAACACTGGCTGGATGATAAAGTTTGAGTTTTGAAAAAGGGGAAAAGCAGATGGATGTTTAGCCCAGTTTTTTCCAGGGGCTGGTGGCAGAAGCTTAAATATACATTTTCTGTCTGAAGATTTTGCCCTGCACGTCAGGTTGAAACAGTGAACATAGTGTCATCATCCTATCAGTGATGTCCCATAATACCTACCTTTTTTGGTTTCCTGTTTTGTTTTTAAAGGTTTTCCCGAATTGCTTCATTTTTATTTATTAATCTATTTTGAAAATTGTGTTTGTTTTTTTATTTTGTATTTGGTTCTGAAACGTAATTTTGATTTCTAAAATGTGATGTTTTTTTTATCATTAGTTTTGCTTTATCCTTGTGATCTTTAATATGTTTTTGCCTTGATTGGTTTGTTGATTTGCATTTCAGGACCACCGAAGGACTTGCTCCTTGCTGTGCATATTCTCCTCGTGCATGCGTGGGTATTCTCCGGACACCCCAGCCTTCTCCCACACTCCCAAACCATCAGTCATAGATTAATTGCTGATTCTGTCCAGGTGTGTGGTTGTGTGGCCTTGCAACAGGCTGGTGACCCAATAGTAGCTGAGACAAGCGCCAGCAGCCTGTGACCCCGATGGGTCAAAAAATGGATGGATTCAATTCAATTCAATTTTATTTGTATAGCCCAAAATCACAACAACAGTCGTCTCGATGGGCTTCGAAGTAAAACATGAAATCAAAAGGATCACGAATACAAAGAGTTCAATAGAAAAATACTAAAATGAACTAACAAACTGACTAAGCTATACTGGCATCCCTGCCCTTAGACCCCCCTTCGCGGTAAGGAAAAACTCCCAAAAAAACCGGATTCCGGAAAAAACGAAGAAACCTCAGGGGTGCCCACATGAAGGAGGGATCCTCCCCCAGGACGGACAGGCGATTTACCAGAAATCTTAGAGAAGAATTAACTTATCTAAATCTACAACTACATATATAAAAGTCCAGCAGACGAGCTTCATCCAGCCGTGGTTGTGGGGACAGTCAAAGGCGCGAGTCGAGCCGGAGACAGGAACCACAGCCAGGTGTAGGAGCAGGAGCAGAGACGAGGTACTCGGTCAGGTACAGAGCAGAGACGAGCCAGAGATGAGCCAGAGGCAGGATCCACAGCCAGGTGTAGGAGCAGGAGCAAAGGCGAGGTAAACGGTCAGGAACTGGAGCACGGATGAGCCAACTGGAGTCTGGAAGCACTCCCACTCCCCAGGAGGGGAGAGGGAAAGAGGGACAATACATGAATCGCACTGTACCAAACAGAGGCATGGAGAACTAAATGATAAATTATGATCAAGAATAGAGGAGAGGAAGGGTAGAAGTAAAAAAGGAAAGAGGACAGAACCCCAGTGCACCATAGTTACCCCAGCTTCAACTTCTAGCAGCCTTTTAAAAGAAATAGTTATTATTAAGTTTAATTTAAACAAACTAACATTAAGTTAAATAATCTCTGAATACTAGCTAGTCTGACAATAAGCCTGTCCAAAGAGGAATGTTTTCAGTCTAGCTTTGAATGTAGAAACTGAGTCGGCCTCTCTTACATGAGCTGGGAGTTTATTCCATAAGACAGGGGCTTGGTGGCTAAACGCTCTACCTCCAACCGTACTTTTACTAATTCTAGGAACCACAAGCATTTTGCGAGCGAAGTGTTCTGATTGGTTGGTAAGGGACTATGAGGTCCTTAATATAGGACGGGGCCATTCCATGTAAGGCCTTATAGGTTAACAGGAGGATCTTGAACTTAATTCTAGAATCAACTGGGAGCCAATGGAGCGAAACTAACACAGGAGTGATGTGATCTCTTCTGCTGGTTCCAGCTAACAATCTAGCTGCTGCGTTCTGAACAAGCTGGAGACTTCTTAAGGAACTCTTAGGACACGCTGCTAACAAGGAGTTACAGTAATCCAGCCTCGACGTAACAAATGCATGGATGAGTTTTTCAGCATCACTCTTAGAAAGTATATTTCTGATCTTAGCAATATTTCGCAGGTGAAAAAAGGCAGTTCTACATGCCTGAGATATGTGAGCCTTAAATGATAAATCCTGGTCAAGTAAAACCCCAAGGTTTCTAACTGTGGAATTAGGGGCTATACTTATACCATCCAGGGAGACTATCTGAGCAGACAGAGCATCTCTGAGGTTTTTAGGACCAAGTATAATGACCTCAGTTTTTTCTGGGTTCAAGAGGAGGTAATTAATTGTCATCCAGGTCTTGATGTCACTGATGCAGGCGTTCAGTTTCTCTATCTGGTCATTCTGGTCAGGCTTCATGGATAAATACAACTGCGTATCGTCGGCATAACAATGAAAATTAATGCTGTGTTTCCTGATTATGTTTCCTAGGGGTAACATATAAAGCGTAAACAGGATCGGTCCCAAGACTGAGCCCTGTGGGACTCCATAGTTGACTCGAGTGCACTGAGAGGAATGGCCATTTACATTAACGAACTGATACCTATCAGACAGATAGGATTTAAACCACTGGAGAGCAGATCCTCTGATCCCTATGTCCTGCTCTAATCTATGGAGTAAAATACCGTGGTCGATAGTGTCAAAGGCAGCACTGAGGTCCAACAGGACCAGAATAGAAAGTAGTCCCTTTTCTGAGGCCAATAACAAGTCATTAGAGACTCTAACTAGTGCAGTTTCCGTACTGTGGTGAGGTCTAAACCCCGACTGAAAGTCTTCAAAGTGGCTGTTGTCCTGTAGGTGGCAGTAAAGCTGCTTAACTACAACTCTTTCTAGGATTTTAGAAATAAAGGGCAGGTTTGATATCGGTCTATAGTTGGCCAAGATGCTAGGATCCAAACTGGGCTTTTTCAGAAGAGGTTTAACAACTGCATATTTAAAAGACTGTGGCACGTAACCCGTTTCCAGAGAGGTATTTATCATTGTTAATATGGGATCATTAATTAGGGGAAAAGTTTCTTTAAAAAGTCTAGTGGGAATTGGGTCTAACAGACACGTTGAGGATTTGGAGGACGTAATAATTGATGTTATTTCCGCTTGATCCACAGCAGTGAAGCAGTCTAATGTTACAGAGGTTTCTATGGATGCCTCCATTTCTACCGCTTCAGCCTGTTCTGGGCTGATAATAGGAATAACTTGATTTAACTTATGTCTAATATTTGAGATTTTACTATCGAAAAATGTAAGAAAATCATCAGAGCTGAGAGAAACAGGAACATGTGGTTCTACTGAGCTCTGACTGCGAGTTAATTTAGCTATAGTGCTAAAAAGAAATCTTGGATTGTTTCCATTCTCTGATATTAAGGTTGAATAGTACTGGTTTCTAGCTCTACGCAGAGCTTTTTTATAATTTAATAGGCTATGTTTCCAGATATCCAGAGACTGCTCTGAACCGGAGCGGCGCCATTCTCTTTCCAACTTACGGGTTTCTCGTTTAAGAGAACGAGTTTCAGCGTTAAACCACGGTGCTACTCGGTTTTGTCTGACGAACTTAGGTTTCAAGGGGGCAACAACATCGAGTGTACTCCTGAGGGCTTGTAAGGCATCATTAACAAAGTGGTCATTTATACTAGGACTGATACTATGGGAGCTGGTCTCAGAGTATTTTCTCAGAATATCACTAAGTACTGGCTGAACTGTGTGTTTAAACTCAGACACAGAACGGTCAGTTAAGGTTCTTCTAAGTTGTTTCTTATTCACTGGGGCAGAAGGATGTTCCAGTGTAAACTGGAAGGTAATCAGAAAGTGATCAGAAATGATGGGGTTAAGAGGAAGGACACTCAGCTGGCTGATCTCTATCCCATGGGTTAGAACAAGGTCCAGGGTGTGCTTATGACAGTGAGTGGGTTCATTCACACTTTGGGTGAAACCAACATCATCTAATAAAGCTGCAAAAGCCTTTCCTAGGCAGTCACTGGGGTCATCAACATGAATATTAAAATCCCCTAATATTATAATTTGATCAGAATCTAAGACAATAGTCGATAGGAAGTCGGAAAACTCAGTTAAAAATTCTGAATATGGGCCGGGGGGGCGATAAATAATTATGAGTAAAACAGGTTTTCGAGTTTTCCTGTTTGGGTGACTTAAAGACAATATGATGCTTTCAAATGAATTATAAGCATTTTTAACTTTAGGGCTGAGAAGTAAGCTAGACTGTGATATTACTGCCAAACCACCTCCTTTCCCTGAAATCCTGGATTTCTGATAGTTAGCATAAGTGGGGGGGGTTGCTTCATTCAATCTAACATAGTCATCCTGATGGAGCCAAGTTTCTGTTAAGGCTAAAAGACTAAGATTGTTATCAGTAATTAACTCGTTGACTAAGAGGGACTTGGAGGAAATGGATCGAATGTTTAATAAACCGCATTTAATGACATAATTCTGCTTGTGAGAACTGCTGTCTGTCACTTTTAAGTTTCTATGACGCGCTCCTTTCATTTGTCTTTCAGCACATAAGCTAAAGCTCGGACCTGCTTGACTTTCCCTGCATGGGTTTTGCACCAGCACTAACCCTAAGGGAGGCTCAGAGGAGCGTTTTACACTGCTGCTCTGCGCCCGGGTCTCGTCTCTGGATTGTCAGGTTAACAGACTAAGGCTAGCAGAAATGTTTCTAGAAAGAAGAGCGGCACCGTCCCGGGTGGGATGGACGCCGTCTCTCCGCATGAGACCGGGCTTCCCCCAAAACGCGCTCCAGTTATCCACAAAACCAACGCCGTTTTCTGGGCACCATCTAGAAAGCCAGCGGTTAAATGATGAAAAGCGGCTGTACATTTCATCACTGACTAAGTTCGGCAGGGGACCAGAGAAAATTACAGTGTCGGACATCGTCTTAGCCAGTTTACACACCGAAGTTACGTTTAACTTAACCACCTCTGACTGTCTCCGTCGGGCATCATTACCGCCTGCGTGAATCACGACTCGACGGAACCTGGACTTACTCTGAGCTAACATCCTAAGGTTCCCCTCGATGTCACCAACTCTGGCCCCCGGATAACACCTGACTGTAGCCGCTGGGAGCTCCACGTTTCTAACTTCAGAAGAGCCTATAACCAGAGTTGAGTGTTCAGCGGGTGTGTCGCTGAGGGGGGAGAACCTATTACTAACGTGGAGTCTCGGGTGCTCTAAGTTTTTGCGTTTAGCACTATGTTTCCTCCCAACCGGTACAAACCCCTGACTGTCTCCCGGCTGTTGGGAGGGCGCTGGGGTGCTAGCTAAGTTAGCCCTGGCAGCCCTGGATGGATGGAACATATTTAAGACGAGGGGATATAATTGGTGTGTCCAAATTTGAGGGCTGCGTTCCTCCTGGCCTGTATTTGTAGGCGCCTTACGCCACTCTTTCTGACAACAATGTGAAGCGGGACCCAGAGCTGGAGATAATTAATCTTTTTTTTAATTACAACTTCAAGATAAAAAGTTGAATCAAATAAAATTTTGAGCTCCATGCCTGGTTCACTACTCCTCTCTGTTCGGGACTCACTGTTGCTAGGCAATAGGACATTCGCCGATGTAACAGCTGGAATTATCGAAAGGCCGGACTCGTCCAAATTCACAGCCGTTAACTTTCGGCTTACCTGCTCGAAAAAGGACCCGGCCAACGTCAATCGTGAAGGCCATGGCCATTGAAGGAGGCAGCCCTCGAATTTAGACACACTCACTGCCATTTTCTCTTGCCCTTACTCCTATATTCTCTCATGTTTAAGACATTTGTGGTGTTGTGTTCTCAAGCACCTCTGCATTACAAACCAGTTTTACCGCGCAACAACATAAAAATGTATATATTAGTTACCCGGTACTTCAAATCGGAACATAATAGCTCCCTTAAATGGGTTCCTTTGATGTACACAGTTAAAGCTCTTAAGTGTCCAGTGTCACTCAGCAGGGACCGCTCACTAATGAAGATCTCTCCTCTTTATTTCCCTGCACTCAAACAATAAGGTGGGTGGGTGAAGGGTGATGATGGGTTTCCTCAAAACAAGGACCGGACTCCTTAAGAAACAGCCACAAAAGCAAAACAGTGGTTGAATGAGTACAACATGGGTCGTAAAGTCGTAAGCCAAGTGAGAGAGTAAACAGTCAGTGAGACCACATCCACACCAACCAACAAACATCTGGGAACCTCATTTAAAGGAGAAAATTACCTTTAAAATAGCAGAACTTGAAGTTGTTTTGAAAGGTTCTTCGCTTAAACCCCTAGACAAAAGCCAAATAGCTAAACCATATATGAGATGCAGATTTATACAACAAAATTCAATTTGTATCCTTTAGATTCAACATGGATAAAAACTGTATCCTAAATCTCTTTCTTTTCCTTTATCAACGCAGACTTATTATTTCTGTAACCTTAGGTTTAAAGTTTAACAGTCAGCTAAGAATCAAAATTTTGAATGTATGCCACACAGACATGTCAAAAACACAAACATGATTTTCATTGGAGGGGGTCTTTAATTTTATTTCTTTCTATACTTTGTTTAAACATTTTACACTTTTTTTAATGCTTGAAAGTTTGAGTAGCAAAGGTTCTTTTCTGTGGTGATAATGTTCATTTGGGCTCAAAAACCTCTGATTAAAAATGTTTCAAAAGTAAACAATTTATGTTCATATACCTGTATGTTTGTGCCCACCTGGTGTGTGAGAGAGCCATCAATAAAACCAACGTCAACAAATAGAAGTTCACAGACAGTGCCGCACCCATAAACTAAGCCAGACTGTGGCTGCCACAGGTACAATCAGGGACTCAGATTTGCTAGTTACAAATGTGTCAGGCGTCGGGGTCGCCCCCGCACACCTGCTGGAGGATCCGGTCTCACACACCTGTTCAGCATCCAATCAGTGAACCTATTTTAGTCCATCTCGCCTTCCAGCCTTTGTCGGTTCGTCTGCTCTAATGAAGGACTCACCGATCCAAGCCTACGCCAAAGCCTACGCCAAAGCCTACACCAAAGCCTACGCCAAGCCAAAGCCGACGCCCAAAGCCCACCCCAAAGCCAAAGCCAAAGCCAACGTCCACACCCAAGCCACCAGAACCAAAGCCACCAGAACCAAAGCCACCAGAACCCAAGCCTCCAGAACCCAAGCCTCCTGAACAAAAGCCACAAGAAACTCTCAATCCACCCCCAAAGAACAAAACCCCAAAGAACCAAGACCAACGCCAAAGATCCAACGCCCAACCCCTTTTTCATCCTACAATAAAACTCACTAATTCAAACTAAGTCCCTGTCTGCCTTTTTGGGTCCAGCAACTCCAAACCTAACAAAAATGGATGATGTTTCCTCTAATTCTCTGAAGTACCAACATTTTGAAAATTGATCATGGAAAAATGATTTGTACCCGGCTAGAGTTATATGACACCAAGTCTTTCATATATGAAAGAAAAAACTTGGAGCGAGATTTGCAAGATTTTTGCCATTTTAGCATTTCGCACCATGTCTCTTCCAACTGTAGGTGGCGGACGTACGCTAGTAAACAATAGAAGAAGAAGAAGCAGCCGCTCCTTACTTGTCCAGTGTGAACAACATGGGCTAAAAACGCATTCATTAGCGAGTTCTTAAACGCCCGTCACATGCCCAGTGTGTCGTAGCTACAAAGGCTCATGTGACCGAGGGAGACACCAGTCAGAGTTCTTTAGTTTTAGCTGTAGATGAATGAAAGTGAACATGGTAACCAGGAAGGGAGAAGTCTATTGCGCAGGCTGTGAAAATTGACAGTAGACAAAGTGAAACAAGATGTTTTTTTATTCTATGTTGGTTGCATCTTTTTTGTTCCATCTATCTATCTATCTATCTATCCATATATAGCCTACTTCTTATAGCAGTTGAGTTCTCGCAGTAAGGAGGAATACGGCCGATGTGAGTCACGACAGGACATGCTTTTTTGAACCTTACAATGTTGAAGGAGGGATTCCATGGAAACCATAACACTGAAAGAAGAAAAGTATAGTTTCTAGCAGACATGCTACAATAGACTCAAACACGCACACACACACGCTTAACACGCACATGCACAAACTTCAAAGGAAGCAAAAATTATAGCCTGCATGCTAACTGGGGCCTGGCATACTCTATTTGGCTTTCTTCTTGGCTTTCCTGCATCTGTAATAAATATTCACAAATACAAAACAGGCAAATTCAAACCCAGTGAAACACATGTTTTCTTTCAGTCCAAGTGCTTTTTTTTTGTCTTTTAATTTCAAAAACAGGGGGGCTGCTATTGGTTAAAAACATTAAAATGACAGGTGAATGTCTGTAAAGACCATTTATGTGTTTGTTTTTTTTACATTCAGATAAATCAGTTTTCAAAAGTAGAACTTTGTAAATACATTATGTCATCCACTCGTGTAATCTTGGAAGTAGCACCAATACCCATATGTGTCATGACATTTGTCACTGTGTTTTTATCTTCTCTTTGCTGTCTGATCAGTGACACGCATGGTGCCAAACCCACATGCAGCTGAAGAGATAAACACTCAGCTGAAGGTTTGAAAGCGCGTCTTTTAATGTCTCAGTCCTTATCACACCGCTGGATCTGCCACTATCTTGTTTTGGCTCTTCTAATTTGATAGAGTGATCGGTTCGTTATGGATTTCACATAGCAGGCAAATATGGGCATCATATTTCCAAGGATTTTCATCATACATCCCATTCACCCTAAAGGCGCAGTTTAACAAAATCATTCCAAGCATTCCTAGGCTGTGAGTATTATCTGTTGAGACCACCATCCATGAAAGTGACCAAACCTACAGCCCTTTCAGAGGTGAACTTCTACGCCTTTGAAGTCCCAAGAATTGAGATCTTTGAAGTTCCAATTCTTGGGACTTGATATGTAAAGCAAAAAAATTAAAAGATTTTCAGACAGTGGATTTTTTAGGGCTGCGAGTTTATAAAGTACATCTGCTTTCATTGTTTATACAAAAATGTTCACTCCGATCTTTTTCTTCCGCTATAAATCTGAAACCACAATGACACAGGGAATAAAAATCAGGGACAGCTCAGCTCTGTTGTATGTCTTATGTGAATAAGACAAGTCTCTGTTTATGCTTTTATACACGTGTTTGTACTGTTTCCTTGTCTGTCTGTCAGTAACATGCATCCATCATTTAAAACCTCTTTATTTTTAAAACACTTCGTTTCAGGAAGCTCACAGTGGAACTTGGCAAAGGGAAAAAGCTCATTTATTCCATGTTTACACTGTGTTTATTATTTCTTGGCAATATTTTGTCTCTCTGTCAAGACAAGCCTTTAGATAAATTGTAGAGATTTTTTTAAATATAGTTTGAGTGAACAGAAAACTTCAGCTGTTATTGTCATGATATTTCATCTTGTTTTCTAACAAACTCGCTGATTGCCTTCATTATAAACTCCCCAATTTTCTTACCATCTATTTCTCAAAGACACACACACTTGAACAAGCATATTGGCAAAACATAAAGAGTTATGATCGTTAAAATACCTTCCCTGACTTTAATTTGACAAATTTAATTATACAACCCTAACCCTTTAACACTTTAGCAATCAACGTATTTCCAGCTGACTCTTAAGCGGAGAAAGGCAGCCTGGCACTGATATTCAACACTGTACAGTAACGGAATGGTTATACAATCAACATGAATCAGCTAATTCTGTTGCAGAGAAAAACGGTTTTGCAAAACCAATATACAGCTGTATGTACTGTATGTTTGCATATTGGTGCAAAGTAGATTAACAAAAATATGTACTAAATATAAGGCAAAAATTATGAGGAAAAAAACAATTTAGCTAGTACCTCATACTTTCACCCAGTCATTTAATTTAAATACATAGTATCTAAATTTTGCTTATCAGTTAACTTGACATTTTTCAACTTCTGCTTTTTTACATAACAAATTGCACATCATCTACGTAACATATGTTAAATCCTCTTCTCCCATCTTTGCCATCAGCCTTTCTTCTCTTTTTTGGTTCACTGAACAGTTATCTGCATTCACACTGTTAATAACCATTCGAAGTTTCACTACCAGGTGAACTGAGACCACAGGAATGCAATCGTTTGTTTGGTTCACACTGGAGTTACGAGTTGACCTGTCTAATGAAACTATCTGAGAAAGCTAAATCTGGTACGGACCATCTGAGGCGTGAATACACTCAAGGTTTATGTCAGAAACACACATACTCCCACAAGGAATCATCTGTGTGAGGCCCACCCCACAGCCTGATCTTGTTAACAGGGTGGTGGAGCCACACCTCTGAAAAAAAATAAGAGGAATGGGCTGTAATGATTGTAACCATCCAGGAACTTGTTGCTTCATGCTGCTTCATGATTCCCCCCCCCCCCCCCCCCCTTCTATAATCACCCTCCATCCCCCCGCTCTAACATCCCTCTCTCTTTTTCCCTTCCTTTTCCATCCGGTCCAACACAAAAGATTTTCAAATATGATTGAAATGAATAAAGTTTGGCCTCGATTATAAAAGGGGTTTATACAGACATACCTCTGGTTTGTCAGAAGATTCATAACCCCTGTTGTTAAAGAAAAACATGTCCAACACAAGAGGCCTTCAGCTCTCATCTGTTTGCCCAGCTATTGGACAGGACAAGTTTAAAAAAGAAAAAAAAAAGGCAGTTCAACAGCTTTTATCTCACAAAACCTTGTCAACTTGTCACAAATTTGTCAATGTACGTACATCTTCCCTTTATCTGTGTCCCAATTCCATTGATTGTTATCACAACAAATTATGTTTTGAACCATATTTTGGACCACATTTTTTGGGTATTTGAATCTTTTTATCTTGACCATCGGCTATTTTTAAAATAAACGTTTTAACCAAACGATGGAGTGAACTGCTAAAATCAAATTAAAATAAGAAACTCTTGAGGGACTTAATTCACAATGTGAT
Organism: Oryzias latipes; assembly: GCF_053564925.1. Lineage (NCBI taxonomy): Eukaryota > Metazoa > Chordata > Actinopteri > Beloniformes > Adrianichthyidae > Oryzias > Oryzias latipes. Next base: position 22,652,806 of record NC_136258.1, on the reverse strand, counting down.
AAAACAGAAATATATTTCAACACAGAAAAGTTCCGTTTCATTTATTATCAGTTTGACTATAGCTCATTTTTCTTTTCCTTGGATCAATTTTTATTCTTCTTAGCGAAATCTCCATTACACTCCAGAGTGTAATCATGGTCATAGACCCAACGGTCCTGTATAGAAAAAAAATAAGAACTATTGTAATAAATGTAGGATTTTCTCCAAAAGATCATGTTCAACATTGGTGTCCTGCATGCACTGCTTTTCCTGTGGGTTGGGGAAAAAAAAAAGATAATCAGGATCTTAGTTGTAGTGGTTGAACGCAACAGCAACAGCTTTTGTTCCTCCGGAGAAGGTGGTTTGCAGGGACATGTAAAAGTGCAATTTACAGAAATCTGATTTAGATTAAGCAGCAATAATGTATGCAAGTTACAGTGAAACGGCAGAGAGAAATGCTGAATGAGTGTGTGTGTGTGTGGGGGGGGGGGTAGAGTGTGCTGGAGGTGGTTTGGAGAGTGTGCGTTGGGGGGGGGGGCTCACAGCTGGGAGAATGGTGTGCAAACACTGCCAAAGCCTCAGCACATGACTCCCACCACTTGTCAAAATCACCATGGGTGCAATACTGTGATTACAGTCTGGTTACTATTATGATTTAAAACAACAGCTTGGTATAGAAGAAAGAGTGTGTGAGAGGGTAAGGAAGGGTCTGGAAAGAGGAGGGAATGCACTCAATCGGTGACCTTTCTCCCTTTCTGCCAACCATGTCTTCTTACAGGGGGACACTGGGTGGGGGTTCCCGGGGTAAATGTCTGGCTCTTGTCATAATTTTACAAGTGGAGGCAACAATTTCTGTCATTTTTCACCCCCTCTGTAGCCCCATCTACAGTCCTTTCATTTCAGCTTGCACAATCGCTGCACACAAGGGGTTGTCATCACAGGTGCAGGGGGAGATTGGCTGGAATAAAGAAACCCTTCCAGCTCAAAATGTTTTCACTTCTTTGTCTCTGCCTTTCCTTTTTTTCCCCTCCTCTTCCATTTTTTGTTGAAAAACTCTTAAATGTCAATAGATTTAATTTTCATTCAAAATTGATGGTGTTTTTATCTGGTGTTTGTAACATGTTCTTGTGGCATTTTTCCCACAATGTAGAACATTTGAATCGGTTAGTTGAAAAGGGGCCCAAGTCCAAGAGGTTTGTTCTTCCAGGAAAGGATTTTAATTGCATAGCTTAAAGTGAGGCTAAACCAAATGATAAATACTTTACCCTGATTTAGCACCAGTTCATAACTTACAAATGCTATAATATGAAGCACCTCACTTTTATAATTTCAGAGGACTAGCAAACTAAAGTCTCTGGACTTGGGCCCTTCTTGAATTAAACAGGGGCGCTGCCATATTGGATAACTAGTGCTGCCATCTATGGGATAAAGCTAAACCCATGCAAGAGAGTGCACTTAATGCATTTTAAATGTCAAGCATACTCAATACATTACGACGGACTTGGGACTTTTTTGCACCTAATCAGATAGCTTTTCCCTTGAAGACTATAGAACATATGATATCTCTATTTTGAAAAATTGTGGACTTAGGCCCCTTTTGTACTAACCGATTCATATAAAAGGAAAACTAAGCTTAAAATTGCATTTTTGCGCTTTTCTTTTCTCAAATTGTTGTTAATAAGAAGCAGTAAAAAAAATGCAGTTGGAAGAAGTTTGTAGGTATGATGTTGAACCAACAATGGCAAGCCACGATGCATCCACTTGTAGACAAACAGGTCTGAATATTTCATAAAAGAGCTGGCATCTGGCTCAGAACCGTGTGGCTGGATATCGAAAAAGTTTAGCCTCAAATAGAAAAGGGGTTTAGACATGTAATGTCTATGAAATAATGTAAACTCTATGAACAGACATGTAAACTCTATGAAAATATCGTCAAAGCTGTTAAAGATAGTAGTCTTTGCCTACGAAGCAGGATTCATAGAAGCTGGACCGTCAAGCCAGGCTGGAATGACTTTGTAGCTGAACATCATGCTGCAGCCAGGGATGCATTCACACTCTGGCATCAAGCTGGGAAACCTCGACAAGGTGCTTTATTTGAGAGCAAGAAAATGACTACTGCTAGATTCAAATATTCACTTCGCATTATCAAAAGGCAAGAAAACATGATGAGAGCAGACTCTCTGGCCAGAGGTCTACAAAATAATGATTACCATAAATTCTGGAAGGAGGTCAATGCTATGAATAACCGTAAAACTTCATTGCCTTCCAACATTGAAGGTGTATGTGGTGCTGATAACATTGCTGATTTATGGCGCAAGCATTATTCTGACCTGCTCAATTCGGTAAAAAGTCATGCAGTTTCTATTGACAACGTGGATCTTACTGACACTATGGTTATTCGTGCAAGTGAGATTCAAGATGCGATTTCAAAGATAAAACAAGACAAAGCATATGGTCTAGATGACATCACAGTCGAGCATTTAAAATTTTCAAGTTTTAAATTACTGCCCCTGTTGGCCATGTGTTTCACTGGCTTTTGACTGACTGGAGTCTTGCCTGATTCAATTCTGTCATTTGTATTGATTCCCGTCATCAAAGACAAGACTGCCAGTTTAAATAGTCTGTTGAATTACCGACCGATTGCCCTTTCCAGCAACATTTCAAAAATTTTAGAATATGTTTTATCGACTAGACTCGAAGTGCATCTTTTAACAAGTGAGAATCAATTTGGTTTTAAAAAAAGTCTCGGCACTGATATGTGTATCCACGCGTTACAGGAAATAGTTGGGAAATACCTGCATTTGAATACATCTGTATTTTTGTGTTTTATTGATGCCACTAAGGCCTTTGACAGGGTCAACCACCTCAAGCTTTTTCAGAAGCTAATTAATCGAGGAGTGCCCAAATACCTTGTACGATTCCTGGCTTTCTGGTATGCTAATCAAACAATGGTAGTCAAATGGGGCAATGTCTTATCAGAGCCTTTTTATGTAAGCAATGGTGTTCAACAGGGGGGGGATCTTCTCTCCATTTCTGTTCAATGTGTATATTCATGACCTATCCACTAATCTGAATCTGTGCAAAACTGGGTGTGTTGTTGGATGTCAAACCTTTAATCATCTTATGTATGCTGATGACCATGTCATTTTTAGCCCCTACAGTGCTGGGTTACAAACACTTTTAAAAGTTTGTTCTGACTATGGCAGAGACTTTGATATAAACTACAATCCCTCCAAAAGCAAAGTAATGATTGTAAGGACCAAAGACGACAGAAATGTAAACTTTCCTGTTAGTAAGCTTTGTGGAACGCCTCTGGAACAAACCTCATCTATCAAATACCTTGGACATTTCATTACTGATGATTGGAGGGATGATAGAGACATTCAGTACTGTAAACTCTATGCTCAGGCAAACATGATGATGAGAAAATTCAGTACGTGTTCTCTTCAAGTGAAGTGTTCGCTGTTCAGAGCTTACTGCACTCCTCTGTATACGGCCCCTCTTTGGTGGAACTATGGACGTGGGACATTCCCCAAATTCTTAGTGGCCTATTATGATGCTTTTAGGCTTCTGCTACAGGTGCCCAGGTGGTACAGAGCCAGTCAGCTATTTGTGGATGCTCACATCCCCACCTGTGAAGCACTACTGCGTAAGCTTACATACGGCCTTATGGAACGCCTGGACAAATCTAAGAACTCAATTATCATGTCTCTGACTGATCCCAAAAGAAGTTCATGCCGCTACACTTCTGCCCTGAGGAAACACTGGATACAGCGATTATACTCTTTTTAATTTATATCTTTATACTTTTTGTTATGTATACTGTATTTGTATCTTTTTCTATGGACCACATCTGAGTCTGAAATAAAAGTGTTATTAGACAAATACAGTATACACCCTGCATGTCAGAAGATTCATAACCCGCTATTGTAACAGTAAAACCTGCCCAACTTAAGAGGCCTTCAGCTTTTATCTGTTTGCTAAGCTATTGGACAGGACTAGTTAGGAAAAAAAAAAGTAGGGGTGGGCTTACTCTAGACCAGTGTTTTTCAACCTCTTTTGAGCCACGGCACACTTTAACCTTGACAAAAATCCTGCAGCATACCACCATCCAAAAATTAAAAAAAAAAAAAAAAAGGAGCAAGTCATTGTCTGTATTGATCTACAGCCCCTCCACAATCTCACATGCATTTTGGTGATAATTGTGGCAGAAAAAGCAGGAAGTTGCAGCTGTTTTTTCTAAAAGATGTAATAAAAGTTAAGTTAGAAGATTTAAAAACTGTTTGATGTGTGTTCGTTGTTGTTTCAAGACGTTAAGAGGAGAGACTCATTGTGCGCTGAGATGCTGTCTCTTTAAAATCATGGGAGATGTAGTGCAAAAATCCAGCAAACGCAGAAAGACTAGCGTCTCTGAGCTTCATTGTTTTGTTCACTCGTTCCACGGTCTGACACCGGATTCTGTGGAAAGCTACACCGCTGAAGACGAGCTTTAGCTGGTATTTTTGTTAGAACTGAGAGACTTATGAGCAGATCAGAACAAGGAAGTGAAGACTATAACCACTTCTGATTGGTCAGACTGATAACGTGTGATTAAACCTACAAGAATGATTGGCGGAGATGGTTAAAGGGGCAGGACTTTTCCGAAAATAGCTTTATTTGCAGCTAAATCGCGGTACCGTCATTCTTATCGAAATGTCTTTAAGAGAATCAAATGAACACAAAGAAAAAAGTATTTTACCATCATACATATTCCTAATTTCTCAGTGTTTTATCAGGGCCTGTTTGGATGAACACAGAGCTGATATCCTGGAGATGATAAATGTTGTTAGATCAGTTAATGAGGGCAATTTCCCACGGCACACTTGACCATCTCCCACGGCACACTAGTGTGCCGCGGCACACTGGTTGAAAAACACTGCCCTAGACCAGGGCCACATCAGCATAGTGGTTGTCCTCCAAGGGCCAGATATAACTTATACATTAAACTAAATGTAATGAAAAATAAATGTAACTACTCCTTATTGTTAAATAACTCATTGTTTATTTACTATAACTTTTTAAAGTGACTATTACCGTTGCATAGAAAACATATGTTTGCTTGTTACTCTAGCATAAATCCTTTTAAATTTGATTCTGATGGCTTAGGTTATATGAATAGTGTTTAAGTCCTAATGTATAGTTGCCCAATCCGATATTTCAAGTCAGATTCCTATAGATATGAATAAATACACACTAACTTTTTTTTTATTCCATGAAATTTAAAACTTTTATGCTCTCGCGGGCCACAAATAATGACATGGCTTGAGTTTGACACATGTGCTCTGGACCAATAGTCCAGCTCACAACTTAAAGGACTCGTGCCACTCTGCAGAAACTATGTCCTAGAAAATGACATGTTTTTTTTATTCATTATTTTGGCCAAAAACAGCACAATCTTCACAAAAAGACCACTGGGAACGCTTTTACAATAGTTCAAAAGATGATCGAGTGGGACTTTACATTCAATTACATTTTTTCCAAAGGAAAACAAATCACTGCTGTGTTCACAAGGTTGCAATTTGCCTATATAATAATAGCTCTCAAATGCCCTCCATATGAACTAGCTCAGGAAGCCAGCCCAAACTTGTATACATCTCTTAACATTGCGTGGCCCTTGGCTCACTTCTGCGGAAAACAATCTGGCAGCCAGTAGAGAAAAGGTGTGAGATCACTAATTTGCTAAAATTGTAAATATATGCATGTAATTAAGCAGGAAGTTTCTACCCACAGCTTTGATGAGCCTTCTTTTTTGGTGCCACAGACTTGGCACATGGTCCAGATGGAAAAGATGGGAAGGAGGGACTGAGGAAAGGGAGAAGGGGGCGGTGTAGATGCAAGGAGCATAGCATGTTAGAATCTGGACCTTATCCACACGATGCCAGCCGGGCATGAAGGCAGCTCTAACGATTCCATTCTGGGCATCTGGAAGTGGGAGACCGAGAATGACTGAGACCTAGAACCACAATGCCACCCATCTCGGAGCTCAGCTAAAAGAAAAACAAACGCAAGCGGTCACAGAGAGGGGATTTCCGGTCAGAGTCACCCAATACCTCCCTGGAATCTCAGAGGTTTGGAATCCAATGATGTGGACGAGTTGGGGTTGCTGTAAGCCACAACGCAGCCATGTAATTCCACTTTAGATTTAACCTCAAGGTATTAAACTCTGCTTGGTGTCAAGATTTATCCCTTTAGCTGCAGCGATGGCTAAGATAAAAGAAAATTTGTGTTTTATTTTGGCAAATAAAATATTTTTTGTATATCATCAACAAACCAGGACCCCAAGTACATTTTGTTTGGATTATTGACTCAGTCAGGCACAGAATTTCAGGCTGATGAACGGAGGAAACCAATCCTTAAAGACTGACCAATTCAGAACCCAGGTAGCATGGCCCCTTCTCCTAACCTTTCCTTAATTCTTTCACCACGTCTGTTTTCACAACAAATGTTAGTCATACAAAACCCCTGTTCCTAATAGAAATAGTTTCATAAACTCCCTGTTGGCTCTTTGGAGAAAAAACTAACTGTGAGCCATGTGTAAGGTCGTGTGTGCAATAAGTTTTGGTCCAATAGCTTTTATGACTTCTTGTGATGAAACATCTGTTCAGATTTGTGGACAGGCTACAGCTGAGAACAGAGTGGATGGATGTTTTTGTAAACTCAGTGTCCCTAAAGCCGGTTAGACTTTCCATGGAGCTAATTTTATTTTATTTTGTCCCCCTTATGTTGCTCTGGTACATTTCTTTTCTTTTTTTTTTTTTTTGTAAAAGCTCTAGCCCAGATGTCCCCAACACTTTTACACCACGGACGGGCTTCACATAAACAATTTGAATGGACTGGAATAGAATTAACCAGACAAATGTATTATGAAATCACTGTTGTGTCGACTCCACCCACTGTGGACTACCATTGGGAGAAGTGCATTGTGGGAGTCTCTTTGTGTCTGATGTTTTTTACCAGTTCTCATTATGTTAGAAGTAATGGAGTTTTTCTTGGCAGGATTTTAATTTACTAGTATTCAAATGTATCTGAGCTTATCTTCTCAAAAAGGATGTTGTTTCAATGATACTTGTGAAAAAGTTGGATGTTGTTCACTTCTCAGCATCTCCCTTCAGGGGTTGCCACAGTAAATCAGCAGAGATTTCTACTCAGGATGCCCTTCCTGACACAATCCTGTGTTTTATCCAGGCTGGGGACCGGCACAGGGAGACACAGACTTGGGCCCCCTTGTGGCTTCATAGTTGACAGTAGCGTAACTTGCTCTGCACCCACGCTGGGTGAAACCCATCGTACCCCCTGGGTATTGAGCCCTGATTTTCTATGTGCCAGTCCTTGACCATCTGAACCATCTAGTGGCTCTAATGAATAAGTTAGCAAAGATGCAAAAAATACGCGCAAAAGGCTACAACTCCGGTGTTAAAGAATTAATGACGTTTTCATACAAAGCTGTTAACTGTGTTTTAAAATTAGTTGTGGGAAAAATAAACAACTTAAACAGCTTTTTCAGAAAACACAGCAATTATCTAATCAGACTCATGAACACCTCAATAAATCCTTTTCTAAAACAATGAAATTGCAATAAAAAAAAAAGCTTTCCTGCAGCCCAGCACACAAATACAAACTTTTTTGGATAAAGTTGCAAAATTTGTCTTCAGTTTTTTTATTTTTTTTTATATAATCTCAGATTCATGCCTCCATGTTAAGATCTCTTTAACCTGCAGCTTAGCTTGTTTTTACTCCTTTTGTAAAAGTATTAAAAAATGGACTGCAGGCTTAAAAACCTTTTCAATCATCGTAGAGCAGACGAAAAAGTGTGTTTGCAGTGAACACAATTAAGGGGGAATGGAAAAAATGGGTGAACAATGCCCTTATGTTCTTGCAAATTGAAAACTTTAGAATTGTTATTTACAACAACAGACAGCTAAATCTGGGATTAATATGCATTAACTATTGTATTAAACAGAATTAAGAATCTTAAATGATTGAAAGGTCTAGTTTTAATAAAAAATCTCTTCTTGAACTTTGTCTTTTCTTTTTTAATCGTCATGAAATGTGTAAAGAATGTCACTGAAATTATCATACCAATCAAAAATACTGGGGAAAAAAGCTGTCTGTGTTTTACTGAAATGACTGTTGGAGCTTTCCAAAGTCTTTTGCTAAAGTAGCAATTCCTGTTATAAAGCCATACATCTGAATTTTTCTCATCATTTTGGCATGTTGGATTGTAGGATTGGACTTGGGGAAGTGATAAACGAGTTGTTCTAAATTATTCAAAGAAGCTTGTGAAGAAGTGCAACCCATTTATTGAATTTACTGACCTTGCTTGATTTGAATTTGAACCCGTTTAAAATACAATTTTGAAGAAAAGAGCATGAGTAAACCTCTCCACGTTTCCACCCCTTCTTTGTGGGCTGACGGACAACATTTCAGCTCCATAGTCTGGCACGATTCTTGGCAAAATTATGTGAAATTCAATATATTTCTTCAGCCTGTCTCATGGTCCAGAATAAGTGACAGCGCGACCACCAGTGGTTCATGGCAAGCTTTTTTAAACACTAAATCCATATCTTTGTTACCGGTATGTTTGCAGCCAATGATGGCAGCCAAAACAGTGACAGTCAAAAATTTGTACTAGGGAAATAGTTGTGACACCCAAACAAGCCACTTGTTAACTCATGAGATGTAACATTTCTAAAAGTTCAGTTGTGAAAACTGTTTCTAGTTAGAAAACCACTCCAATCATCTTAGCTCGTCTCTGCTCCTGCTCCTATAATCATGGACCCTACCTCTGGCCCATCTCGCGCTCCCAGCCGCCCCCCCAACCCATCTGGATGAAGCCCATCTGCTGGCCTATGTAAACATGTAGTTGTAGCGTTAGATAAGCCATTTCTCTCTAATAGTTCTGGTAACATTGCCTGTCCATCTTGGGGAGGATCCCTCATTCATGTGGGCACCCCGAAGTTTCTTCTTTTTTTTCCCGGAATCTTTTTATTTTTGTGAGTTTTACCTTACCAAGGAGTGTCTTTTTTTTTTTTTTTTTTGTTTAACTTGTCCTGTCCAACAGCTAGGCAGGCAGATGAGAGCTGAGGGCCTCTTGTGTTGGACATATTTTACTTTAACAAGAGGGGTTATTAATCTTCAGACAAACCAAAGGTGTGACTGAACAAACCCCTTTTGTAATTGAGGCCAAACTTTATTCATTTCAACCATGATTGAAAATCTTTGGTGTTGGACCGGACGGAAAAGGAAAGAAGGGAAGAAGAGGGAGGGATGTCAGAGGGGGGGGGGGGATAGTGAAAGGGGGGGGGGGGGTAAGACCATGAAGCAGCATAGTGCAGACAGGTTTACTGGTTGTTTATCATTACGGTACAGTTCAAATGTAGTACAAAAAGGGCGGGGCCTGTTCACACACACTCAAATATTATCAACACACCTGCTAGCTGCAAAAAATGTTCACATGTCAACATGTACACAAAACGGATAGTGTTCACGAACGCATACCTATGCCTTTAAACCAACTAGTGTGAAATCTTTCATTCATTCAATCATGCAAACTATAAGTACAAAGGTGAGCTAACACCTGTGCTCAGGTGAGTGTTTATGTTCTTCTAAAATGGATGGTGGAATGTGAAAAGAAGGAGGAGGAGCGCCCAGCCACCCCCACACCCAGACCCCCGCCGCAGCAGCAGCGGCAGCCGGAATTCCCCCAACGCCACACGGGAACAGGCAGGGAACAACCGCCCCCCGGGCGACCAAGACCGCCACCCAGGCCAGGGCCAGCAGGACCGCCGCGAGGCCCCCAGAGCCAGAGAGCAGGGAAGCGCGGAGGGAAAGAGAGCGCCGCCCCAGCCCAGCCAGGAAAGCAGCCCCCCGCCGCGCCGGAAGAGCCCAACGCAGGGCCCCACCGGAGAAGGACGCCCACAGCCCCAGACGAGCACCCCACCACCACCCAGGAGTTCCGGGCATCCCCCCGCCCCAACCCCAGGTACGAGCCAGGACCCCCCAAGGGAGACCCGCTCCGCACTCCAGGCAGTCACCCACCCGGCCCACGGTTGGTCCAGGGAGGAGCAAGGCAGGGGCCCGCCGCCCCCGCCCAGTAGGGGGGAACCCCGGGGAAAAAAGGGTGGCCCACAAGGGGTGTTATAAATATGGCCCGACCAGGCTCGGCCATGTTGGAAGTTTGGCGGGGCCCAGCGCTCAGGGGCAAGGACCAGGACCCACCCCCCAGGGACACGAACACCCCCGGCTCAGGTGTAATGTGAACCCCCCCACCGTGCGGAGAGAGCACCGCCGGGCCCAGGGAGCCGGCACCCAAGGGACACGGCCGCCATCGCCAAGGGGCCCGCACCCCCCACCAGGGAAGGGGTAGGGGACAGATGGACCCAGGTCCCACCTTCCTTGCAAAATGTGTGTGCGTGTATGTGTGTTTGAGAGGGTGTGTGTGTGCATGTGTGTGTGTTTATGTTGGAATGTATATATTGAAGGGGGAGGGGTGTGTGTACTAAGGGGGGTGCAGTTAAAATTGGCGAGTAGGGCACTAAGGGGACATCTCCTGATTACTCAAAGTGATGTCCCCTCACCCTCCCCACCAAGGGGCCCTAAATGTCTAAGGTGCGGTTAAAATTGGCGGGTAGGGTGCCAGGAGGACATCTGCTGCTTGCTTGCAGTGATGTCCAAGCACCCCCCCTACCAAAGACCCTACATGTCTAAGGTGCAAATAAAACCGAAAGAGAGGGGGCCCACTCCATACGGCATCCATAGGAGGGGGGCCACTGCCAAGTAGCCCCCCCCCCCCCCCCCCCCAAGGCGCATCGCAGGCTAGACCCCCCACCCCCTCAGTTATATGAGGAAAGGGGTAAGTTGGGGACAGCTGGTAGACTGTCCCCCTTACCAAGGAGTGTCTAACGGCAGGGATGCCCAGTTTAGTTTAGTCAGTTAAATTTAACCATTACTTATTGAATTGTATGACTTAATGCTCTTTATGATTCATGTCTACTACACAAGCTACTGGTTTGAAGCCCGTTGAGATTACTGTTGTTGGAATATTGGGCTATGAATACAAAATTGAATGTAATCTTTTGATCTATTTTTAAATCTTGATTATGTTTTTTAGGCAAAATCAGAAAAAATGTGTCATTTTCTAGAACAATGTCTGTAAAGTGGCAGGAGTTCATTAGAAATGTATCCGAGTTGTGGGTGAGACCAATGTCGCGGAGCAACCCTGTCCCCCTTACCATCACCTATAACATAGCTGTATACATCCTTGACTGCAATAGCAGTACAACAAAGATGGCGAGCAATATTGGAGCTATCCAGCCATTAAGCCAGATACCAGCTTGGACGAGGAAAATGAAGACAAGCGGATGGTTCAGAATGAAAGAACAGGGAACCTGTGGCCCCCAATTTAATTTGTTATTTAGACAAAAACAATCTTTTAGATTTTTTGTCCACTTCTGATTCATAACAATTTGAATAAAGAAATGCAATTTTAAGCTTAAGTTTTCTTTTCACATTCCCTCCATTATAAGAAAAGTGCTACAATTATGTTTTATAATTTTTCTTTTTTGTCTTGGTTTTTGGTTTTTAAATTTGGGAAATGTTTTTATGTGAAGCGCTTCAAGCTACTCTTGTTGGCAGAATAGTGGTCGACAAACAAAGTTAGATTTGATTTGAAGAACATGTTAAAAACACCCAAAACATAATTTTCATTAGCGTGGATCTTTAACTAGTCAGCGTTCTGTATTTCAGCACAGCTTACTGTTATCCAGGATATTCAATTATTGTTGAAAAGACTTGCCAGAGAGGGCAGTGGCTCAGAAATTCAGAACTTCTGCTGTGTAGTTTCTGTAAGCACTGTAACCCGAGGTTTATATGTTCCAGGGATCCTGCAGTCTAACAGATGTGCAAAGTAACATGTATGCATTTGGAGAAAGTGACCTTGTGACTGTGCTGCCTTGCTGATCCTCATAGCTCACATAACCCTTCTCTCCGCCACCGCATGCCGGTCTGAATGAGCAGGGTCAGCATGTGGTGCGCCGTGATGGGAGTTGAAGAATCCATCTGCTGTGATGAATAGCAAGCACCTGCACAACTCACGGAAACAAGTAAGATTGAGAGATGGAAAGGGAGGGAGCAGAGCAGCTAAGTGTCCAGCTCGTAAATTGGCAACAAGAGACCTCAAAGAGTGGAGCAATAAAAAAACAACCTCCCTGGAAACCTCTTCTGTCCCCTGGAGAAATCTACTCCCCCCCAATTCAAAACCACCATCAAAGACAGACATGCAAACACACGCGAGTCAAAGCAGTTTTATTTTAGATGTTTGTCCTGCTAATGTGCAGTGCCTCAGGGAGAATCCGACTTAATGCAAGGAGATTGCAAACTCTGTGGTCTGAATTAGAACGAACACTTGCTGCAGTAGGCCAGAGCTGGACTGGGAGACTAAGGGGAAAGTACCACAGTGAGAAGGGAAGGGGAATGAGTGATGATGAAGAGAAAGAGTGCAAGATGGAGGACGGCAGGATAGAGAGGTCTCGGATTGTTTTACAAACAGAATTCCTTTAATTAATCACCCTGTTTGAACAGCTGGCCTTCTCAAGACAGGTCGTAACGAGATCCCTACATGGAAGTGCGGATTACAGATGCGGATTTGGCAGAAAAATATTAGCTGTCAAATGTTGCAGTCGAGAGGTGCAAGTGAAGCCCCCCCGTTTCCTGGTGGTGAGAGAGCCAGAGACACAGGGGGGTGCTGCTGGTGGTGGTGGGGTTGCTTAACATGGTTCCCCAAGGATTATAGCTGCTAAAGGCAATACATGGGCCTGAGGAAAGAGGCCAGGGGGCAGCCACCAAGGCCAGCACTCATCCCAGAGGATTCAGAGCAGTCTGGGAATAGAGTTCATTCATAGGGGTCAGGCTTTGATAGGGATTGGAAACTTGGAGACCGCCATGTGAGCTTTTATTTACAGGCTACACATAAACAACTGAGAGCAGCTGTCAAGAGAGAATGCAATGTCATTTTGGTGCATGTTTATTGTCAACCTCCTTGCAGGGGACTTGACATCATGGGTAAGAATGTGACGCTGGAATTGTTAGCAACGTACACTATGCAAATAAACATGTTTTCATCGTGGTCAAATCATGGACAGGTAATTGACATTCATTTATTTATTTATTTATAGACATCTCATGGTCTGTTGGGTTAAATCTTTTTTGGAACTGGACTTGGCTCTGAAAGATCAAGCACAAGCCAGCCGTCATGCTTTCTAAAAAAAGGAAAGAACATTTCCATTAGTCTTTAGACTTTGAAAAATGGCCGTGTAGTGTTTGAGGAAACTGACCTGTTTTATCTTACTTCAAGTCTTTTTTCTCGAGAATGGTCCCATTTCTCTAGAAGACTCCTCAAAAGCTCAACCAAAAGAAGATACTAAATTGGCAAATTATTATTAGGTTAGGCCACATTTGCAATTAAAGTTTCAAAGTCTCCCTATGACAATTTACAGTATTTTCATAAAACGTTCCCAGTGGTGTTTTGATTACGATTATGAGATTTTTAATCAAAATCCCACAACCTGAATGTCAAATGTTAAAAAGCCATCTTTCACGTCTATATGAAGCCTGTTTCCAAAATCTCCTATACATGGGCGTGGCCGTTGGTGCTGAGCCGAGTATCCCCCCTCTTGATCCCCCCTTTTTCTGCAAGCAGCGTGTTGTATGACTAAAAAGCTTGACATAAGAGGGGTGCACACACGACACCAACTGACAATCTCTATTCTCAACTGTTTATCTTGAGCGATACAGGAAAAAAAAGTGACATTTTTGGTTCCAAATCAACAGTTTCTGAACAATGTGCAAAATGGCAAAACTAATGTGTGTACCAGACCCTGCTCTTTAATAAAATTACACACGAAAAAGGTATTTGATAAGCCCCTAAAAAATCTTTGAATTACATCATATTTTAGGCTACATTGTACCAGCAAGTATCACTGGCTGTGGCTTCCTACAAAAGTTTTGGCCGCATAGACCCAGAGGAAGGGTTAAATTTAGGATTACGGGTTACTGTTAAACTGCGTACTCACCGAAAGCCATTTGGCAGAGATGGCCAGTTTCCATGTTAAGTTGATGGTACAGACACAATCTGAGGTCTAGCAGTGCGATTTGAGCCGCGGGTGCGGTGCAAAGGTCTGGCAGGAGCACGATTTCGGTTGCGTGCCCAATATGGTATTGTCCTTCTGGATTAGAGCTTGTTAGTTAAGTTTTGACCATGTTCTTTATTTCCGTTGTCCTCCTGTCAGTCACACCAGGTTAACGTTGATGATAATCAACAGGTGTTTGAATTTCTCCTAATATCCTCAGTGTATTTAAGTATCTGGTTTTCAGATTGTCATTGTCAGGTCTTCAGCTTTCTCCCATTTTGGGTCCTACACTGCTGGTTCCTGGCAGAAGAAGATGCAATGGTTTATAAAATTCAATCTTTATCCTATGCTGCATGACTAAAACATAATCAGATGTTTAAAGTGAAATTTGCTTTTTTACAAATTTGAAAAAACAAGACATCTACTAAAACGCCAAGCTGAATTTTTGATCAAATTATTCTGCCTACTATTTGGAAATTATTTAAAATCCGGCCTCCCAAATCACCTACAACTGTGAATTATCTGCACCCCGTTTTTGCTTCTTATATGTCTCTATGCACAGTTTCAAAGAGGGAGGCGGCCTCCACTTCCTCTATTCTGCCTTTTTTCATTCCTTTTCCGATTTCTCTCAGTCTTCGTCTCAATATCTCAATCCCGTCGGGGGAGAAAAGGGAGTAATGTTGCCTCAGGTGCTTAATTGTCAGAGCACTCACTGTATTTACGAGTAGGGTGAGGAGGAAACTAATGTTCGCCGACCACACACACAGACACGCGTATGACACAGCGTACATACAAAACGAAGATGTATGACTGCAACTTTGTAAACAGCAATATTACTCCCAGACCTTCCGCCCACCTCCACTCCCCTTTCTCTCATGACCGTGATGTAATTACTAAGGCACTTAATTAGTCTGTAGAGACTCCAACGACAGGCAGCTAGAAAATCAGTTCCTCCTCTTATGAAACTAATCCACACTCATTTTCTCACCTGATAAACATTAGTCACCAAATTTGTGGAAGAAAATGCTAATTTAGTTATGTAATATTTCACTACAGCAACAGAATATTGTAAGACATGCCTGAACGAACACTTGCTTAAAAAAAAAAAAGTTCCGACATCTGTCAGACTTTCCTGCGAGTGCCCCACGATGTTACACCATACTGTGCTGTGATTTTGTGGTTTTATCTTTGCATCCCAAACGGGAGGCAGGAACCTTTCCAGTGAACCGTCTTTAGTTCAAAGAATCAGCAGTCTGAAAAGTGTTAGGGACGATGATGTATAGTAAACGAGACCACCGGGTCTATGATTTTGTGCATTCCTCTGTATGTTTTGAGAAAAAGAAAAAAAAAAAGTTCTTCCAGCACATGCAGGAACACACCAACACTCAACCACAATTAATACCATGGGGAAGATGAATTGACTTCTGTATCAACCTGGTTTTTACATCACTGCAGTCATTATTCTTCAGTGCTGGTACATGTAATCAAACGTGTTTGTAATCTCGGAAAAGATTAAAGGCAACCAATATGACAACAGCTTCCGCTGCGTCCACCATTACATCATATCACCCACATAAACAGAGCAAGACAAGGAACTGCTTCATGAATTACCAGTGATACTGTTATGTGAAATGAAACATTCTCCCCACCAACCAGGGGGGAAGGGATTAATAAAAATCATTATGGGAGCCATAAAAATGTCATCTCTTGATCTAATGTTGTTTTCTAGGAAATAGTTTCTGCAGGAGGTCATAAGAAATTTGGGTAACACTTTATATTAAGATTCCTTAACAAGCTTTGTTAACACATTAACAAGCATTATAAATGAATTTATAGGGTGTTAGTAAGACATTTATTAGTACAATAAGTCTAATAAGGTTTATTAAATTACTTAGTTAACACATTTACAAGCATTATTATCAGGATGTTTTCAAGATGCTAATGATGCATTTACTGATATTATAGGTGCCTAACAAATGTGTCAGTGTTAACAAGCTTAATAAGATTTATTAACAACCTTTGTTAACAAATTAAGAAGTATTATTATTGTTTGGGGTTCTAGTAAGATATTTATTAGCATTATAGATGCCTGACAAAAGCCTAAGTGTTCATAGGCTTAATAAGTTTTATTAACTAACTTAACAAATTAATAGGCTTTATTAATGTGTCAGATGCTAGTAAGATATTTATTAGCATTACAGATGTCTTGCAAATACCTGAAAGTGTAAATAAGATTTATAAACATCTAAAGTCAGAACATTGTCTTCTGAATCCATATTACTAAACTGCTTATAAGCTTTACAAATGTATTAATTAACTTTGTTAATAGTTAATTAATTGTTTTGCAGCACCTCATCTAAGTGTGGATGTTTTTTAGCACAAACAACCACAAAGCATAAAGATTGTAAAAAGAACTTTATGACATTAAAACAGACTAAACATACACAAATCGTTCTGTAAAAGATATATAATAATTTAATTCAGACAAATTAAAAAAAAAAAAAAAAAACATATACTGGTGTTGGATGACTCTAGCATCATAGCTAATAAGGATAAAGTATTAGCATCTATCCTGAGTAAAACATTCATTGCAAATCCCATCACCAGGAGACAATTCTCTGCATTCAATGCCAACAGCATTCAACCACTGTTGCCTTGCTTCAAAGTCCACAAGAAAGTTGCACAAGCCATTAATTTTTGAAGAACGAAGACAATAAACCTACAGGAGCCATGCTAAAGCTAACACGCTACCCTAAAACTAATATCACCATTGGTTAATGAATCTGTCAATCAAACTCATCAGCAAAACAGGGTTGCTCACTTTCAGCCAATTGAATGGCCTCTTAGACTTTGCTTTCACACAGGTGACGAAAAAAGCCCCGCCCATCTTTGATTCTGTACCGGTCGGTCGTTAGCGTGTTAGCTTTAGCATGTCTTTCTTGTGGACTTTGAAGCAAGGCAACAGTGGTTGAATGCAGTTGGCATTGAATGCAGAGAATTGTCTCCTGGTGATGGGATTTGCAATGAATGTTTCACTCAGGATAGATGCTAATACTTTATCCTTATTAGCTATGATGCTAGTCATCCAACACCAGTATATATCTTTTTTTTAAAAAAAATTATTTGTCTGAATTAAATTATTATATATCTTTTACAGAACGATTTGTGTATGTTTAGTCTGTTTTAATGTCATAAAGTTCTTTTTACAATCTTTATGCTTTGTGGTTGTTTGTGCTAAAAAACATCCACACTTTAGATGAGGTGCTGCAAAACAATTAATTAACTATTAACAAAGTTAATTAATACATTTGTAAAGCTTATAAGCAGTTTAGTAATATGGATTCAGAAGACAATGTTCTGACTTTAGATGTTTATAAATCTTATTTACACTTTCAGGTATTTGCAAGACATCTATAATGCTAATAAATATCTTACTAGCATCTGTCACATTAATAAAGCCTATTAATTTGTTAAATTAGTGAATAAAACTTATTAAGCTTATGAACACTTAGGCTTGTGTGAGACATCTATAATGCTAATAAATATCTTACTAGAACCCCAAACAATAATAATACTTCTTAATTTGTTAACAAAGGTTGTTAATAAATCTTACTAAGCTTATTAACACCGACAAATTTGCTAGGCACCTATAATATCAGTAAATGCATCATTAGCATCTTGAAAACATCCTAATAATAATGCTTGTAAATGTGTTAACTAAGTAATTTAATAAACCTAATTAGACTTATTGTACTAATGAATGTCTTACTAACACCCTATAAATTCATTTATAATGCTTGTTAATGTGTTAACAAAGATTGTTAAGGAATCTTAATATAAAGTGTTACCGAAATTTGTTGTGGGCGGGACTGTTAGTGTGGAATAAGCCTGCCTTTATTTTCCATCATCCATAGGTTTGCACGCTCTCCTGCTAGTTTACAGCACCTCAGACCCCCTACCTTACACCTATTGATGCAACAAAAATGGCAAGCAATATTGGAGCTATCCAGCCGCACAGTTATGATCCACAGCCCAGCTCGGAAGAGGAAAACGGAGTAGGGAGCGTTTGACCGCTGACTTTAGCACCTACAGTACGTCACTGCTACATGCTTTCTCCAACAACTCTTTTTTTCCCAATGCGATTGCAATTTTCAGCCATTTATTTTAAAATATGGCCTCCATCATGAGAAAAAATATGCCACATGAACCTGTTAAAAACACCAAAAACACAATTTTTATTTGAGTGGGGCTTTAATAAAGTGGTGTTCACATGAAAGTAGCTTTACAAACGAAAACCCCTTCAAGATCCTTACATTGCAGTCCTGCACTAAACTAATTGAATGACGCAGAAAGGTATTATTTATAATTATAATTATATATAGTCTTACCACTGTCAGGAACTGGTGGTGTAGGACCCAAAATGCAGGAGACCAGCTTGGTGGGAGAAACTCAAACACTAGATTGATAAATTTGGACATGACAAACCGAGGAGAAACAAAAAAGTGACAAAGCACATGACCTAACAAAGAAAAATCTAAAAACCATGGACAATTAACTGAAATCAAGACAGCTGTGAATGATTGGCACCTGTAGTTTCTGACAGGGAAACTCCTCAAAGCAGAACATAATCAAGAGCAAGATGGAAAAAACAAATTAAGTGGCACAATCCTGTCATCTACACTCTTCTTTTCTCTGTACAAAGCTAACGTTTGTCTCTTTTGCCTAAAGTATCTTTAAAAACATACCCCAAAAAAGAAACTTTTAAATCTGTAAAACTCAGTGGACATCAAAAGTTTAATATGGATATGAATGCCATGATGGCGGTCCCTGTGAGCCTAAATTTACTTAAGGGGCAAACATTGTTATATCATTTCTCTTTTCCCATAGCTCAGTTACACATATGTTGAAGCATAAAAACTAGAGATGAGATACTGTTAGAGACTTTTAGGGCTCCATGTGCACAATGTATGTGACAGTGTTGCATTCATTTCTCCTTATTTCCCAGCCGTGCAATGGCTGTTGTCATACCTCAAATGATGCCTCTTTG
The DNA here is from genome assembly GCF_053564925.1 of Oryzias latipes. Taxonomy (NCBI): domain Eukaryota; kingdom Metazoa; phylum Chordata; class Actinopteri; order Beloniformes; family Adrianichthyidae; genus Oryzias; species Oryzias latipes. The sequence goes on along the minus strand of NC_136258.1, from coordinate 22,633,615 downwards.
AAGTGTGTTTGGATACATTTAAGAAATGGAAGGGGTTTTTTTACCGATAATTTTTAGTAATATTCAATTCCCAATTGACAATTTAACATTCAATTGTAAATTGGAAAATGCACTTCCAAAATGCATGACCAAAATCAACAAAATGCGCTTTTATTTAAATTATGGTACCAAAAACACATGAAAACATTAACATTAAAATATAATTGATTTAAAAAATGTAAGAATGAATAGTAAGTTTTCATATTGAATTCTAAATTGCAAAATGCATTTTCAAAGTGCATAATCAAATTGCAAAATGAATTATCAATTAACAATTATTACTTTCAAAAAGGTGAAAAGAAATCCATGAAGAGGTTTCCTAAAAAGACTTTTTGCCACTGATCTGCATCAGTCTGGTCTTGGGTTGGGAAAAATTAGCATCTGTATTTGTGTATCTATAGACCTTATCAAGCATTTTTTCTAATTATGTTTATTATAGGCGTTGAATCGTAAAAGTTTTGAATAGTTGTTGCAGAGGATTTTCTGGATAACACAGTCAGTTGAAAACTCTGGGAAAAACTTTCTGCTACAAATCCTCAGCGTCATGTGTCATGTTATGGTTGGAAAGTTGTGTGTGTGCACACTCATGTTTTGGCAGGTTGTTGGTTTGTTTACATCTTGCGCTACATCCTTACAGCAGAAAGAAGCAACCCTTCACTGCCATCCATCTGCAGGGGCTTATCTTGGAGACTCTTGGATACTGCTGTATGTTTACATGCTTGTGTTTGTTTCGCAAGATGTTGCGAGAGTGTGTTGTTGTCTTGAGAGTGGATGTGTGGTGAATGTGTTTTGATCCCTTTTCCTTTAACTACAGCTTAGAGCTTTTGCTCTTAACAAATACGGGTTGACAAAGCATTAGTTTTTGTAGAAAACAATAGGAAGTGAGCACATAAAGATCATGTGTTTTTAGGGTTTAAATACAGTCAAATCATAGATAAAACACCACCAGGAGGGGCAGAAAGCAACAGTTGCCCAACGTTCGCCAGCTTAAGGCTAAAATCTCAGGATCTTGGATGTTTAAAGTGTGGATGCCATGCTTTGAACAACTTTGTCAAATAAAAAAGCCCTTTAAACGCTGATTCTATTGATACCAATAGTTCGCGTCGAAAAAAATCCGAAGCATATGAATAATAGACATCTTTCGAAGGAATCAGAGATTTGGATCTGCCGCTAGAGCGCAGGCTGGAAGTGAACCCGATATGACCTGTGACGTCATGAAAGGCGTTGATTTTCGCAGTTCCGCTTCGGACAGCATGTAAACAAAACCGGTAGTCTTCGTTTCTCTCGTGTTTAAATCTGTTAATCATCAACATGCCAAGTCGTTGTGTGGCAGCTGGATGTAGCAATACATCTACTGAAAGTGTATCTGTGTATAAAATTCCCAAACAAGAAACGCTGCTGAAAAGGGGAAAGTTCAAGAAGGTGGACGGCGAAGGATTTTTCCCTCCAGATCTGCAGGAGAGAAGTCTGCGTTTTCGAAGGGACAAAAACCGGGACACAAACGAAGAATTTTGAACGGAGAGTTGGGAGGAGGATCTTGGCTTCTGAGTCGAGGAAAGGCGGGTGAGCTGGAAGCGAGCGAGCCGTTTTCTGGGTCGGAGAGGACGGCGCTGGAGTCGGGAGCGGAGGCTGCTAAGCTAGTGTGCATCACGATGGATCACATTGAGGCGAAGTAGTCGTGTTTTCTGTTGTCCTTGGATCCAACTGGAGTATTTCAACGCACTCAATGTTTTGCAAGAGAAGCAACAGGCCTGCAACGTTTTTTTTCTTTTGCTTTTGAGGTGCCGGTACCGTGAGTAAACTGAACTGTGTGTGTGTGAGCGCGCGCGCGCGCACGAGAAAAGGTTTCAAACGGGTTCAAACGGGTAAAACTGTTAATGTTCCACAGTTGTTAATGGTATACAGTGACTTTGTTAACTAAAGAGTAGTACCATCTGGGAAACTTTTATTTTGTGACATTTATTTTGTAAATTGGGTTGAAAACCAGTGTTTACCTTTGTTTAGATTAGGCCAAAAGGGGACATTTTGAGTATATTTTAGGGTAAGTGGAGTAATTTAATTTTATACATTTTTTAGACTTACTGGAGTCTAGCCGAATCTTCATGCTGGCTATCGTCATGATCGGCATGATCACTAGACCTACTACTACTTTCTGCTATATCCTCCTCACTTTCGCAAAAGGGTTCGAATCGATACGGTTGCAAAAGTGACTCATCATCATGATAATCTCCGCAACTTTCCTCTTCATCTTTCTGTTCATCTGATGATAAATCGCTAATAGAGACGGTAGCATCACTCTGTGCTTCGCTATCGGTGCTAGCCATGTTGTCTGCCTTGTCTTCCTTTCGTTACGTCACAAACAGGGCGGCGCGAATTCGGCGGAATGCGTGAAGCCGGCGGCCGTCCTCGTTGTTTATATTGCGTTTTTCGCTATTTATTCTTTTTCGAAAAATATTAAAAACAATCGCAACATGAAATAGAAACTATTTACTATATTTTGGCTTATTAAAATAGGCCATGTCACCCACACTTTAAAGAGCCTAGAATTGTCTGAACAAACCTCAAATTTCTCTTTATATAATTTTTTCTTTGCGATAATTGGAGATACTTGTTGACCCTTTTAGCTCCAATGTTGACATTCTTTCGACTACAGCAAATCTTCAACCGTTTACAGGCCAAACCTAATTTCAGCAGATTCTGAAGCAGAGAAAAGCCGCCTTACACTGATATGCAACACTCTACAGTAGTGAAGTGCTTACACAATCAGAACTGTAACAAAATCCATAGTCTTTTACTATTTCATAGCAAAAAATTCTGGTGTGAGCATCTTTCATTCGCTGCTGTGCTGTCCAAAGCACTGTGCACGTCGTGTGAGTGAAAATTGTCACTACAAGATAGGAAAGGAGAAGGAAGCGGAGAGCACAAAGAGGTAAAAGGGAAGAGATAACCAAAGACAAGACAGAAGTGTGAGAAAGAGCAGGAAGAGGAAAATTGCTTTGGTAGCTCATCTTTGAGATTTCTCCCACATCCCTTTCAGGCGACCCTGCTCCCCTCTGTCGGTGCTCAGAGAAAGGAAACGGACGAAGGATTTACTGTTGGGTCCTGACTTGTACACATTCCTGGTGTTGTTTTTCTCCCCTCAGCCCCTCGGCCATACCAAAGGCCTCTAAAACAACAGGCTGTCAGGTTGTCACAGCTGGCTTCAAACAGCTCCTACTGCAGCCCTACACCCAGGTTCCCAGCCAGTCGTACTGCAAGCTTATCTCTCCGTGTTAGTGTGTGCGTGGATGTGCATTTGGAGATCTGCAGGAATCTCAGCATCATATCTATTACTTTGAGAGAAGAGCCTGAACTTTTGTGTTTGTCATTTTGTATCAGTATCAGCGAAGATGTGACACACCCCTCTTTATTACCAGCCATGAGCAAGTCAGCAGAGTGTCTTTGAAGCGCTGTGAGTCCCCTTGTGATTCCCCTGGCCATCCAGGTGTGTGGGGGCTGGTCCACCTGTTTGTGTTTGGCAGACCGCCACTGATCCCCCCCTAGCCCGCTTCTTAATAGTGTTACTCTGAGTCACTCGCCTGCTTTAGATGTTGGAGCTCAAAGGTGTGGGAAGGGCTGAGAAACTTCTTCAGGTGGGAGGTTACTTAGACTAATGAAATAACATGGACTCCACAGGTGCTTACTGTCCAGACGAGGTCACAACTCAGGAGAACATCGTCAATGGGGAGGACTGAATGTTCAGACACAAAACTGTTAAAGACCCACTCTGATCTTCTTTTGATCTATTTTAAAAGTGGTCATTTAATTATGATTATGCTGTTTAAAGCCAAAATGTAAAAAAAAAAAAACATTCTTTTTTTTTCAGTTCCTGCAGAGCGGCACTAATACATTTGAAATTCACCTCTGAGTGGTGGGCCCATTCTAAGTTGCAGGGAGCCAAGAGCAGGGAGCTTGTTGCCTGCCCAGCATTTTTTCTACGTTAAAAGATCTTTTTCAAATGGCATTTTTTCATCTGCTCCTGATTCGCAACAATTTGAATTAAGAAAAAAATCAAGAATGCAGCTTTAAGCTAATATGTGTCAGCAGAAAAAATGCCACAAGAATATGTTAAAAACACCAAACTCAGAGTCTTAATTGTAGTGGGTCTTTATAAAGGGGAGAATATTGACTAAATCTGTCTGTTAATAGGAGAAAACAAGACACAAAGTAAAAAATGATCAGATCTGATCTGCATTCAGTGGTTAAGCTTTATCATGACGAGAATGTTCTCATTTTACTTTTATCTAGACTTTTAAAATTTGCAAGTCAAGGGTCCTATAAGTCAGTATTCTCATTAAATAAAATAAATGAAAACTGGAAATGCTCAACAATTTTCCTACCAGATTATCATACAATGGACGTTTGAAACAAAAAAGTTAAAAAACCTAATTTGGCCATCTGTTTTTGCTGCTTCTTTTATGTCCACTTTGAATCTTTTTTTGGCTTCAAGTTGGGACAAGTTTGCAAAAAGACATCAAAATGGACATTGGTTTTACTTGTAATCAACTGACTGAGATTTTGCATGACACCTCTGGTAACAAATTTGTGACTACTAAAACAAAACATTATCCAGAGTTCAGAGTTCAGGCCTGTGCAATATACTGCAAATTTGGCGAAAATTGCAATAAATGGTTATCTTGAATGTGCTAAAGCAATCTTATGGCAACTAGAAGCATTTAACAAATCAAATAAATCCCTTTATGCATTTAACCAATCGGATGGACCCCTTCACATTATTGACCAATCAGATTGAGCCCTATTATGTTAGATGATCGCCTCCTGTGTAAACGAGGGTCATTTGGATTATAATTTCTAAACTGTTGCAATGAAATGGGAATGATGTTTTTGGTTATTTTGCTTTTTGTTTTTATACCGTAAATTATATTGTTATTGCAATATTAATCACCAATATCGCATATCGCAAGTTTTCCTCATGTCGTGCAGCCCTAATCTAAATGCATCTATGATGCTGAATATGTGAATGCTAGATAGTCAGGTGGAACTTCTTTGATGTCTGCAAAGACCCACAATGTCACTTAAAAAAACAACATAAATAATCAGGCATGTAAAGTGGATTATTTTTTCAGTAGTAAAAGCAATATTTCACCCATGACAAATGTACATTTTCTCACGCTTTTCCTTATACCTCTGGGTAGTCAACTTTATGTGCACCTTTGAAGATTTAGAGTCCTCTCTCACTGGCTGTTAAGTTGTGAGTTTTTCCACAATGGAAACTCTTTATTATCTTCACTGTCCATGGAGGTCAAACTCCCAGATGAGCTCAAATTTGTATCTTACTCTGACAAATCAGCGGGCCATGCAAAGTTCAGACAGAAAAATAGTACTCTTAAATGTTTTTCTGTAGAAATTGTGCGTTAATACGTGTTTAGACGGCAGGAATGCACTTTGGACACTATAATGTGGAATTTAAAAACAATCCTTGGGGCCCATCTTTCATCTGGACAGTACTTAGCAGAGATGCCACTGAGGTCACAATGGAGACGTTACAGAGTAAAAGCCTATAAAAGTTAGCTTTCATTTTTGCTACATCAACAGTTTACCTATTTCTAATTGAAACACGGTCTTCTCAGTATAAACACATATACATACACATGTGCTCACGCACACACTTGTGCATTAAGATGATACACGCTGTCTGCATATGCACATCCTGTAAAAATATGGGAACATCTGGATGAGCTCATCCAATATACAGACAAACGTTTCCTGGACAACACCAAAAGGACTATCAAAGAGCCTTCAAACAGCCCGCCAACACTAATACAAACACGCCTGCACACACAAAGACACACACCTTAAGCGGCCTACGTAAAGGCCAGATCAGATGAGCTGAGGGAACAAAAAGGGTCCATTTGCACTTCTCCCGTGCTTAAGTCTAACTTTCCATCTGCCTCTCCTTCCCACCGGTGTGTCAGGTTCTCAAATATATGCAACCCAGTTTGGGTCTACGGTCCACCAGGACATATAGAAAGAAGACTGAGATGCCTTTGGAATGATTTAAGTAAGACTTGGGTCAGGACTGTCCAGGGAAGACCCACAACACCTGGAGCGTGGTGCAGAGGGGCAGTCTATGTGCAACTCTCAGGTGTAAGGCAATGATCTATTTAGAGACAGCACTATCGTATATTATTAAAACCCAATAAAAGAGAGTAGGATGGACTTTCTACAGATGAAACATGTTAACAGATTCTGCAGAGGCTTGGTTGTGTTATTAGTGGAAGGTCATTTTTAAAAGTATTTAAATAGGGGATTGCTGGGTCGCATTCACATCCCGGCAGTTTAATCCAACAGAACCAGTTTATCTGCAAGTCCAAGGCAGGATTAAGACCCTCAGGGGCCCCTGAGTACTCAAGATCACTGGAAACCCTTTTAGAACATGTAAACAATTCTTAAATTTGCTCTTTGAAACCCAAAAATCAAAACAAAGAAAACACTACCCAGGATTTAAAACTTAAAAAAAAAACAACTATAGAGACCAGTAAAATATGAAGGTGGCGCTCATTCTTGTCATTTTAAGGGGCACTGTTTTGAATCTAGGGCTAAAGTGTTGAACAAAATTTCTCATTAGTGCAAAACAGCCTTTAACAAACATTTTATCAACTTCATTTTATGCTCTCAACATCTTCAGGTGGGTTTAAGTGAGCCAGTGACAGTCCACTTTGTTTGGGCCGGTGGGAAAACCCATGTGAACTCTGGCAGACAACTCCGTCTCTGCTGGAAAACTGAAACAATTCAAATGAAGAAAGGAAAAGAAGGAAAGTAAGTACTGGATATGTATCAGACATGAAAAACAAAACCCACAGCTTGGATCAATAAAAACAAAAGTTAGATAATTTCTCGTGGGCTAAACATAAATCCTGAATTGATTTAATTTTGATTCAGACACTTAAAGTTACTGTTTAAACTCCAATCACCATTTGATCTGTTGTAAAAAAGCTTTACTGGTGGTCCTTTAATTATGATTGTGTAGTTTTTAGCCACAAAAAAAACCAGTGTCGTTTTCTAAGACATATTTCTGCAGAGTTATTAGAAATTTGCCTCTGAGTTGTGGGGAGAACTGTTGTCACAGCCTTCTTCCCTTCAACCATCTGTTTATGTGCCCTTCCGCTTACAGCTTACAGCCCCTCACAACCCCAAATTAACATTACCAGTGCAAATAAAAATGGCGAGCAATATTGGAGCTATCCAGCCGTACAGTTTTAAGCCAGATGCCGGCTCAGACGAGTAAAATGAAAACGTACATGAATCTATTTGTCTCCAAGTGGACACATCAGAATGGAGTGAAGCAGGGAGATTGAGGCTTTTTGTTGTAGCTTCCACGTCACAACAACAAGCTTTTTCAAAAAGCATTTTTGCATCTTCTCTTGATTCACAACAAATTCAATAAAGAAATACTCAGAAATGCAATTTACTTCATATATGTCCTTGATCATGAGAAAAAAAAACATGCTAAAAACACGATTTTCATCGGAGTGGGTCTGTAACCCGACCAGCTGAGGTGGTTTTTTAGCGTTCAATCGTGAAAACGTAATCAGATCAGACATGTCGAAACAGGTTTGCAAATAAACCCGTCTGTGACCTCACCCTTGCATGTAGTCCATCTCTCCTGAAGAGGTGATGTAAAAATACAGTTCATCATTATCACCCCCTCTCACCTGAGACCTCACCTCTTGCCTCCCCTCTCGCTCTACTTCCTGACACCCCCCTTCCCAACGCGCCCCGGCCCTGCGTCTTTAGTCCACCAGTCGGGCCCTTTCACCCTTTCTCTCCCCTGCCACTGTCCATCTCTTCACACGTTCCCTCCTCCCCTCCCTCCCCCTCCTCACCTTCTTACCTCCTAGTGAGCACATTTCCTTACTCCCTCCCTGCCAACAAAGGGGGGAAAAAGCTTTTACTCATTAGTGGGTGACCCTTGCCCCTAGGCCACATTTTAAGAGGCTCTACTTGACTCCTGACATGCCCGTCTGCAATCAAAACATGTGCATTTAGCGCATATAGACCTGCAAGAAAGGAAAAGGGCTGTGAGGGTGGGTTGATGCTAACCTTGATGTGTGTGTGACAGCGGTCTGACAGCAGACAGACAGGTTCACTAACTACTGCACAACCTCTGCGGTGGTTCCCTTGTCTCAGCTCTGGACCCCGGTGGTGATTACCAAAAAACTAAAAAATAAAAGCCGGTCCCTCTCACTATCTTTGTTCTCTGGAGGCTTGTTTGCAGAATCCCCATCAGCTCTATGACCAATCTGTGTTTGCTCATTGGTGGAGGTGAAGGGGTTTATGCGTAGCGTGTCAAAGTCAGAGTGTAATGAAGTTGATGCCTTGCTAATTGCTCACAGAAGTTGGATGTGGTTAGCTTGTTTAAGATCTGATGTGTTTGTGTTTCTAATTTTACAGAGAGAATGCAAACATACACATGCTGTTTATCCCACTGATGGCCTCTTTTCCTCAACCACATTAACACAGGCATTCTGCAAGACTTCAGAAAAGTCAAATATTGACCGTTGACATGTGTTACAGTTGAAGGTTTCTGGTAAATAATAGCAAGCTAACAACAGATGAGACTTGAAAATGGGAGCTGGCCTGGAGCTCCCTCCTGCCTAGGTCAATCTTGTAATGAGGAAGCTGACAGCACATGTTTCCTGAGGCAAGGTGCTGCAACTGTAGTAATAGCCCTTCATTGCTGACAGATTCATGCACTCTCCTCTTTTGATGTGGCGCTCTGCTTGTGCTTTAACCACAGCTTGTCTGCTTTGGCAGAGTTTTCTTTCAAGCAAAATTGAGCTTTTCAAAAACAGCACCTGAGCAATTAAGGTCCTCTACCCGGTTTTACTATGTGGTAATATGACACGCCTTTGTATGTCTCTGACACCAACCACGAGACGAGGAAAGCACACCTTTTTTTTCCTTTAAGGTTACATATTTTTAGAAAAAAACATCAGAAACTCAGTAGGTTCTGAAATAAAAAAAATTGCATTTTTTTTTACAAACTGAATCGTAAAACACAACTCAATAAAACTCATTTTTCCAGAAATTAATTCCAATTGTACCTCGCTGCATCCCAGTCTTACAGTTTTGCTGATTTTTTTTGTGTGCAATCTTGCATGCTTTTTATTAAAACTCCATGCTATTTTCTGCATCCTGAATGGCTCGTGATCAATTCTCCTCCACTCCATTTGACTTATACCGAAAGCATTCAGTTTGCCACATTTACACAAATCTTCAATCAAAATTTGTTTCCATTTTGTAATACTGGACTTATTTTTCCATGAAGATTTGAACTTTGAGAGTTTAAACAAAAGAAAAATGAGAAAGAGTCCATGTTTGTTTGAGAAAAGTGCGTAAACTGTGTTGTGAGGAGATTTTCAGCCTTAAAACATCAAATAATCCTACTTCACAGATTTTGCCAATCACAGGTTATTTTTTAAATGTAACCAAATAAACATTGACATGGAATTGACTTTTGAAAAGGGCACCAATCATGATCCTCCCCACTACCATGCTTAGTAATTGCTATCTGGAGTTAATGCCTTTTAAGGCTATAGATCATTCTGTGGTTTATTTCCAAAAATCTCTAGTTTGATGTAATTATTTCCTTTACTTTCCATCAAATTCTACTGCTAGTTTCCTTACAGACTGGAGTTTGTTCTAGCACAACGCTGTACTGTCATTTTTATTAAACTTAGTTCTAAATGCATGGTCCACTGCTTTGAAAGACAACTGAGATCTTTTTCAGACAGAAATCCTCTTTTGCAACTCACAGAACAGCCAAGGGACTGGTTGCTGGGACGAAATGTAGCAGTGCTGTTTGGTTTGGTAGGTGGAAGTCCAATGTTGGAGGTCAAGGTCTATATTTGACCCTGAGTGGACCTAGGCTGGATGTTTCAGGAGGAGTACGTCTGTGGAAATTCCATCCAAGGTCTGTATTTAACAGTCCACCACCCGATCTCTTTATTTGGACAAAGTCTATTTTCAGACAATGTGTCGTTTTAACTCAAACTCCTGCATTATCCAAGCTCTGAGCAACAACAGCAACATGTGGCCACCAGACTCCTTCCACTCACCCCCCACCTCCTGCTGCCCCTGCTGTTCTCCCGAAAACATCGTGTCTCCTGGCATGAACAAGCATGTTGAGCCATCGCTCCTATGAACCTGCAGAAAGGCAGGACCCCCTTTTGCGAAGCTCATCTCAAAGATCTCCCCGTGTAACTAAACTCTGGTCAGGCAATAAACCTTACAGTTGTTTTTTTGTGACCTTCTGACTAAATTTTAGCGGTTTATTCTGCACCACAATTTGAATTTTTGGAGGGGCAAAATACTTGTAACTGTTTACATTGGAAAACAGCTGCTTTAACAGGCTAACCTCACATGTTTAGTCTTTAAAAAATTGCTGCAATGCTTTCGCATTTAATCAATCCCCGTTTTCCTTCGTACCACAACACTGGTGCCTCTTGGAAACAATTGCAAAACCCACCAACTTGCAGCTGCCTGAAGGAAAATGGAAACTGTTGGTTCTAATTCGTACCATGGTTTGTTTCATTAAGCTGCAGATGCAGAAAATGATTCAACTGTTGTTGTTTTTTACTCCAACTTTGTAATTAAACTTTGCTTGAAATGACCTTTCCTGTAATAAAAAAAAAACAAAAAAGAATTAAATACCCAAACAGAATCTTAAAAGGCTTCATGTGTGTCTGCAGTGGATGTGAATTAAATATTATCATCACTTGAGTGCAGCATGTTCTGCCACAGTCATTTTAACCATTCTTCCCTCCCTGGAAAACAGATTTAAGCTGCTTAGAGGATCATTAGGACAGAAAAGATTTGGTATTTTGGAGTAAATAAAAATTCCAAAATAAGAAAGCCATCCACCCTCGTGTTTCTTTTTACACAAATTCATAGGATGTTTTGAAATCTGCTGTGTTTTTGATGAAAGTGTTTATCAACCTGAGTCCAGCTCAGCTTCACTGCAGGAAGAAATCTCAAAGTTGATACAAACAGATTTTGCCATTGAGGGATTTATCAGACTGAAAATCCCACTTTTACATATTTAGAGAGCAGTACACCAACAAAAATCAAGTATCTTCATTACAAGATCTCTGTGTTTGCTTTGGTCTTTCTCCCATGCACACTCTCCCACAGAGGTTGGACAAGTGTGTCACATCATCTGACCCCAAACCTGAAATCAGGTGGTGACAGCATTATGGTCCTTAAGGCCCTTTAGGGGTTATGGTCAGGATTTTAAAACATTATAAATTCCTTCACATTCAGAGGTTGAGTAACAACTCTTTTCACCTGCTTTAGCCAGAGGATTTTTTTTTTTTTGAATCAGCAGACTCCCATGGATGTGTGAGGTCTGCATTTGTCTCCTTCACCATCGATAGCACAACAGAGTAAATATTTGAGGGAGTTATTGCTGGATTGAATTAACTACATGCAATCCTGAGTTTCTGAGATGTATCCTTTGCTTCCAGAAAAGTCACACAACATTAAAAAGCTGTCAAGCTGTGAATTGACAGTTTGTTGTTGTCCGACCTAACATTCTGCATGTGTGTGTTTTCCTGTAACTGTTTGCAGCATTTCAAGCTGCATACAGAGTCTGAAGGACGTTTCCCACATGCTCTTCTTTCTATTTCCATTTCCACTGCCAATCATTTAATAGTTTCACCTTTGACCTTCATGGATTTATCAAAATTCATCATTTTAGTTTACCTTTGCAACAACTGCACTGATTATTTTGTTAATGCTTTTTTAAATAAAAACTACCTGAGATTGTAAAAAGATTCAGTCAATCTGGAAGTGGAGTAAATTTTTCTTTTCGGCCTCTGAAATCCACTGGAACTGTTCAACATAATCCATGTGCACCTCACTAATTACCTTTTGTTCATGTGAGGAAGCAAAGGCTAAACCTGTCCAGGGTTTACCTCCCCTTCGCCTGACAGTAGCCTGAACAGGCTCCTGCGACCACGTGACTCCAAAGGGGATTTAGCAGGTTCAGAAAATGGATGGAAGGATGGATGGATGGATAGTTACTGCACTGTTTGAAACTATGTTCACAGCGGCCTCTGCAATGTTCAAGCAGCCACTTCCAATGAAAAGTCTATGTAAACGCCCATTTGCGCGTTCAAAACTCTTGCTTTCACGCGTAGCTATGCAAGTTTTTACGACCGTTTTTGGACTTTACGTCAAAAAACATGTGGTTAACAAATGCGTGTTGAAAGTTGAAACCAATCAAGGACTCGGATTTGGTAGTGACAGACGTCCCTTTTCATTCATGGATGTGGGAACTGTTCGAAAATTGATTAAAGAGGACAAATTAGTAATTGTGGTTTGTGTCGGGCTGGAATTATTTGACATTAAGTCTATGTCACAATAGAGCCGTGAGAGAAAACGCCTTTGACATTTCGCATCAAGCCTCTTCCAGCTTTTAGATGGGGGACATGTACTAGTGAACACTAGAAAAAGAAAAGAAAGCTCCTCCCTACTTGTGAGCACCATAGAATAAATTCACATTTGACCAACCATATTCAGAAATTTCTTTAACGTGTGTCCATAGCTTTACCAGTGTGATTTGCTTCTTTGAGTCTTACAGGTGAATCTAAAAATAGCTGTAAAGAGCATCACTGCAAAAGCAGCCAATGTCATAATGCAGTTTTATCTGTTTTGTTTTTACAAACCAGTGAACCCATCAGTTTATGTGATTTTTAAAAAGGGTAATTGTCAGGAGAGAGAATGGGGGGTAGGGTGGGGTCTCATGCAAAGGCAATAGAGCTTTGTTGTAAAAGCTGATCGTCTACATAAATTGACATGTGCAATTAAGGAGATGTACACAATCCCCCCGGTCTGTTTAAGATCTGGAATAGTTTCCTAACTGTTTCAAGATGCCCTGTTTTGGCTTTAGTTTAAAATCTAAATCAGGTCTGACCCTGCTGAATAATGGTGCTGGTAGAGTTCCTTCTGTTCTCTTTGGCTCAAGTCCAACTGCACACCATGCATGACGGCAAATAAAGACTATGGTTTGGCCTCATTGGAATGTGATGAATAGTAAAGAAAATTCTGATCTGGCCTTGAATTCATGTGATTGGATTTTGAATAATGATTATTGATCAATTTTACTTCCTATTTACATGTAAGGCAAAAGGGCACAAAGTCTCAGTCCTGTGTGATTGCTTCAAAACCTCCCAAATGCTATTGAAAATTGCTTTTCCTTCTCATCCAACTCTATTTTGGGGGATTTGTCTTTTTCTCTGTTTTCGCTTTTTTTAATTTACTACATTTTCAGAGCTTCACCTGCTTTAATCAGCCAATTTTAGCTTATTATATACCTGAAATGAACTAAAAGAGTGTCTTTCCATGGGTTAAAGACAACAGCCAACATCTGTAGTCGTGGTTTGCTTTTAATTGTGAGGCCCAGCAAGTGAGCAAGCAGCATGGAGAAGAGGGGGCTGGCAGGCCACATTTTTCTGCTGAATGTTCACAGAGCTGCTTTCTGGCCAGCCATGTGGAGTCAATGATGGAGTCAGGGGGTGCGCTGTGCTCTTATGAAATATTAAATCTGCTCTCTCCCTTTACAATATAGACAGACCACCTGCAAGCAAGCGTGGCGTGCAGCGAGCCCAGAGTTCAGATAATCCCACAGCAACATGCACACAAACACTCTCATGTATGCATAACACGGAAATATACACACCAATGTCTCTACGGCCTGCACATGCTTACAGTAATGGATGTAAACAGCACAAAACACTGATATCATTGAATCGCTGGAACAGATGTGTGGAGCGAAAAATGAGCTGCAAATGAGGCTGCTCAAAAAATAAGGGGCTAATTTTGACTGCACAGCACACACCAGTGTGAGTTTCAGTTGAAAATCCCCTCCAACGAGTGATATAAAAACAAAAAAAAAGAGGTAAACGTTGTGATGTGTATAACACCACACATGACATGGGTCTAAATAAGACATGAAAGTTCACTTTGAAAAGCAGCCTGCATGACAACGGGTGCTTGTCGACGGCTGTCCCCCTTCAGGGCCTCATTCATTTACACGTAGTGTATCAGTCCTCAGCCTCCCCTCTGCTCCAGCGAGACGTCCCAGCCTTCCCAGATGTGCAGCTGTTTGTGTTGAACGGTGATGAAAAAAAGAGGTGGGGGGGCTGCTGGTACACATTTCTGCTAGTGGACAGAAGGAGGCCCTATGCCTAATAATGTAGAAGGGAGGGACAGACCATTTCCATTGAATAAAGCCAACAACACTAAGTTATACATGAAAAATATATGTTTATATTACGAAAACTCTCCTTCAGTAAAAGCCTTTTGCAGCCTGCTATTAACCAATGTTATCTTAATATCTAGAGTTTTCTTTTGAAAATAAAAGGAAAAAAAACAAGTAGCTTCATTGTAACCAAGAGTTTGAGCACATTGCATGTAAAATGAATTGAAGTTTGTGTTAGCACAAAAGTAGAGGCCAATATTAGTGATAATAAAAAGGCAATATGTTGCTGCACATCAATCTGAAAACCAGTTCAAAGTAATTTCAATGCCTTTTTTTTTTTAAGTAGAATGTTAATTGACATGTTAACATCAGTCAGGAAATGTATTATTTCCTCCCTGAAAACAAATTCTCCAATGGATGATTTAAGATTAAATTATGCAATGCCTAAAGAAGCTCAAACCCCAAAGCAACATCTCAGATGCTATGGTCCTCAGTGAGCATGAGAAATGATGATGTCCATAATTGCACAGTGGACCATAGGATGGAACCACGAAAGCAAAGTAAGGTCAAGAAAAGTAACTTAATGCCATGTTTTTTCTCTGCTTACAGTAACAATGTTTGCTTTCTTTATGAAAATGTAAAACAGGAAGCAGTAAAACTAGCTAATAATTTGTTAACAGGTGGCTAAAATGATCCCCTTCAATTATTTTGTCTTTGCTGTTGAAAAACTTACAAGAGTAAAAGTTCTTCATTTAGTAGTTTCACCTCATACAGAACCATCTCATTTTTTAAGTACTTTATAGTGGACTACAGTTTTTGGGGAACACATTTTTCCTTAGAGTGGACATTTGGTTGATACTTCACCTGTTTGAATGGGACGCGATAAACTTTGTCTGCAAGTTGAAAAATACCCAAGACTTAATAACAGTTCCAAAAGCACCACTAGACCACTTGAGGATGCTGACATCATGTGGTCAGTTTGTGTCAATGATTTTTACAGACCACATGTGTTGTTTTTTGTATGCTGGTAGGGGGCGCCCAATTCAAATTCTATTAGAATATAGTTTTTTTCTTGTTTCAGTGGGTTTTTTTTGTTTTTTTTTAAACTTGTTCTGTCCAACAGCTGAGCAAACAGATTAGAGCTGAAGGCTTTTTGTGTTGGACAGGTTTTACTATCACAAAAAGAGGTTATATAGCTTCAAGAAACTAGAGTGTAGATTTGTATAAACCCCTTTTTGTCGTATTATTTTTTATTTATTTGTTACATTTAGTGTGTGTGGGGAGGGAGAGGGGAAGAATGTGAGGGGAGGGTGGAAGAGAGTAAAAGGAAGAAAGGTGAAAAGGTGGGGGATACAAGCACTGATTTGAATAAGTTATTATTTTGAGCTGCAACAATTATACCAGATCTGCTGGAAAGACGAATGTTACATCAAAGGTGAAAATCTGACACTAAGATGAGCGAAATAAATCTGTCCATCAATACATTGTGGGTAAGGAGGAGGGATAAAGCAGACAGGGGGCAGTGTGGCAGTGTGCACGTGGGGGTGGAGATACATGCATGCTGCCGACGTGAACCGTGTGTTCATAAGGGGAGCCAGATCCTACCCAGCCAGACCAGCCAGACCAGGAGAGGGGAGGAGAGCCCCCCAGGCCAGAAGTTCCCCCAGCATCCGGACCCAGGCAGCCCGGGAGGGGAGGAGGAGGGGACCGCCCACCCCACCAGCCAGGCACAGAGAGGGCCCCCCTGCAGGGGCCCCCCCAATGCCCAGAGGCACAAGCGAACCCAGTGTCCGGCCCCCAGGCCACAAGACAGGAGCGCCTAGCGGTACCAGGCGGCAGCCATGGGGGCCACCGGGCGCCGGACACCGAGACAAAGGCCAGGGACGAAGCCTGGGCCCCCGGAACCCATGAGCCGGCCACCCCCCGACCGGCGCCCCGTCTCCGCAAGCCAGCCCAGGCACGCGACCTAAGCAACCCAGGGATCGCCACGCACCCACAGCCACCCCCCATAACCCTACAACCCTACACACTACAACCCCCCCCCCCCCCCCCCCGCCATAATATCTGAGCCCCCCTCCCCAACCATCTCAGTGCCCTCCCCTCTCTGTGATGGGGAGGGAAAGCCCCAGAGGGTCCCAGCGAGCCAGCCCCCAGGTCCGTCCTACCCATGCACTCACGCACACATACTCACAATCATCTGGTTATCCCCCCCCCCCCCCGCCGCCACACAGTACCCCCCCCCCCCCCCCCCCCCAGCCGGCCGACCCCCAGCGCCGTATGCCCGACCATTCCCGCAGCCGACAGGATACCCATAAGCCCGGCCGCCCTGAGCAGCACCGTTAAAAATGGCAAAAACTGCTCAAATGTATCCATTGGAGTTTGGTGACCCTGATATCAAATAAATGATTTCCCTCTGTTTCTGTTTTTCTCGAATTTTAAATAATGGACTTTTTTTTTATTGATATTTTGATTTATTTTCTTTTTTCTTTTTTTTTTTACTTGTCCTGTCCAACAGCTGGACAAACAGATGAGAGCTGAAGACTTCTTGTGTTGGATGTATTTTACTTTAACAACAGGGGTTGTGAATCTTCAGACAAACCAGAAGTATGTCTGAATAAACCCCTTTTGTAATCGAGACCAAACTTTATTAATTTTAATCGTATTTGAAAATCTTTCGTGTTGGACCGGACGGAAAAGTAAAGGAGGGAAGAAGAGAGAGGGATGTTAGAGAGGGGGGGAGAGGAGGGTGATTGCAGAAAAGAAGCAGCATGACGCAGCATAAAGCAACAAGTTTCTGGATGGTTATAATCATTACAGTGAGGTTCAGATGTAATACAAGTCTATAAGGGCGGGGCCTGTCCACACACACACTCAAATGTTATAAAAAATGTTCACATCAACATGTACACAACACACATAATGCTCACACACGCATCCCTATGCCTTCAAACCAACTAATTATATATTTTTTTGTTCATTTCATGAAACAATAAAACAGAATAACAATAGGTTAACATACATTAACAATAAGTTCAAATTTGCCTTGGAAGTCATACAAACTGAACAATCAAATCAATATCAACAAAAAAGCAGTAATTAAAATTTCAAGAGAAACAGAAACAGGAGGAAATGTAGTTTTATTTGATGTCAGGGTCACCAAACTCCAATGGATACATTTGAGCAGTTTTTGCCATTTTTAATGGTACTGCTAAATGTAAATAAATCAAGCAGATACAATGGAACTAATTAGAAGTCACATTTACATGAAAACGTTTAAGTTATTATGAATTGCTGAACCAGTGTTGAACACAAAACTCACTGTACTGTAGTCATCTTCAGGTTCCTTTTTTTAATTTTATTATAGTTTAAGCAGTTTCGCCACTCTCATTAAATGTATTCCCTTGTTTTTACCGACGGATGAATTTTCTTTATTTTACTGCAAATTGATTAGTTATAATTTCTTGTTTTCACTGACTAAATTGTGCATTTTTTATTTTCTATTCCTTAGTCGTAGTTTTTTTTTCAGTAAACCTTAGTTTTATTTTATGAATAAAACAAGAATGATTACCAGAAAGCACTTTTTGAAATTTTGTTTTAACAGTGACAGATAAAGTACTATTATTAACACCTACAGCATGCAAAAAATTATTATTTAGCGTCAATTATATGTATATGAATTTTCAAATCATCCTTTAGCTATTTAAAGAGTATGAAGATGACTTCAATTTAAAGTGGCTGAGTTAGGTTTCAGTTTGATCTGCTCAGCAAAGGGTTCATTTGGGAGGATTGTCCTTTGGGATAAAAGAATGCACAGAGACTTTTTTCCTTTATGGCGCTGTAGCCAGTAAACTATTACATCATTGCTGTTGCAAAAGGTGAAATGAAAGCCAAATAACTGCCTAGACATAAAGATACCAGTGGGTTCACAACCATGTCGTGTTTTTAGTTCCTTTTGTCACACATCTACAATACCAGACAGATCCTTTGAAACTATAGTTTAGTGCACAACAGCATGATCACAATACAAGCAATCGTCTTCAGTCTGATGTTCAAAAGTAAAAATAGCAAAAAGTGTCTCTTTAGAAAAAGCTGTTCATTTCTTTATGGTACTTCACCTTTTTCTGACCGTATATCAATGGGAAAGAAAAAAAAGTGTTTTTTAAATAAACTTTTATCATACAGAATATCATTGAATGACACTAAACATCTAGAGCAAATTCATTTGAGGAAAGAAACAAACTAATTATTGAACTTGCCAGGAGGTTGAATAACAAAAGAGTAATAAAAGCAATAGGCCTACTTCTTAAGGTATTTTTAAAAAGATAAATAAACTTCTTAATAAATACAATTTTCAAATGACACAATTTTTTTACCAAATGATTGAGTACTTTTTTTTTTACAGTTTTTTACAGTTTTCATTCAATATTTGTAAATACTGTTTCATATCTTTATAAAAAAAACGCAAAAGATGTATTTTTTTTTGCATATTTACTCTTGTATGTTTAATATTTTGCCATATTTATAAGTAAATTAAATAATAAAATTTCCAAAGACAGTATGTTCATGGAGTAATCCCTACACAGGTGGGTTGTTTCGAAATGAGTCAATTTCCAAAATGAGGAATAGAACAAAATGTGAAAACAACCATATTTCTAAGCCTTTTAGTCAGAAGGTGGCAGCAGAGAACCAACCTGAACAGTTTCATCTGCACTGACAACTGCAGGCTGCCCTGAGTCAAATGCACAGCCTCGGGAGATCAGACATGTGAGAATTTTTATATCGCGTGAAGGTCAACATTGAAGTGACAGTTATGCAAGGAAAGTCCTGAAAGATGTGTGACATCATCCTCAACGAGGATTCCTGACAACAGAGTCACTAAAAAATTTCATTGTAAGAGCATGCTTTGGTTTTTAAAAAAAAGATAGAAGCCCTCTCTGTTCTTGCACGCATGGACTTGCCCTTGACGCACATTTGTGAATGAACTCTCATTTGAACACATGTCACGCACAACCAAACGGGCAAATCAGTCCACCTTTGCCATTCAAGAAGGCTGTCATTTTGTTGCCTTGGAGACTACAAATCTCCAACCTCTTGCAGCATCTTTTTATCCATTCCCAATGAGTAGCGTCTCTGCTGTCGTCAACATTGCTGGGGGAGGAGGGAGGGGTGCGCGCGCGCACAGGGGACGGCTTGAGTCAGCTGCGCTCTGATTGGCTGCTCCGGTTAATGAGCTGCCATTGAGGAGTTTTATCAGGAGGTGTGTCTGTGCCTCCGCGCGAGCGCCCGCCTCGTGAATAAAAAGTGGCCCCAGCTGTTGTTTCTGATCAGAATTGGAGGAGCCGGACTGTTTGAGCGGCCTGCACGCGCGTGTTCCCACAGATACGTTTGCTTTGAGCGCGCGCCACCGCGAACGGACGCAAAGTGTGGAGAGAAGGAACCGGCTGCAGGTGCGAATTCTTCATGTCTGTTTTCCTACAGCGCATTTACCAGTGAGTACTGCCATCTTTTTATCTCTTTTTAACTTTTTTCACCCCATCATCCTCAAAATTAAGACGTTTTTTACCTAAATGAAGACAAAGAACAAAGTAGTTATTTTTTGTTGGGTGATTTCCCGCTGAATCATCCTCCTTTTTTGTTACTCCCACTCTTGTTTCCTTTGACATATATATTTTTTTATTTATTTTCCTGCGGGGTGTTGCCCCTGAATCTGGAAATGTTAGGGGGTGCCTTGACTTTAGCATGAACATTTGAACGTTAATGAATACATTTACATTCAAATCCAGAGATTATACTATTATTCCTGCATGATCAGGCATTTTGACAGTTTTTTTAATGCCTTTAACCTCAGTACACAGGATGACAGTTCTTTTTTTCTCTTCTCCCCTTCAGATCTTTTACTGAAGTGGTGCAGGTGCAGTGCACAGTCTGTTTGTCATGGATCTGCAGTTTGCAGTGCTGCCTTTTACTGAGTGTTGTTACTTTTGACTAAATATTCCTTCATTTTCCAGGCCATTTTTGTTGCAATGCTTCGTCTCAATATTGGATCATTTCCTTTTTGTATGCGAGCTGCATTGAAGTATTGTTTTGCAGCTGCTTTTATAACCTCAGTGAGCTTCTGCCTGCCTCTGTCAGGAAGTTCAGAATCAACCTATTTACTGTAACCACACTTGGTTTCTCTTGCCTCTGCTCACTTGCAGTTTGCACCTAGCTTTGTGTAATATCACCTCTGTGGGGATTTTTCTCTAGTTTTGTTTCCATAGCTCAATTGGTGAGCTATGGATGATTTGTATTCTCACTCATCTGTGTTTTCTATCTTTGTGCAAAAAAAGACTATTATTTTGAAAGGATAACAACCTAAAAGGAGTTTCCTCTCTGTATTTACAGAGACATTCAACCTACAGGATTATTTACTCTTTCTCTGCCCCCTGGGGAGACTAATACAACCCCCCCTCATCAAAGCTTGCTTTCATACTTGCAGAGCTGATTGAGCTGGTCTGGAATATCAGCCGCTTTGCCATGCTGCCTCACATGTGGAGATGCAGGACTGTTGTAGGAGTAGTGCCAACTGGGAGCTGGAAGAGGGGAAACTATGTTTGCAATGAGGGATGCTAATTCCCGTCTTGTACAGGGATTGCTGTCAGGAAGGCTTGAGTGTATTTCAGCACCACTATATATACAGGCCACTGCATGCTAAAGTGCAGCTTGGCATCTTTGTGATCTGGAAATGTGGATGAACTTGTCATCTACGTCACTAATGTGACTTCAAATGTTTTCTAAAGATGCCTGTCAGGTTGGGTTTGTTAGATGATTTCAGAAACCACAAGTTATGTTAAGCTGTAGCATAAAGTTTTCGTGGGGGGGAAACAAGAAATGTCTTTCATAATAAAAGCTCAGACAGCCAAATATGCACTTGCAAGTTTAGATTTTTAAGGTTATTTCTAACAGATATTTTCATGAAATTGAGCCGACATGATTGTGCACCATCCCAGTCATTTAACTGAATAATTGGTTCTCCTGTAGGCAATAGTAATCCTGTCTTTTGGGCACATGGGCACTGCTTGCTCTCCATCTGTGCCTTGGCTGACTGTAGCATGAGAAAGCTGTCAGAACCAGGTATAGATTATGTCGACAGGATGAAGAGGTAAAGAGATTTTCTGCCATCTGGCCTACAAGCCTTCTTCAAACACTGAAGCCATTTGTTTGAAAATGATTCGGGTGCTCCAGCCATGTTCAGGTAGTTTGGACATTGTGATGGCTGCAAAGCCATATGCTGATATGGACTTATTTTGATCCATGTTGAACTTTCTCTGCCAGTCAGAAAACGATGAACACATTTTAATTGATGAATTCTTTAACAAGACAAGCAACTAAACGGTTTTACTGTAAACAATCCATAGCGAAGCAAAGTATAAATCCTGATATTCATTTGAAACCTCAATAATTGTATCAAATGCATTAAAAACACAGTTTTAAAGTGTAAAAATAATGTCCTGTTTACCCGATATTTTAATTAGAAATGTCCTGCCAAACTTTCCTGCTTTCCCAGCAAAAATCTATGGCTTCAATTTGAAGGAAAAGGTTCTGTCAACCAATCAGAGATCAGGAGAAATGTAGATGAAACAGGCTGCTGGGCTGCGTCACACCCAGACTTTTCTGTTTACCTCAGGATTTTTTTTTTCTTTTGCTGAAAAGAGCTCTGAACATTTAGTTTCTCACTGAAGTCATGTTAGCCAAAGTGAGTTTCTTCCCATGACACGACTGGACTTGGGGAATCTGGTTAAAAAATGAATTTTAGTTAGTGCCACCTTACAAATAAGAGGTTCAAGTGCGTTTGTGGTGTCCTCCAGGTATATGGTATAACATTCTGGGACTTGTTTTCCTTTGCCGCTTGGGACTCCTTTTTTGATGCATGTTTGTTTCCTTGTTGCTTGCGGACTTCCCCTTTTTATTATGCCATTTTATATTTTATTAGGACAATGTTCTGTTATTCCGAGCTGAGCAGGATGTTTATACAATCCCTGAACAGAAATATGACTGGCAAGGCCTGAGTGTTTATCTTTCTTTCCCTTGTTCCCCCCTTCCTTCCTCTCCTCCTCCTCTGCTCAGGTCTCTTCTGTCACTCCTTATCCCTCTGTACTCCTCATTTTTGCGTGTTTTTCCGTTTTTATCTTTTATTTTTTTTGTTCTTCAGTAAGATATCTCGATAGTTAAGAGATTTCAATTAGATTTATCTAGCCTCATTCCCATATTAGACGCTATAAATATTTTCATTTTTGGACACCCAGTTTATTTTCCGACCAAGCATGGCGTGTCCAGTGACTATCACAGAAAGGTTATATGCAGGGATTAAGTTAGAACTTTAACATTTTAGAGCCACCCTACACCCTACCGTGGTGTCAGTTTTTCCTCTCCTCAGGGATGGAAGAACTGAAACTCTTTCACTTCAGGAGTCAGTGATCTCTTAAGTGATTAATCACACGATTCAGTCTCGACCTGCAAGAATTGGTGCTAAACTGACTTATTAAATCATGGCAGCGGCTTATTTAGATAGGATGTAGAGAAAACTTGATGGATCTCTAAAAAATTTCACATTTCGTAGATTTGGAAGAACTTAATGTAAATTTTCAAATCAAGACTTGTCTCAGATTTACAAAGCAATATTTGGAAATTCCTCAGAATGTGAAAGTGGTGGCTTTTTAAAAAGGGTTCAGATTTAGTTGTTTTTGAAGGAACATTGTTTACATGTTAAGAATTTCTTAACTAGATTACATTTTAACTTTGCACCATAGCCCAAATTGAATGTTGGAAATTAGTTTAAGCAAAAGTAATTTGCATCCCAAAAATAAGAAAATTCAATCAAATTTGAGGAAATGAGTGAGGCTCTTATTCTGTTCTGTTTTTGTCCCATATAGTCAGGGACCACACTAACCAGAAGCCTGTGGCCACTGATCACCAGGAACCGGGTTTAAAATAGAGCGCGTGAGAAGGCCGCTCAGTATCTCGTCTCAAGACTGAGTGCCAGGTCTGTTCCAGGCCATGCGTTGTCTTTTTTTTTTTGTTTTTTCTTTCGTTTTTTTTAAGAGAATGCTGGAGAGAAAATGCAGTCCGGATAAAACGGCTCATTGTTGCTTTCTTCTAAAATGGAAAGTTTGCCTGAGCTTTGAAGTGCATCAGGTTTCTCTCCATTCAAAAACCGCCACACGCCCCCAAGCGCACTCTCACAATGACTGTTAGCTGGTTTCCAAGAGCACATGATTCTCTATTTAGAGCTGGCTACCTTATGCAAGCTGCATGATGAGCTGTGCAGCTTTGCAGCACATAAACAGTTGAACGAGGACTGCATGAATGTGTTGCAGTCAATAAAGTAACACAATGTAAACAATCTGTGGCGCATGCTGATCTGTAAATGCTTAGAATGTGATTTTTATCTTTTTCAAGGTTATATAGTCCTTGATGTCTTGGTAGGGGTGGTAATGGAACACCTGTTCGCAAGTTTTTTTGTAACTTTTTGCAGACTCATGCTAAACTGTATGCAACATCTTTGTTTCACAATCACGCTTGCTCTGGGAATGTCAAGCTGGCATACAAGATTTTTTTTTTTTTTTCTGATGCAGTTCTGTCTCAAATGTGCTGTCATCATCACTGTTTCTAACCTCCATGTCCCTTCTCTTTTTCAACCTTGCAGCCCAGTGTTTGTGCCCAGCTCAGATATGACTGAGGTGATGATCAGCAGCACCCCCATGGAGGACATGAGGCTAAGCCCCAGCAAGGACAGACTCTCCTTCCAGGTATAGGATGGCAAAAAAAAACTTCTCTAAAGCTGTTTTTCATGCATTTTCATGTGGCACCACCTTTTTATTGTGTGCTGGGGATCTTTTAAAAGTCAAATTCATTTCTAAACCGAGACATGCGTGTTGCAGTCACATCCCTTTCTTCATCCTCAGCATGCAGGTTCGCATGTGAAAGACGTAGCCTTCAGGTGTTCTTGACAAGCTGCTACCAGCAGCTTTGTTTTTGTCAGCTTAACAGGGCCATCTTGGAGCCTTATTCAAACCCCCAAACACAGCTGATCAGTTTCAAATCTTGGGTGAGAAAACTTGTAAGAGAAAGTACTTGTATATTTGTACATTTTAGGCCATTTTCTGAGGTTTTGTGTGTAATAGGGGAGTGATAAAGCCACTTCTGGTTCTGGAAAGGAAGACGGATGAGTTATTAAAGATGATATCTAAGATTATTAGCTTGGAGATTTTTTTTCTTGCTTGCTGAATCGATAAGTTTTCAGAGCAGACTCTTCATACAAATAGAGGATGTAGTCTGACCCAGAGGAAAAGGGGTTGCTTCCTCTCCTCGGTTCACACTCCAGCTGTGAGTCTTGGAGGATGAGGGAAACGGAAGGACAGGAGGCCAACAGAAAAGGGTTCCACTTTGCCACTTCAACACTTTTTTTCCATTTGTGATGTGGATTTCCTGTCTCAGTCATTCGTCCAAGGTCTCGGGCTTTCGTAAGAAAAGCAGGGATGCTTCACAGCTTACTTCCTCCATCTGGGATGTTCACTTGAACAGTATGACCACCAAATCTGAGAAGCCCTTCTAAAAGATGTCAAAGAGAATGTGATTCATAGTAGGCACTAGCACTTTCTCTGAGTTATCATCTGAAAAGGCAACGTCATGATTCAGCTGCCCTCCCCTTGCCTGGAGGCAAAAGGTTCCAGAGTGTCTAAAGTTACTCTGCTGCTGACGCACACAGAGCATTAGTGACACCGGTCAAGAAACCATGGATGGTTGACCAGATCATGATGTGCATAATTGAATTTCATTTGTGGGGCTTTCTGAAGAACTCTGAGTGCTAAAACTTCAGATGATAAATCAGCTGAGAAAATTTGAGTTTATTTCTGGTACTGAACCTGAGCACAGCTGGATCTCCTTTCCCTTGCCCGTCTCATGCCTCATTGCATTATTTTTTTTCCACTCTGTCCTTAGCCCAGACAGTGAAACCACCCCCTTTCCTTCTCTCTATCTTTGAGTGAAATATGTTGCTCCAAAAATACACATCCACAGCCTCCAAAAAAACCTACTTGTGGGCCAAGAACAGCAGACTTTTTCTTTTTTTTTCTTTTTTTTCCTCCCTGCATGACATTTTCTATTGTTGCTGAGAAAATTGGTTTGTCTAGTCATGTAGAAATGGGAATGCCAAAGTCTAAGTGTCTCTAATTTTTTGATCTTCTAATCAGATTGTTGCACTCAGATAAGTTTGGACTTGCTGATAAATCAGAAGTCTGGTTCTTGAAATTTCTGCTGTTTGACTCCTTAGATCAGTGTCTTCTGGATCTCAAAACACACATTTGATCAGGCCTGGATTTAGCCAGCCCCACTATGGGGTAGGATATCAGAGGAGGCTAGTCTGGGACTTATGTTTTATAAGTTTTATGTAGAATTCCTTCCTGACACTGCCTTCTGAACTTACCGGGCTTTGGACCAGCTCAATTAGGTTTGTGCTTTCCTAAGGCTACATTTTATGTCTATTTGTCCATCTGATTGTCTCTCCATTACCGGTATGTTGTTTTTTTTTTTTTTTTGTCATTTATTTCATATTTTTTTGTGTTTTTCTTTAATTAATTTTGGATTTTTTGCGGGGCATCACATTGGTGGGGGGGGGGGCAGCATTCATGGCATTTAAGGTGGCACTGCTCCCCATGCCTATATCTGGCCTTGCATTTGATTAATACTTCTTTTATGCAATACTGTATAATAATCCCCATCAATGTGTCTTTTTAGATATTCCCAGATCCCTCAGACTTTGACCGCTGCTGTAAGCTCAAGGATCGACTACCGTCCATTGTGGTTGAGCCAACGGAGGGAGAAGTTGAGAGCGGGGAACTTCGTTGGCCTCCAGAAGAGTTCCTGGTCAGTGAAGAAGAAGAGGAGGAGGAAGAGGATGACCAAAACAGTGGCAGTCTTCCAAATGGACAGCCAGTGCAGAATTCGCAGCACTAAAGCCTGTGTGTCGCACCTTGTTCCTCCCTGTTTCTGATGGATCCTCACACACTGGTGACACTTCACAGAAGCAGAATCGGCTGATGCATCTGTGCTTCATCTCTTCACTCATGACACCAAACAAAACAAAGGAATGCCCCCAGCTTTTTTTTTTTTCTCTCTGCTGTGCTGAAAACCCACCTACACAGACATGAAAAGATTGTACTTTGCACACTTGTAGCCCCTCTCCACCTTCTTCCAACCACGGCCACCACAGCACGAGTCCCGTTTCAAACACAATGCCCTTTTGGAGAGCAGCAGCTCGGCGCTTCATGGACAGCTCGTACTCTGCGGAAGCCCGCTGCTGCTCTGAAGGTGACTCTGAAGCGGCTAGCATCGTCGCCCCAGAGACTCGACAGCTGCATACAGAACCATTGTGGTACCTGTGGGAATAACTGTACGATACACTGTTCTTGTTTGAGTTGGGTTTCTTGAGTGCTATAATTGTTGTTGCCACTGCTGTCGGTAGATTTAAGTGTCTGTTTGTGAAAAGTTTAGTGACATGCGTCACTTCAGTTTTTTCCACAAAAGCTTTACTTCTGTGAACCTTCATAGGAAAAGGTGAGCTGGAGCAGGAAACTGGTTTGGAGGAGTTACTTAACAGGTTTGTTTTTATTTTTTCTTTCTTTTTTTTAAGTCTTCCTGTTGACAGCCAGCTGTGGGCAGAGTTTTGTATAGGCAATACTTTAAAAATCTCTCTGTTTTATGACTTTGCCAAAAGTTCTTGTGAATTGTAAGATGGTAATGTCTGTCATTTCCTGTATATGTGCGTAATCCCCCCCCCCCCCCCCCCCCCCAGTTAGACATATTTTAACTTTAGTGGAACAAATCCACAAGGAGGTGTCACTTTTAGTGGACAGTGTGTTGTTCTTGGTAGTGTGACAGATGTCCATGCCTTCACATGTTCTCAGCTTGTTGGTTCTGGGGCTGCGTGTCTTCTGTCACCTGCAGGTCCTGAATTGTTCTTGTAAAGCTCAGGGAGATTAGCCGCCATGTTTCTCTTGGTGTTTTTTTTTTCTTTTCTTTTTTCTTTGTTTTGTTGTTGTTGTTTTTGTATTTAGACCACTCTTCTCATAAATGCAGAAGTTGTAAATAAACATTGGAGTTTGCTACAAATCTGTTTGAGTCTTTCATGACAGAAGTGGACAAAAAGTTTCTGTAATGTACCTTTTCCAGATTGCAATAGAAACTGTTTCTTCCGCCCCCTCCACTGGGGCAATCCTTCTGCGCACTTAAAGTAGTTTCCAACTTTACAGAGGAAAATTGAAGCCGAGGTAACCCCCTACCCCCACTCACTTAACCTGCAGTGGTTTGAAAAAAAAAAAGCAGACTTGCTTCCTGCTCATCCTTTCGAGTGATAGAACATCTTTCTCCCTGCATGATCAAAAGCGCATCAAATATGCGTGTGTGTAAATATAGAAGCGAGAGCATGCTACTTCCTGCCTTCATCTTGCACACAAGTTTTTTTTCTTCCCTCCATACAAAAGTTATTCCTGCTCTCTGAACAGCTTTTTGATTTCACAGTATGGGATGTTAAATGAATCTGTTTTTACAAGCTTTTCCAGTAATTAAAAAGGTTAAAGACAGTAGAGCCTCTGATCATTGCATGTGTGGAGTAAAATTGCTATTCCTTACGAGAAAAACCTCCCGATTGGCACGTTGGAAGCCTCAGATGATGGTCAGGGACCCTCAATGTTAAAGCCGAGCATTTTGGCTTGACCTTTTTAAACCACTTTCTTATGCTACGTATGTGATGCGTGTTCAAGAACGCGCTTTTAGCATAGGTGTTCACACTGGACGCGATACTAGCCCATGTTATCACAGCTGGAGGAGGCTTTGTGCTGAATGTTGAAGTGTTGCAAATCTAGTGAATCTTGCTCCAGACTTTTTCTTTCACAGCTCTTTTCTGATGTATGAAAGACTTTGTATTATATAATTCTGGCCGGCACAGACCTCAATTAGTGCTTTTTCCTTCATGAACAATTCTCAAACTTTCATGTTTTGAAAAAGACGCTACCCATACGTCACTTCCAAATCTGAATCCCAAATTGGTCAAAGTTCAACTGGTTTAACTTTCAATGTGCATTCAATGGTCACGTGTAGTGTAGCACGTAAGGTGCGTAGCTATAGCTTTGAACGTGGAAGCCCAAAATGCACATACATGTGCCTTTACATAAACATTGGAAGTGGCTGCTTGAACAAGCATTTCTGAGCCCGGTGTGAAGGTAGAATTAGAGAGAAAACAGTGAAGTGCCATTCTAGCTCTCTTCTTGGGGGACTAAGCCATTATTAATGTCCCACACCTGATAACTGTGGTCAACAGCGGTGTGCGTCTGGACCAAGGAGCCGGTGTCTGGCTCAGAATAAAGTAATGATTGTCTTTTGTGGCTTTCTTAATGACTGTTTCTTGATCTCAGTGGAAAAAGTAATGAGATCATGGAAAAATAAAAAAGAAGTTGGAGCTACAGTCCTCAGAGACATGAACTGAACTTGCACCCGGCCACGCAATTGTGTGACGTCAGCAAGAGACCTCTGAACTTTGCAGCGTCTTTGAAATATTAAAGGAGAAAGCAATGTGTTTCACATTTAATAAAAAAGAAAGATACCGGGCAGCAGAGGTTAAGGCGATATGAAAGAGAGCTGCGCCGCCTCTGTGTTGAACATATTTGTGTTTGGAGCAGCTCTTATCTCTCTCAGTTTATTAAGTCAGGCCTTATAATGAAAGAATATTTGCAACAATTTTTTTTTTGCAGCAACACAAAAAGCATAAAGTGAAGAAGAATGGCTGAAATACTAATAGGTGATCAATGTTTAACATGTGTTGCAGCAGCTGACTTCAGGTTCATCCTGTACAGGTTGAGGTTTAACCACTCTTAACTGTGAACCTTCACTATCTTCCAATAAAAGCTTGGAATGGTCATGGTTGCTGTAAAAGCCCATCCTGGCATTTGATGTCAAACAACAGCTTTTTGTTTTGTTTTTTTTTAATAAGAAAAAAATCTGCAGCTCAGGAGTTCAAACACCAAATGTGTTGAGCAAATAATGACTCTGTCTTCTCATTTACTGCGCAGAGATGAAGAATGTATTAGTAACCACATCTATTTGTAAGTGTTCCAGTAAAACCCCTCCAGTGTATGTGTCCCGTTTTTGGTTTGTCCCTATTATAATTTACTTTGAAGCCTGAGTTTCATCCTGAAAAAAACACAAAAAATGTGTCTGTTTTTAGTCAACACTTTTTAACACTAAGGCCTAATTTAACACTAAGTCCTGGTCCCTCCTGGTGGTTGGAAATGTCTACAGTCATCTTGCAAACAGAGGTCTCATCAAGGGTCACCGTCAATGCAGTGACATCGAGGGACAGTGTTACAATCACCGTTGTTGGCATGGGATGCAGTGACTTTAAAAGTGTCAAAGTGTGTTTGCCTGGCCATGTATTGAAACTCCCGTCCTCTGGGTGCAGTCACTGATAGCTCTTCTGGCTCATTCTTGGAATTCTTTCCAGTGGAAACAATCTCGACGCTGATCCCAGTGTGTCAGCGGAGTCTGACCTGCCAACCCCTGAATTTTCCCTGAGTCCCAACTAAGGCCTTATTAACACTGTTCCCTTGTGCTTCTCTGACTCGTTGATTTCATTTATCCTTATTGGTGTCATGAGGGGCAAAAACTGATTTTAGTTTTTTTTCCATTCCTTTTTAATATTTTTGTCCCTTCTTTCCTTTCTCCCAGAATCCAGTTTTGGTCTTCCAGCAGTTGAGATGTATTGCCATAGAGTCTGTTGTGTTTCACTCTACAAAGTGCTCCTGTTCTGTTAACCCCACCATTTTAGCACTGCAAACCCACAGTTCAAACCATAAGTTTCACTCTGTGCATTGGTATGCTTGAGCAAACCTTCCAAATGGACCCGTGCAAGTTTTACGCAAAACCCTGCCTGTTATTCCAAGCATCTTGTGTGTGAGGGGAAAGATTCTTTTCCCATGGTTCCTCAAGTGTGAGAAGAAAATACGGCTCTCAGGACATGAAGCAAAAAATTGGATCGTTATTTTTAACCTGTACAGAGACGGTCCACCAAGCTTAAACACATATCTGGCATCGGCTCAAAGAAAAGAGCCTGAATAAGAAATACTGAGAAGTGGACTGTAAGAGGGGAAAATATGAAGACATCTGGATGGTAAAAAAGGAGGTAAAATATAACACCTGTACTCTGTTTCCGCTAAATCACATGTTCAAGGTTGGACGACTTTCCTGGCGTCCACTTTAGATAAGGTTCATTGAGATAGGATGGAATGCAACCATGGCAAAAGTGAGACTTGTAAACTTGTTAAGTGTCATGACACTCTAATAAAATCTAACCAATGTTCTTTCCAAGTGACCCAACAAACCACAAAGAAGGCTCAAAACAGGAGCATGTGACCCCCATGAAATGAATAAGAATCTAATTTTGTCGTGTTCTTTCCCTGAATGCTTTGCTTGTCTGTCTTCTGCAAAAACTCTATAAAGAGAGCAAATGTCAGATCAAAGCATCTATCTGACGTGTTTGATACGTTTAACCCACTTGCAACATAACTCCAGCCTCAGAAACATGAGCTGCAGAACAGGAGATTATCTGTGTTGAAACAAAAAACATCACTGAATTCTTTTAAACTTGAAGGGTCCTAACAAAAATGTGCTGTACTTCTTGGTTTTGTGCTTTTCTGAGTTAATGACCCAAAGGCTGATGCTCTTCCGAACACTGTTGTTGTTAAAAATAGACAGCTTGTGACCCCACAGCTTTAATCCTTATTGCCTAGAGACCACGGTGGAAAAAGCAATGAAACAGAGAAGAGATCTGACACAAAGAGAGGTCAGCACACAAGTCATTCTACTGTGCATGGGCTTTTTCTGCTGCAAAAACTATGAGTGAATGAGTCCACTGTTGCAACAAGCTTTGGAGGCAAGAATGTTGAATTAAAAAAACAAACCAAGTGTCCTTTTTTTATTAATAAAAATCTAGCTCAAGACTAAAAATGCTGTGCAAAAAACCATGAAGACAGTCGCTCCCCTTTTCTATTTCTATTCTTAGAAGAAAGGCAAGTCCAACATAAATTCATGTTACTGCTGGTGTTGGCATTTAACAGGCAATTTGATGCAATTTATTGCAAAGCAGTTGCTGTTAGCTTGGCTTACCTCCCAAGTCACAGCTGCAGGTGGGGGTTGTTTTCCTGCACTAAAATCAGAATCTGTCAGAAGTCTTTAAATTTCTCAAGGCAACAGGTTAAGGAGCACCTCACGGTGGTGGTTTTCTTTTGAACCAGATGTGGAGCTCTTTGATGAAGAGCGGGCCGCCAACTGACAAACCAACAAGAGAAGCTGGTCCCAAAGCAAGGTTTTTCCACTCTCTGAAATGATGACCCTAGAGAAGTTTACACCGATAAAGCAATGGAGTTCACTCAGTCTCTCAGATAGAGTGCATGCCATGCAAAAGAGGTCATGGAAAAGTCTTGAGTTTGACTAAGTGCACTCTCTCTGCTGCCTCGTCTGTCAGTCCATCTCAGGCTCGCTCACCCACCCCGTACGCAGCCGCGCTGACACAAGACAGCGCATGTTCAGGCTCGGATGCACTCAGACACACTGACCAGTCCGTGCACACAGGCATCACTGAAAGCTGAGGTAATTTGTAACAGTAGAGCAGCTCATAACTGCGGGTAAAAGAAACAAATGACACATGCAAGGATTTACACAGCTTTAAAAGGCTATGTTTGATGGCTTACGTCAAGAAGTATATCATCCGTACCACACTGAATTAGTTTGGGTCCATTACTGGGAAGAGGATCTCAGGAGAAACACTGTAACATGATTAAAAAAATAATGATAAACTCCTGAGGAGTGGAAAACGATTTAATGAGTGCCAAAATTTGTTTTCATGTGATTTGGATTTTTTCTCCCAGTAACTTACATGATCTGAGACCATTTGAAAGGTTCAACATCCTGACAGGAAAACCTCGTATGAACAGTTAATTTATGCATTTATTCACCGGTTAATATTTCTCAAAGTAACTCAGCACAATGTAAAGAAATCAAATAAAATACAAGAAGGTTTATGGGGGAACATGAAGAACCTGCTCCTCAAAGAAGAAAGCGATACAAAAAAGGGCCAAAAAACCCACATACAGCTCCCGTCATTAAAGTTATTTACCACTAACACAAAGACCAAATGGCCTTCAGTAACACCCCTTTGCAAAGCACGATTTACATTTACTGCTTTTTAGAACTTCTCTTGATGTTCTTAACTTTGTCCTGTGATGTCTTTGCTCTTTCAGCTGCTCACCCCTCAGGGGTCGTCAAAGTAAATGACTCCATCATTTATCTGGATTTATCCTGACTTGGGACAAGCACATGTAAGCACCCCCATGTGGTTGCAGTGACCTACAGAACTGGGCATTCACAGACAATTCCCATCCAGGGACTCACAGCTCGAGTCTGTTGAGCTTCAGAGATCAAATGAGTTTGGGGGTGTTTATGATGGCAAAAAAAAAAAAAAAAACTGGATGGTTTGGACAGCTATAGCTTTTGAATGAAAATGTCATTGAATTGGACATCAATCCTTCATAATTGGTCATTCTTACTCCTTGATGATAATTCCAAATATTCCCACCTAACATGTGACAACTTCCTCTTGAGACATCACAC
Organism: Oryzias latipes; assembly: GCF_053564925.1. Taxonomy (NCBI): domain Eukaryota; kingdom Metazoa; phylum Chordata; class Actinopteri; order Beloniformes; family Adrianichthyidae; genus Oryzias; species Oryzias latipes. The sequence goes on along the minus strand of NC_136258.1, from coordinate 22,600,611 downwards.
TTAGGGGGTGATTTACACATCGAAGAACTTTACTCTGAAAATTCTTTTAATTAAAACACTATTTAAGTACGGTGATGCAGTTGCCTCACAGCAAGAAGTCCCGTTCAAGTCCCGGCTGGGGGACCTGAAACAGAACACCAATGGCAGACCTTTCTGTGTGGAGTTTGCGTGTTCTCTCCATGCATGCGTGGGTTTTCTCCAGGGACTCGGGCTTCCTCCCACCATCCAAAGACATGTTAATTGGTTACTCTAAATGGTCCCAAGGTGTGAGTGTGCATGGGTGTGTTATAGTGGCCCTGTGACAGACCGGCGACCTGTCCAGGATCTCCCCCGCCTTTGCCCACAAGAGGCCAGTATAGTTACCATAACCATTCGGCCTGCAACAATCAACCGGGGTCCTTCGACTAGTGCTGACGTCACATTATGTGATTGGCTGTTCGTCAGTCCGATGACGTGTCAGATAGTGATTGGTCTGGTCAAATTACTATACTACTATAGAAGATATTATGCGGTATGTTGTAAACAAGCAGAGCTCTGACACAGAGCAAGATTATGTTCTAAACGGGCTTTTATTATTATGATTATTATTAAGTGCGTTGCAGCCGAACGGACTGCGGTCCGAAACCTTTCTCCGGGGCGCACACTGTAACAAAGCACCTTCCCTGCCTTTTGAGGTATTCTGTGGAGAACTTTAACCAAGACGCTGAAATTGGGAATGTTTGAAAAACATCTTTCCACATATGGTTAAATATTTGATTTGGTCTTTGCAAAATTGTATTAATAATTAAATCCATGGTAAGGTTTCTTTCTAAGTGTGTGAATGTGTGTGTGAATGTGTGTGTGCATGAGTGAATGGGACTGTGACTATAAAGCGCTTTGGGCCTTCGAAAGAAGGTAGAAAGCGCTATATAAGTATACGCCATTTACCATTTACCATTAAAAATGAGTGTTTTCCATTGTTCCTTGAAATGTGTTTTAATGAGTAAAGCCTGTTAGAAAGTGTCTCAGTGAATGGCAAACTTACGTTAAGATGTTTTACGTTAAGATGCTATTTTACAGACTTTATTTACATTAACAGATGGAAAGTCTAAAAGCTGGAGCTTAGTTACAATCAATTGTGTTGTTGTGGAGAAATTTGGGCTTTTCCCTAAACTACAAAAACAATCTATAATGCATCGTGGCAAGAAATGACTGAAATGATTGCAAGTTGCAGCCTTATTCTTGACATTAATAATTCTGATTTTTAAGCCTACATTTAATTAGAAATTAGAAAAAGGGCTTTTATTTTTTTGTGCTTTGTTATGAAAAACAAATCACATGATGCAATTTAAGCTTATTCAAAGCTACATGTCTTCACAAAACACTTTTTTTGCGCCTGTTTTTCAAAAAATCGGCCTCCCCCTCAGCACATCCTTCTTTATATTGCTACTATTTTCACTGCTTCTTCAAGCACAACAAAGGATTCACTATCAAAATGTTAGATCTACAAAGCCCTCATTCAGTGCAGTCCCACTTTCTGATCTGATCTAACAGACAATCTGTGTTTTGTCACAAAACATCATGAAAGGAGCTTGTAAAAAGAGCACCCCCTGTTGACAGTTGTGTGCTGGGGCAGGTGACATGCTAACCATTTCTAAAGATGTATGTTCTCTGCTCATGTTTGATGATTAACTCATAATTGTTTGCAAAAGGTAGTGTCAGAATTTGAATAACAAGTAGAAATCTGAAGTCATTTTTACTGATCACTAAAAAGAGGTGTTTTTTTTAATTATACTTTCATGTTTTTTAACAGTCCCATTCCACATCTGTTCACTCGTCTCTTACACCATAGACCTCTCAAACCTGCCATGTTGCCATAACACAGTAACTCAACAACAGTTAGAGGCTTCTTCAGACCCATTTCAACAATGACCACCACATCATTTCATTTGTGCCCACAGCTGTAACTTCCTATGAGTCCCTGAGAACGTCTTTGAAATTACCACAATGTCTAATACCCACTTGGGCAATATTGAGCTATTTTGTAATAGAATTACATTAAAACTCTTATGTCTAAAAGGTCAAGAAACCAGCTACCATGCCCACAGACACTTCCAGATGAACAGGTTTTTCACTCGTTTCATCACAGCAAGTATTTGGACATTAAACTAATTAAATAAAATAAAAACATCTAAAATGCTTTTAAAAACCAATAAGTTTATTTCTAAAACTAAATTTTTGCACAATATGATATCAATCTCAGCCGTGTAAAACTGCAAAAAAATCCAGGCCACTGTTGCTTGCAGGTCATTGCTCATAATTTGCATTTATTGCTGCATTCAAGTGTTTTTGGACCACCTTGCTTAGACTCCACTCACATTAAAAAAGTGCAAATGACCTTTTAAATGTATCAAAATATAAAACATCACAAAACCAGCCGTAAAAACGTATTTTTCCATAAAAGTTACTGTTGACAAAAATGTGCAAATTAGAAGAAAATGAGCAGAAAAAAAGCCTGAACGGTTGTCACAAAATCTATTACAAGGGTCATATTTTTTCTTCCTATGCAATTCCAAAATTCGTTTTATAATGACAGATAAAGTTATTAATTTTAACACCTGGACAAATTTACAAACAAACCCTGAGAACAACTTGGACAGGTAAAGTTGACACATTAGACAATTTTTCATGTTGTTAAAATCAAACACAAAATAAGGTGTCAAACATATCAAACCTGAAAGCAAGTCAGAAACAGATGATGAGGCTCCAGATGCAGGAAGGACTGTGTGTCAATCAGGGGATATTCAGGCAGCTATTCAGACTCAGAAATTACAACTGGAAATTTAAACTTCATTAATTCAACTTTAAAGCAACTTTTTAACCCCGTCATGCCTGAATAAATGTTTAACTAGGTAAAAAATATATTTTTCTGTGTTTTTTTTCTGTTCAAGGCGAATAAAGGAATAAATGTTATATTACAAATTAGTCACATATGGCGTGAAGGGGTTAATACAGTCATCTGTCAAACATCCAACAGGTGATGGAATCTGACTGAAAACAATGAGAACAGTTCCTCAACATTAATGATCTTTCCGTCTTCAATCTTTTTTGTCCAAGGCATATTCTGACCAGTTCTGTTGAGTTTTTGGTGCTTTCAGAGTCGGATCTCATGTCTGATTAGGCCTCCTACAGGCTGGAGAATTTGTAAAATGCACAACATCTTTTTTGACCTTGTAAATATGAAATACTTTGCTGAAAGCAGCTCAAATGAAGGCATATATGCATGAGTTTGAGCCTACAGTCAGACACCACCACCTTTGAAGTGGGGGAAAACCCGGATTTACTACCTACGTTTTCTGTTGTGTTTACTCCTACATAATCAGTGTAAAAAATCGTATACAGATTGCTTTTCCTGTGTTTCTCAAATGTATTTCAACAAGCTACATGTGTGTATTAACAGGTTATGTGTTCTCAGGACTAAATAAAAACAGCAGACGTTTTCGTTTCAAGAACAGGCACTGCAGATTTTTTCTATATGAACATATTAAGACATAATTAGTCAGTATTATACTAAATTACCACAATATTAAGGTGTTTAGATGCTTTTTAAAACATTAGAAAAAATTGCAAAGTAGGGGTTCCCCAGTATTTGACAAATTATCTTCATACATTATTCTCCTCGAACTTTTAAACGGTATGCTTGGAATAATATCACCCAATCGAATAATGTGAGTGGCGGAGTGTGTGTGACCCTGCAACCGACCGGTGACCTGTCCAGAGTGTACCCTGCCTTGACTCAACAGTAGCTGGAATGGCTCCAAGATCCCCAAAAGGGATTCAGGGGGTTCTAAAAATGGACCACGTTTTAATATTGCTTCTGCAACTGCAAAAAGCAAGTTCAGTGAAGCTTTCAGAACATTTCATTGTGAATGAAAGAAATACATGCAACAAGTTATGATTTATCTCTCTCTCCTCTATTCTTGATTATTATTCATCATTTAGTTCTCCATGCCTCTGTTTGGTGCAGTGCTATTCATGTACTCTCGAGACGACTGTTGTTGTGAATTTGGGCTACACAAATAAAATTGAATTGAATTGATTTCATATTTATGGGATCATACTAAAAATGAACACATGTGGTCTTATGAATCATATAACAACTGATTTGAGATTTTTCTTAATGCTTTTTGGAGTTTAAAAGACAATTTTGCACATATTTAACCTATACAACCCTAATTATTTTGTATATTTAAAATAAAAAATTAATTGACACATTTTATCCTATTAAGAGTTTTCTTTATGATGATTTATTTCTATTTTTTTACTGTATTGTGTTGACCGCAACAATTAACTTTATACCTGATCACTTGTGCTACTTTCTAACTAAACATAAGTAATGTATCGGCAATAGACTTTATTGTTGGCACCAAGCAAGTATTTTTGTTATTAATTATTATTGATATTATTATTGATATTATTATTGATATTATTATTGATTATTATCAATAATATTATCAATAATAATAATATTCTAACAAATCATTAATACTTGAGAACAACGCTTAAGTTCTTTAATTAACAATTACCCTTACAGTATAATATGAAATGTTTTACATACAGTTGAATAGTTTGCTGGGCTCATTCATGGTTTTGCTGAAGTCCGCGCGCTCCCGTTGGGGGCACACAACTTGCCGTAGGCGAGCGGAACTCAGCGTTACACCGTTGCTTGCAGGTTGGCAGGACGGTGGTTGCACGTTAGCTGCACGTCGCTGGGCTCAAATATTGCAGAACTGCATTAGCGAAGTAAATGGACGAGACCGGCAATAGACAAACAATTTGCCATCTTAACTCTCCGTAGCTCTCAGACCAGGAAACGCGGCAGCTGAAGAGAATCGCGTCAGTCGAGGTTAGCTGTTAGCATGCTGCTATGTCGCAACCAATAACATTGCAGCTGGGTGTTTGGACACATTGGGTGTAGCACACCTGAATCAGCATTAACTGCGGAGTAAAAAAAACAAGAGGTGCGTATACTTGAATTTTAAGAGTGTGTCGTAATTACCTTTTGAGTTGCTTCAGTGATGTTAGCTTGATTGTTATTTCTAACGCTACATAGTTAGCATGTTGCGATTGACGTTACTCGGTGCTCAAAATTCATTTGCACCGTGACCGACAAAAACTTTTTTTCCCTATTCGTATAATATTTAATCATTTGTTACAAGTTCATACTACATTCTGTAAATACTATATCGGTTCGTGCTTATGTTTAAATTTCAAATAATTAGTTATCGGGAAATATTAATTGTTATTACTTTTGCAGATAAGAGATCTGTTACCATTGGCTATTGAGTCTAAAAGATATATAATTACCCATAGCAAGTGAATTGTCACTTAAAAATATGTTTAAATCGTTTTGTTTGGGATTAAGGCTCGTCCATGTCCACTTCCAGGCCTCTGATATTTATTCAGTCTTATCTGTTGCTCAGCCCCTCTTTCCTCATCATGCGCATCAGTGATTGCTGCTAGTGTTAAGAATTGACGTTGTGGATAAGAAACCTGTGCTGGGTCCTCTTCATATTTTTGTATATCAAAATTGTTGATTTTTGACTACAAGTTTAAAATAACCAAAACCTGTTAATTAACTGCTAGACATAATATTTTTCAGGGAAAACATCCATTTACGGCTTAATCTAATTTTTAACCAGTTAAACCAACACGTTTTCTAGAGAATTATCTATATTTGTTCATAGTTTCTGTGTAAATTGTTTATATACAAAAAATTACAAAGAATATTGGTGGCCATACCTGTTTAAAGACCCACTCCAATGACAATTGTGTTTTTAACATGATCTTCTGGCATTTGTCTCATGTTGGAGGACATATTAAAAGGAAATTGAGATTAAAATAGCATTTCTGACCATTTATTTACTCATATTGTTGTGAAAAAGAAAGCTTGTAGCAGTGACGTATGTGCTCCAGTCGGCGGGCCACAAACATCCCGCTTCGCTTCATTCTGATGCGTCCACTTACTGACAAATAGATCCATGGACGTCTTTGTTTTCCTTGTCTGAGCTGACACCTGTACGGATAGTTAGCTCCCATATTACTTGCCATTTTTGTTGCACCTGTTATTTTAAGTTGGGCTTGTGAGGAGATGTAAGCCAGCAGAAGAGCGTTTAAACACCATTTTTTTAGCCTAAAAACGCCATAATCGTTAATAAAACATCACTGGGAACACTTTTAAAATAGATCAAGAGATGATTGGAGTTGGATTTTAACTTCCATAATAATTCTCAAGAATAGCTTACATTAAAAAAAAAAAAAAAAAAACGCCAACAAGGTTTCTTTCTTTCTCAGACTTCTGCAATCCTTTCCCTCCAGACTTAGTTTCACTTTAATGCCACTTTCATAAATGTAACACGTGTGAATCCTCCTTGTCTGGTTGAGGCTGTCCTATCTCGTCTTATCATCTCCAGACATCAGGGTTTGTTTTCTAGATAAATGTTTTCTTTTTTTAAATCTTTAAACTTGCCTTAAAAAAAAAAAAAAAAACGTTTCGTGGCACATTTAATTTTTCCTAGTAGCATAATTTCTTTTAGCTATCAAGCTTCTTCTCTTGATGTTCACTCCCTTTTTCTCTTACGAGTCCCAACACCCAAACAAATTCACTGTTTAGCCTAGACATGCTTGACCTCCTCTTTCTGCTTTGCTCTGCTGAGATGTCTGGTCTTCGCTTAAAGTTTGGAATGTAAAGTGTCTGCCAGCAAAGTCAGACATTGGCTGTCAGGAGAGCATTTAGGGGAGTGCGTTCAGGATTGTTTCTATGGTGACCAAATACATTTGAAATCAACAAAATGGATTGTACTAAACAAAACTCACAAGTGGTTCTATTCCTGTCCTTGATCATGAAAACAAAGGTTTCCATGGAATGTCTTATATAATTCTTGTCTTCTTGATCACTTGCATTAGGAAGAAATTCGATGTGCATTTTTGCATTGTTCTGGGTTCTGGGTTCCAGTGTGACGACCTGCATATTTGTGTCAGTTTTTCCAGCTGCCTTTGGTGGTGCTTGTGTTTGACAGGAGGCATCTGTGTGTGGGGGACATAGTGCTGAAGTTGTACTGAGCAAGCCTGTTGTCCACACCTTCCATGCCTCATAATTTCCATTGTCAAAACCAGTAACCCTTAAACCCTCATGGCCATCATGGTCATGTGACATAACTTCAACGTACCCTAGCTCACGTTGGTTGCCGTCATGAAAGGTGCCGCATCAGGGTGTCAACAAGGGCAAGGCATTGGGTGTTGTGCTCCAATAAGTGTATAATTGTGATGGAAAGATGTCGTGTGAGAAAGAAAACACCTGCTGGTAGTAATTGCTCATTACAACGGCATGTGTCAGCAAGGTGAGGAATGGTGTGCAGAAAAGAATCTGCTTCCTTTTCAACCTTCACCTCTAGAACTGTATAAAGATGATGTATATTTACACTTCCTGTAAGTTTGTGTTTCCTTTTCTCTGCTCTACCTGTTGATTTACCTCTTATGCATGTACATACGCTCCATTATTTATTTAGACTGATATTTTAGATCAGCAAACCATTATTACTGTTGTTCCGCCGACTGTAGTTTTATTTAAAATAATAACTTTGAGAGGGCTATTTTTATCAAGATATTAGTTCTTATGACTTTTATAGAAATTGCATTGATATTTTTTAATAAAATTGGTCATTTTTAAGTGTCAGTAGATTTCATCATCAAATAAACACCTTTTGACATGCACAAAGTCACTTTTATGGCATATATAAATGTTTATTTATTGATGAACATCTTATTAATCTCCATAATTGCAACTTTTTGATATGTATTTACACAAAACCCTTACTCATGTTGTTTTTATGTTTTATTTTTGCTTAATTAGGGATGTTTTGAGTTGTTGAAAGACACACAGTGGTGCTAGCTTACCCTTGCAGGTCTGCTTTGATGACCCTCTGTCTGGGTTTGAGTCACAGGTTTTTCCAACACGTCACTGCATTTAACACCCGATACTTTTATGAAAAAATCAATTAGCCTAATAGGTCGCAAGATAGGATGGCTGCAGACAAACGAGTGGCTCATCTCAGAGAGGGGGTGGGACAGGTCTGCCATATGTTTTTTTACGCGTTTAAAATATTTATTATGATGCAAATAATATAATCAGCAAGAGGATCATGACTTTAGACGAGTGTCTAGTCAGGGTTTGGTTGGTACTAACAGTAATTTAGTAATTATTTTTATATTGGTGGCTTTACTTCAGCACCAAGATTTCTTTTAAAAACTCATCCACCGTTTTTCCCAAAACATTCTTTATGTTTTCCAAATTAATTTGAAGATGAATATTATATATGCAAGGGGAAAATGCCAAATGTGGTGCCCATTATCAGAAATTAACGTACGACTCGGAGGCCTGAACTGTCCAATGTCAAGTTTAAATTGGATTTCACAAGAAGTGGACCATTTGACAGGTGGTGTGACATGTCGTCATGGTAACAGTTATAGAACCTGCTGCATAGCTGATATATAAAAATTAACTAGACTAAGCCAGAACTTGCTTTAAAAAATTGTTGTTGTTTTTTTTCTTTTTTTGTGCATTAAAGACATCTTGAGTCACAACATCAGCTGAGCGTTATCATGCATTCACAGTTTGCTGATAAAGTGTTCCCATATTTATACATTTTCCATCTCTGTGCTGCATGCCCAGAATTTTCCACTGTTTGTTGGGAAATATATCTGTGGGACAAAAGAACAGTAACCTTTGTTATCAGTGTCGTTTATCACATTTTTCATATCTCCATCAGCATTAATGAAGGGATTCGGCATGCTGAGCCGCGATGGCGCTGTCCAAACTTAACTAGTTACGCTTTAACAGTCATAGCTCAGACATTAACTCCTAGAGATGATTATTTTCTGTTTTTCGGCAGAATGTTTTACTAAAAAACCTAGTCTTCTTTGTCTCTTCCAGATGGCGGTGTCGGTGCGGGGGCTCTACTTTGTCGTGACCCTTTTTTTGGGTAGCTTCTTTGGAAGTATCTTCATGCTGGGTCCAGTTTTACCCCTCATGCTGGTTTCTCCTGCTTGGTATCGCTGGCTCACGGATCGAATAGTTGCCACCTGGCTTACCCTTCCTGTGGTGCGTAGGTTGGCTTGTTTCTCTCAGCCAGCTCCTCTTTAGTTATGATTTTTGTCTGCTCAAGAACAAATCATTTCATTGTATTTAAACTTTTCACCATTAACGCTCTTCGTACTTTTTAAGCCATGGTTGGGGCTCTTAATTGATGTTTCTGATTCCTTTTGTTTCCTCCTTCTCTGTCCCTTTGACTCCGGCAGTCTTTGCTGGAGCTTGTTTTTGGGGTGAAGGTGGTGATTACAGGTGACGGCTTTATTCCGGGTGAGCGGAGTGTGATCATTATGAACCACCGCACTCGTCTGGACTGGATGTTCCTCTGGTGTTGTCTGCTCAGGTACAGCTACCTTCGTCTGGAGAAGATCTGCCTCAAGGCCGGACTAAAGGCTGTGCCTGGCTTTGGTGTGTATACAGTGGATACTGTTCCCTTATCTACAAACACCCTCATGAACTCACTTTCCCAAACCTTCTTTTTGGTTTGATCAAATAAAAACTTCATAGTAACAATGATAAAACATAATAACACGTCAATGTTTGAGGTCAGATGTTAATAAGAACTCACCAATGCAAATCTACAGTAGTATGACGATCTATAAATGATGGTTTAGACAAGCTAGCTTTGCTTTTCTCAATATTTCAAGAAGTCATGTCATTGGGATGACTGGAAATCTGCTTTACATTCTTTTGGTTTTTTTGTTTTCTTCCTGAAAAACAGGCCCACCTCTGCATGAAATATGTCTAGAGCAGTGTTTTTCAACCTTTTTTGAGCCACGGCACACTTTAACCTTGACAAAAATCCCGCGGCACACCAGCATCCAAAAAAAAAAAAAAAAAAAAAAGCAGAAATTCATGGTCTCTATTGATCAAGAGCCCCCCCCCCCCCCCCCCCCCCGCAATCTCACGTGCATTTTGTGATAATTGTGGCCAAAAAAGCAGGAAGTTGCGGCTGTTTTTTCTAAGAGATGAAATAAAAGTTAAATTAGAAAAGTTAGAAACTTGTTGTCTAGAACTTGTTTGTCCGTTGAGGTTTCTAGACATTTCACGCGGACGACGACTCATTGTGCGCTGGGACACTGGCCCTTTAAGCCAATGCATCATGGGAGATGTAGTGTGAAAACTGCCGAAAAAGGGCAGAAAGACTCGCGTCTGTGAGCTTCATTGTTTTGTTCACGGTCTGACACCGGACTCTGTGGAAAGCTACACCACTAAAGACGAGCTTTAGCTGGTATTTTTGTTGGAACTGAGAGACTTTATGAGCAGAATTAAGAACAAGGAAGTGAAGACTTTAACCACTTCTGATTGGTCAGACTGCTGACATGTGATTAAGCCTTCAACAATGATTGGCGGAGACTGGTAAAGGGGCGGGACTTTTCCGCAAACCGCTATAGCTGCAGGTAAATACCGTCATTCTTATCAAAATGTCTTTAATAGAATCAAATAAACACAAATAAAAAGTAATTTTAAGATCTTTTATATAACTAACTACTCAGTGTTTCATCAGGGCCTGTTTGGATGAACAAAGAGCTGATTTCCGGGAGATGGAAAATGTTTTTAGATCAGTGAATGATTAATGAGGGTAATTTCCCACGGCACACTTGACCATCTCCCACGGCACACTACTGTGCCGCGGCACACTGGTTGAAAAACACTGGTCTAGAGTAAGTCAAAGATGAGTTGTGGCTTTGACATGTTGTGACTTTTCAGGCTGGGCGATGCAGGTGGCCTGCTTTGTCTTTATCCACCGTCGCTGGGATGTAGACAAGAAACATTTGGAGAACATGTTGGACTACTTCTGCGACATAAAAGAACCCCTGCAGCTGCTTTTGTTTCCTGAGGGTACAGACCTCACTGGTGAGAAAAAAAATCAAGCTCATTCCTGACATTTTTTTTTCCCATCATCCTAAAAGTATGTAGTCAAGCAACCGTTTTAGTGACTGAAAACCCAACCGCCACTTTTATATTTAATCCCTTTCCTACGTGTCATTTAAAAACTGATTGCACATAAAACTAGGACTGTTTTTAAATGCTTTCTTTAATATTGAATCAATCTTTATTAAAAAATTTGATTTTAATTCATGAAGTCAAATTAATTGGTTTTCTTTCTAATGTAATGTTTTTTAGACAAAACAGTTTCAATTAGTTTTTACTGTAATTAATTATATGAGTTCCAGCTTTAATTACTATTACTAGTTCTGTGAAAACTGTTTTATCGTTGCCAAATAAAATGGACTTGAATGAAAATGTAAAACATAAAAATTGCCATTGAATTTTGGTAGTGAAACCTACGGTAGCTCTAAATATGACCAAATTGATCTTTTTTTTCTGTTAAAAAATCTTTTGATCTTTCAGTCTATACCAGACGGAAGGGAGTTAAGTAGAGAAGGGTGTTGCTGTAAAACTCATGAATGCATTTTAATTTGGAGCATTTATATTTTTAATTCAACATATATTGGGAGGGTTGTCAGATTGTCATTCTAAAATAATTATTTTGGTTATAATAAACTGAACAAAGGTGGAACTTTTACTAAAGTCTTGCATGTAATAACAAACTAAAAAGCAGTTTTGCTGCCCTAGAAAATAAAATGAGTTGCTTTATTAGAAAAACAATTAATGTGTTTAATCAATGTTGTATTTTTTAATAGTTTGATTTGATGAATACATTTTCAAACCCATCCCTGATGTCTTGTTGCATTATTTAGAATCCTTTATGCCATTTGTTTGAATGGCTTTTTGCATGTCTGCACACGTTTGAGTTGTGGGTCTAAGGAAAAGCTGCATATCTGCACAATCATCTCCTGATATCCTTTTAAACAAGGGTTCTTGTTTAATCTTCCACTAACACTTTATTTTGAAGGCTTACGCACAGACCTTTAATCTGTTAGATCCAGTTCAGGTTACACAGCTTTAAAAGAAAAAATTCCATGACTCAACGTGAAGCTTGCAGAAGCGAGCAAACAGTTGTGTAAGAGAGACGAGTCACAGCTTGGTTTGACAGCAGAGGCCGGATCCACTCCAGTCTGGCCATTTGGGTTCTTTGTATGAAAACAGTTCTACAACAAATTCGCAAAGAATGTTTGTAAATATTATTGGTGAAGGTTCTCATGAAGGTGACATCTTAAAATTATTATTATTCCTGCTGTTTATTGGGCTTTTGTTGCCAAAATGGGCTTTTATTGGTAAGAAGATGTGCTTGACTTTGTAGTTATTAGCTTGCATTTGGTTCTCCATGGATGGATGGATGGATGGATGGATGGACAATCAAATATAGAGAAATTAAACGAGGGATAATTCGATTAGGGTAGTTTCAGACTTGATCAAAATCAGATGTTGCATCCTGATAAGGGATCTTATATTTATTTTATTATTATGATCGGCGCTATATATTTAAAATGTATTATTACAGATGCAAACTACCAGAAGAATGCACACCATGAACATTTTTTTGCTGTAAAGTTTAGCAGAAAATGGCACTAGTTTGAGCAAGAGGCGCAAAAAAACAGTTTGGATTTGGACTCTAATCTTTTAATAAATGTTTAAAACTGACAGCAAGTCTCGATTGATTTGTCATAATGCAAAGAAAGGCTGAAAAAAGCATTTCAAAAGAAAAAAAAGAATGTTTTTTTGTCTTTCATGAGAATTAAACAGAGAGACTCTGAGGGACCGTCCACAAAGTGCAAGCTCCGAAAAAAAGTGATCCAAAATAAAACAACAATACAGTCTCAAAAACAACCAAAACAAATAGCATTGGTATGAGTTAGTCATGGATACTCATCATCATTTTCATGCTACATCAACGATTTTGGAAGAAAGTCATTTGTAAATTAGCTCTGAAGATCCTAAAACTACAGTCACCAAACATTCTCACATGACTAATTATCCCCTGATTTTTCTGGTTGGTATTTTTGATTGGTTGTTGGAGCTACTTCAGTGTTAAATGAAAAAAAAATCAGGGAAAACCTGGAGCTTTTCATTTCACATTTGTTCGTTTTTTTGTAACGCGTTAAACAGTCGGGACTCCATATCGGCAGATTCTCCAAATCAAACTTATATTTATATTAAACTTGTATTTTGCTGTCTGCTTTCATATTTCCATATGCACACAATTCTAAAACACAGCTTGGAGTTCAGTTGCCTGAGCACTGTTTTGTGTTTTTTCTTCCCCAGAGAACACCAAAACAAAGAGCGATGCATTTGCTGAAAAAAACAAGCTGCCAAAGTTGGAGTATGTGCTTCATCCCCGCAGCACCGGGTTCACCTTCATTGTGGACAAACTACAAAAAGGTCGGGATGAGCTACGCTGCCGCTTTTTCATATGATGTCAGTGGAAACATTTGACTAAACACCACTTAGTCTGTCTGCAAACAGCACACACTTGCAGTTTTTGCTGATTAATGTTGTTTGTTCAAGTGTAAACAGGCAGGACACAAAGCCTTTTGTAAAAATGGAAATACTGCATCAGCAGAGTTACTAGAAAATGACACGTTACCAAAATGACTGCAGATATTCCACTGACGTTGGCAGACGGGGGTCGTATTTGTTGCGCTTTAGGAGGTGCTAGACCTGTGCTTTATGCTCCTGCCAGGATTGCAGCTTCCCCGAGCATCTCCTGTTTCTGAATGAGCTAATACTGGCAGTCCTCCAGGGGCTTTAGTGCCCCCTCCGGCCCCTCGTTCCCACCGTCCCTCGCCCTGGATGCTGAGCATGGCACTAAGTCGCTCAGCAGGTGTCGGGAATCAATATGATATCATCCGCCGATTCTCCTCTCCTCACTCTGCGCCACTGACTCACCGTGCGCGATGTTTTTTTCCATGTACGCTGTGCCCCTCTGGGTTCTATTTTTAACCCTTGATAGAGCTCAGCTGTGCTGAAGCTGGCACTGTCAGGTGTCATCCTGTAGCTTTGAATACTCCTTCAGCTCTGCCCGTTTCTTCTGAAAGGCCTTGCAGGTCAGTTTCAGTGCTAGAATCGGTTAGTCATCACGTAACAGTTTTACTTTGTTTGTTCTTTGTCTTTATTCAAACGTATGTTGTCTTTGCTAGGAGACAACCTGGACGCCGTCCATGACATAACGGTGGCATACCCCAAGAACATTCCCCAGACGGAGCGCCATCTCATACTGGGCCATTTTCCACGGGAGATTCATTTCCACGTCATCCGTTACCCCGTCTCCTCCCTTCCCGCCGCCTCCTCTGATCTTGAGTTATGGTGTAGAGAACGTTGGGCGGAAAAAGAGGTCCGCCTGCGGGACTTCTACTCAAGCCAGCCCCGGGGGTTTGTCCGGGACGGCGTTGCACTCGTGCCACCTTGTAAATCGGAGCTCCGAGTGTCTCTGATCAAAGCTGCCTCACTGCTGTACTGGACTAGCTTCATCGCTCTGTGCTTCACCGGCCTGTGGCTCTGGACTCCCGTCAGGCTGTACTGCCTGGTCATGATCGCCGTGTACGTGGTCCAGCAGAAGTTCTTTGGAGGGATGGAGCTGCTGGAGTTATCTTTCCATCAATACTGGAAGTCCAGGAGTGAGAACGCTGGTCCTGGTAAAAGGGAGCAAGATGAAAAGACAAAGTGATGCGAGAAAAAAAAGGAAAAGAAAATTGGCAATGGCGTGCTTCCACTCCATCATGGAGTTAGAGCTCAGTTCAGAGAAAACAGAGATCTGAAAACTCCATTTAAAAAACAGAAAAGGTAGTGAGCCCCCTGATGGAATGCATGGCCTCTAAGGATAGCTTTCAGTTCAGTCAAAAGAAAAAATGAGGGAATGTTAAGTACATTTATTCCTTGCTGGGTTCAAGGAATTCACCTCATGCGATCCATGTTATGTCTTTTATCCACAGCTTTTTAGCTTGCAGTCATTTTAGCATTCTGTCAGGTTTATAGCTGGACGTCCAGGATCTCATGAAAACCATCGTATTGTAGATTGTTTTTTTATTTTATTTTATTCCAAGAATGGAGCAGAGCCATAGTACAGACCATCTGTACACATAACCATGACTTGACTTTAATCATCATTCAATTGAGCACTTGAATTTGTCCTGAACTGCTGTCTTTTAGCAGCATCAGTGTCAATCTAAATGAACTTTGTGGTCTGTACAGTCGTTCAGGTCAAACATAGTTTACAGTTTTTACTAAAAAAGAAAAAAAGAGATTCTGGTCTTTTAATGACCACATTTAAACTAAATTAGACACAAAAAAGCCAAAATTAAGAGAAAATGTTCAACTTTCAAGAGACCAAACAGAATGTAGGGGATGGGGGGGGGGGGGGGGGGGGGGGGGGGGGGGGGGGGGGGGGGGGGGGGGGGGGGGGGGGGGGGGGGGGGGGGGGGGGGGGGGGGGGGGGGAGAATGTCCTGCTGGGACAACAGGATCCTTCTGTGTTTTATGTGCCACAAAGAGCCAGACTTGGAGTGGAAAACTGAAGGCGGCGTAATCTAAAAATCCTGTAATGGCCACCTCTGGGTTAGTCTTTTATCTGCCGGACAAAGATTAATAGAGGGGGGGGGGGCGGCTAAATTCAATTTGCAAGTGACTGTGGCGAAACCTGGTCTGACAGTGCCATAAAAGGACAGAAATTGAAATAAGTTCGAAGCAGTGCTTCAGCTGGGCTTTTATCCTGGGACATGCCGTCTGTCCCGCCGTCCTCATTGCAATCACAATCGCAAACCTCGCCGTTTTCTGTAGGGAACTCTGACATGACAGCAGTTCCTGGAACACTGTGCAACGTGTGCTGTAGCTTTACTTCTGCTTAACTTTGCAAGACAAATCCCTGTTGTTTCACTTTACAGAAGTCCTTTTGTGCATTTGCAGTTTTGACGTATTGTCGTTGAGGTGTGAAAGAAACTGATACAAGTCACTGTGATACTGTCAACAACATTATTATGCTTTTCACCAAACACCGTGGTACATCGTCCCTCGAATTGCTCCCAATTCTGCTAAAATGTTCCCCCTTTTTTTGTTTTTTTATTGTGTTGAGTTGATTCTTTTTCTGTGATTTTCTGATAATGGACCTCTGAATTATCCTCAGGTAAACACGGTGGACACTCATACAAGTCAAACGTATATCAAAATAAAAATCTCTCATCTATTTTGAAGTCATTTTCTTCATTTCAGGACATTTCA
Organism: Oryzias latipes; assembly: GCF_053564925.1. Classification (NCBI taxonomy): domain Eukaryota; kingdom Metazoa; phylum Chordata; class Actinopteri; order Beloniformes; family Adrianichthyidae; genus Oryzias; species Oryzias latipes. The sequence continues at coordinate 22,584,366 of NC_136258.1, read as the reverse complement.
ATTTAAATATTGTTTAGAAAATGTTCATTCAGGTACATTTTTGTAGAGAAGGTTCCAAAAAAATGATCTATAAAATACAGCATTTTAGAAGTTTAGTGTAAAAAATGCTTCTATAGCTGCAGCTTTAAGGTTATTATGTAATGAGGCCTTTAGAAGACCTTGACTGCTCATATTATACAATACCAAGGTGCATGCATGAGTGCATGTGTACCCATACACTAGCAGAAAGGTCAATAGCTTTGAAGGTGAAGTGCAGTCGCCATAGTAACTCCTGTTGACTCCCCTGTCTCCTGGCAACGGGATGTAGAAATGATGTCAATGGAAAGCATGCTATTTTCTCCTGGTGACAGAATGATGTCACTTCTTTGTGTATGTGAAGAGAGAGATGGAAAAAGAGAAATTCTGGATTATTTAGGAGGGGACTGTGTTTCTGATATCCTGTCAAACGTGAAAGACAATAATGGAGGAGGAGGGAGGCGTGACTAAAATAGCTGTAAGGCTGGTGAATCATGAAATAATTGGGGGTTCAATTTCTTTTTTTCCCAGCCACACCCGCCTTTCTTTTTACAGCTCTTATGCTAGATGTGAATATCACTTCAGAGATGACGTACGGGCTCCAGCAACCTTTCAGACACACGAGTTCGTCATGTCATAACGACTCTGCTGTTTCATTGATTTATCCTGTGGGAATCCTGATGCCGGAAATTATTTTGAGCAGGTAATTGTGTGAACAAACAACTCCATAAGACAGTCACGCCTAGATTTGAGTCACTCCCGCCCACTGCAGGCAAACAGGATCAACAAAGCGGGTTAATTACTCCTATTTGGCTTGATGGGATTTTTTTCTTTTTTGCAACAAAGACAATCCTGAGGTCATCTGAGGACAAAAGCCAAGAAAGGCGGTGATGAATAATAAAGTATCAAGGTGAGGTTTCCAGAGAAGAACCTCCTTTCTGTCTCTAGTCATGCGTGGAATTTTAATTGCAGTAGACCTTTAAAAAAATGAAAAGTATTCCCACAAAAAAGGAACCTTGAAAGGAGTTGTTTGTTGTGACAACCTTAATGCTTGATTGGAGCAAGTCTATATCAAGTTGAGGCATCTCCTGGGTGGGGGGGCTGCAGGAAAGCATGCCTATTGTTGATTCTTCCAGTGTGACACAGGCCCTCGATCACACCAACCAAGACGTCTTCCAGCAGCATCTGGGCTAAAAATAGATCCACGGCAGCACCGCAGCGCTGGTGGGTGGATTAGGAGTAAGTCATCACTTCCTATTTATAAATCAGATGCAGTCAAACCTAATCATTACGGATGATTCACTGGGTGTTGCGTGAAAGTGGGAGTGCTTTTTTAATCTGGCACACTTACGTCTTGCAATATTTGATGAATTCTTTAAAAAAGCAGAGTAAATCTCAAAGATTAGACTTTTATGTGTGTTTTATTTTTAACGGAGTGAATATAAAATGAATGGAGTCACATATTTTTCCAAGAGGATTCAATATCCCTTGTGCTATCCCATAGGGTCAAGATGACCATTGACATGTTCTCCCTACCATGACAAAGGTGGATAAAGGTTTGAAAGATGTCATGTAATCCATGGACACCAATGAAGATTACAAATCACTGAAAAAAAAGGCTCTGTCTTGTGGGGTCTAGATGACCCCACTCCCAATGTTAAAGTGCCTAGGATCGCACAAGGGTTATTGGAGAAGATTGTACATCACCAGCCAAGGGTGGGACGGTGTTCTGCTGCCACCTACAGGTCACTAGTGGTTTTTCTACTAACAGCCAACTTTCATGAATATCTGAAAAGCCTGAGAATTGATCAGACATTGCCAAACTTTGTTTTGTCCCCGTCATTTGTTTTAGGTCATTTGGTCCTTGTGATTCCCTCCACCAGTCAGCCGAATAAAAGGCTTTGATGATGTCTTTACCGTCCCAGTTTCTAAATTCTTTTTGTTACTTATTTTCTCGCTTTTCCCCAGATCAGTCTGTAAATCCATATCCTTATACTTATATTATTACTTATAATCTTACTTATAATTACTTATTCCATTGCTTATATCCTGATAAGTAATGAAATAAGTAATGCAATAACTGCTTATATGGTCATCCTGTGCAATTTTTTGGAAATGTATGTGTGTATATTGTGTATATATGTGTTTATACTGACTCCATAGTTTTGTTTCTTTTATACATTGCTCTCTGTTCCTGTACTGCTGCCGCAGCAAGGAAATTTCCCCATCGTGGGACTAATAAAGGAATATCTTATCTTATCTTAATGAGACAAAAATGATTAAATGCACTATGAATACCAAAGGGACACATACATACTGTAAAAATTAGAATCAAGGCATTTTTTTCTTTTCTTTTTTGTAATTTATAAATCACTACCGAGAAAATGCAGCAATATTCATAGATGAAAACAATCAACTTTAAAGTCATGAGAATATTCAATTGAAACATAACACACGAAAATATGTAAGATAATTTTTTTTAAACTGACTAAATAAAATGCAATAACAACAAAAAGGACATCCATCACTCACTGACCTTAGAATGTGTCAGTGTCCTGGAAATGACAGCTCACGTTGTCCTCCAACTCCTGCAGGCTTTTACACGTCATAGCAAGGAAACAAGGAAACAAAACTACACAACAACCTCACTCCAAAGGGACTTGAATAGTCATGAAAAAATCTCTAGAAAAATCTGTTATTTTCCCCTGTACAATTTTAAATAAAAAATAAAGGGTCTGGTCTAATTCAAAGATGAAGACTTTACTTATGCCATTTAATAGAGACCCCTTTAAAGCTTTGTGTTCTGAGAAACGTGTCATGGCATGACATGATATGCCATAAACCTTGGATCATATAAAGAGCGCTGGTCACCATGCCAAAAGTTTCATTTCGTCAGAATTTGGAGCTACTTTTAAACGAATCCCATCCTTTTGTGAAGCAGTAGATCTCCACCACATTTCAAACACATTCAGTGTCCAAAAAGACACAAGTCACTGGAGATGTCATTTGCGCAGACATACACACACACACACACACACAAAAGTGATGGGAATGACGTACAAATGAATTCAACTGTCCACAACACAAACAGTAGCGACGAGTTAAGCCACTTTGTGTACATTTCAAAATGTGGATCAAAGAAAATTACAGAAAGGGATTCATTATCGTACAGGATGATTAAGTATGACATCACTCTGTGCCGTTCTCATGGTTTCAACTACATGAGGGAATTTGAACTACATCCATTACACTACAGGCTAAAACGAAAGTAATCAAAACAGCATTAACACCTACTGTGATGCTTTCAATGCATTCAGTGCTAACCAGTGACACAATCTAAGACTAAATCTACAGCACAGGAACAAATACCACAAAAGCAGTGTGTACAACTGACCAATTTCACTTGTGTTTTGTAATTGTGGTTGCTTTTTCATTCATTTTAAAAAAAACAAAAAACAACCATAGCCATAAAATCTGTAAAGCTCTATCCATGTTTGATCATGTGTGCTCTGGGCTTTGTGCCGTAATGAATTCTCTCAGTGGGGGGTGCATATAAATTTTAGCAAAGGTGGAACTTCTTAGCAATGCATTAAAGAATTGCTCTGTGACAAACTGGGAAAGAACTTTGAGGGCAGACCCAACAAACCTTTCTTTTAATCAGCGGCCGTCTAAGTTCATATGTCAGAGGTCTGTGGGGGTTAATCTGAACACGTCAGTCTGCAGGTGGTGATATGCAGGGCACAGGCCAAGCCAAAGGGTATAAAGGAGTAAGGGTAAGAAGGCGCGGTAGAATCCACAACTCAAGAGTTGTCTGAGGGGACATGCTCCTCGAAACCCTCACTCTCTCTAACCAACGCCCTCTCCAGGATGACCCGTCCCTCTTTGTACCGCTGGCTGTCTTCGGTGGCAAACTCATAGATCCAGCCAAGCTTGCTGTTGCAGTTCTTGCAGCTGACGTCCCTCACCATGTGCCTGCCGGTTAGCATCACTCTGTCCTGGACCTCGCTATACTGGAGGTTCACCACCTATGAAGTCCACATATTCATCAAAAAAGGACTCGAATTATAAGACATACAACAAAATACTGAATATTGTGGGACCTTAAAGACCCACTTCTGTGAAATTGAGGCTTTTTGGTGTTCTAAACATGTATATAAGGTTGATGGACATTTCAATAAAGCGCTGTCCAGCACTGTTGGAGTCCCAGAATCGCTTATTCGTGAGTTGTTTTATTTTGCTGCAGTCTTGACTTCTTCTCTTTACTTTGCTCTCTGAGTCTTTTGCACAACCCATGAACATTATAACGTCTTTCTTTTCCTCATCCAAGTTGATATCGGACTCAAAACTGTACAGCAGGAAAGCTGCAAAATTGCTCACTATTTTTGGTTGGGGTTGTGAGGGGCTGTAAGTTAGCAGGAGAGCATGAAACTATTTCTAAACTATTTCCTAGAAAATTACAGTTTTTTATTTATTATTATTTTACCTAAAGACTGTATAATCACAATTAAAAGACCACTGGTAACGCTTTTATGATAACTCAAAAGATGATCGGAGTGGGACTTTAAGGTGAAGTACTTATTGGTTTGTACCTTATTAAAGAGAAAGGCTCTGCCTGTGGCTCCAGTGAATCGTGTGGAGATCAGTTCAGATCTATTTGTCAGGATGGTGTCACAGTTGGCACAAGAAAAGAGACGCGTTCCACCAATGTGGTCCAGAAAGATGCGTCCCATCGTTGTGTTGCTGGGAATTACCACCACTATCTGAAAGGTTTAAAAAAAAAAAAAGAAAAACAAGAATTGTCAGTCTAATGACATATAAACTAGAATATAGTTTATACCTTCATACATAACTAAACTAACGCATTAAAAATCAGTGTTAGATTAGACAAAGAAGTACAATCCAAATGAAATAATATATTTATTAATTTTTTAAATACATGGATGTTGTTAAAAACCCAATTTGGTAAAAAAAATAATAATAATAATAATAATAAAAGATTTGTTTTTGTTAGCAAACCTAATGGTGCCACGTGAACTGCTTTTCACTGTTATCAGGCATGAAGCGATCGTAGAATTAAGTCAATCAGAAAGTCTGAAAACAACAACCCAACGACATACTAGCTAGCTAACAACGACGACAGGAAAACAACGACAAAGAGAACATTTTGATCAGAAAACCTTCCTCACCTCTTTGAATAACTTTGTGGGGAGCCGAATGTTTGGCTCAGGAATAATGTCACTGATAAATGAAGACGATTTTAGGCATAAACCTGTTGTTTCTTTCGTGGTCGTCGTCGTTGCTTTGTTTTTCTTTTTCAGCTGTTACTGCGCTGCTCTGAGACAGTATCAACATCCGGTTGTGACGTAGCAGACCCTGCATCGGTACTTCCGCCAATCACCAACAGAGGGCAGCAGAGAGAGAGAAAGAGAGAGAGACACGAACAAAAACACAGTGAAAGTTCATTTTTTCTTAGAAATTAAAGAACACTTAGTGAAAAATTTATTTTAATATCGCACTAAAAGCGTTTTAATTTCTAATTAAGATAAATTTAGTAAGAAAATTTAAAACTAGACACTAATACAATTAATTAAAACATTTCAATTAGTAATTTATATTGAGATCCTGGGGCTCACAGTTTATATATCAGGGCTGCTGTAACTGAACAGACCACAAAAGGTCAAAATATTATAGTTAAAAAATCAAATTAGAAAACTCACCTACGACATAAATTGTTCAAAAGACTTTTCAACAAAATTTATTTTAAATAATTGCACCCAAGAAGCCAAGCTTTCTTAATATTATCTATTTTCTACTATCTATTTTCAGCTAAATTTATCAGAAATTCCTCTATGGATACATGAATATTTTTAAATCGGCACATCTGAAAAAATATATATTTGCTATTTTATTTAAATAAAAAGTTTTTTTTGCAACACTGACCAGTTAGTTGTCTCTGTTCTTGTAGATCAGCTGATTTATTAATTAAAAATGAATTTTAATTGGCTAAATTTGCAAACAAGCAAAAAAGAAGCTCCTCTAAAATAGTTCAGGTAAAATAAATGAATTTAAATTAGGTAAAAGAAGTTTTAGGGATAGATAATAAACCTGGAAAACCAAAAACATGACTGAAAAGTTTGGATATTTTGAAATAAAATGCACAAAAAGAAACAAAACGTGCTATGGATTAATTGTTAATAATTGCATAACACATGCAGTTGGTCCAAAGTCCTCTGTAACAGAGACAAGGACAGGGAAAAACATGGAAAAAAAACATAGATTACAGGAAAAATGAAGCTGCGTGAGATTACCACTGATCACAGAGTTATCCAAAAATATGCAGCACACACTCATCTGGCAGGAACATCATGTTATATTGTTTTGAGTCAACATTTAATGGCAGATCATTCTTTTTGCTGCTTGATGGAAATCTGATATCTCCACACGATCAAGATACTGTATCTTTCACCCTTCCTTAACTCCAAGGTTTGTGCTATCAGCAAACGTCCTGTAAGGACACTGTCATAAAGTATTTTTCAATTTAATCATATCGCAAAATATCCCAAAAAGTGTACCTGAATGTTTTGTTGACAGAGTTTGATTGTGTAAGTGTGAAGAAACACTTGCAACATCAAGGTATAAACTTTATCTGTCGATTAATAAAACCACTTACATAAGACTGAAGTGACAAAGGGTGTTTCGTTTTCAAAGTTTTGAAAAACATTTAAGAATAGCCTTCATGAAAAATGCAAAACAAGTGATATATTTGATTGAAATGTTGACATTTTCCTTCTTTTTTTGTTATAAATGTCAAATTTGCATTAGGGCTTTGGTCCATTCTGCAGCTGGGTGATTGAGCTGATCAATGGTCACACATCTGGTAAATTTCATTGTAATCTATGCTTGAATTAAACAAAAACTCATTTAGTCTTTTGTTTTAGATGACAATATCTTTCAGTTTTCTGTCTCATCCATCAGTGAGTTAAAAAATAAACATTATTATTCGATTTTTAGCACCACTTTGTTACTATGCGGAACATGTTCATTTTTGAAATCTACAACAGTGGAGATATCAGATGAGATTGTATAACTTTATTACTTTTTGGGAATTATCAGATGAAAATAGCTGGAAAACAAAGAGGAATGGTTATTTATTATCCACAGGATAAAACTTTGCCCTTTTGGGGCTCTTTCCTCACCCCACGCCCGTCACAGCAGCAGTATACTTTTACAACCGCAGAATGCCTCCTGCCTGTCATCTGCTAAAGCTTACAGGTAAAAAAAGATGCGAAGAGCCAGCAGCCTCTCAGTGTGAGAAGCACTCTGGCAGCATCATGACTTCCTCCTCGCTCCTGATTCTGGCAGCCGTCTTTGGAGCCACATTGACAGGTATTACAGACAACAAAACAATGCATTTTTTTAAGGTATTGTTATAAAATCATGCTGACACTGTTTGAATAGTTAAAATGTAGATTGCAAGGCATTAATCCTTTATGGTTTCCTCCTTTTTGCTTGTGTGCAGTTTATGATGTCCTTAATGGGTCAGAAATAACTTTTCAAGGAATTTTCTTGTCCAAACAGACGGATGGATCCACTACTGATTGCAGCAAAGACTGAGAGATGTTGCATAATACAAGCGAAAAGAATATATTTGATATCTTAATAGTACCCAAATGATGAGCTTCCCGATGGCTTTGAAATCACTTTAGAAACATTTTTCAGCTGAACCCAGAAATGTATGCAAATAGTCTTTATGAACCTTTTTTGTCATACAGGTTCCCATGGAGCTGAGGTGATGGAAAAATCTGAAAAGGTACCGAAGGATTTAAGTGACATGCATGTTTTTATTTGTCTATTTAAAAATAAAAGTCTTTACATCTCCTGCTCTGATGCTTTGTTACTGACAGAATATTCAAAGCTATATTCCTGCACTCTGTTCACCAACCCCGGTCTCCTCATCTGGACCCACATCTGGTAATTAATCGAATAAGGATTTGTAACAATGATTCTTAGTTTTGTTCAGTTAAAGGATCAGGCCTTTAACTGCTGGCTGGTGTGTCAAAAACCGTCCCGACACTAAAATTTATTTTGTTTTTCATAATCAGTTCATTCTCTGACTCCTGCCGATGTCACAGCGCTTCACGTGCTGGGAATACCCGCCTCACAAAGGTGAACAAACAGCAAGTTCCAAGCAAAGCACGCCTCACTTGTTGCGGCATTTCAGATTACAATTATACTTTCTTTGATTTTGTTTGCAAATCTATCTTTATTAGAAAAGAAGCTTCCAGAGTTCTCAATAGATTGACAGGTAAGCTGAAGCTTTCAAAATGTCAAATCTTTTTTGATACTGAATCTTTTTTCGTAAAAAAAAAAAAAAACACTTTCACTTGTGCTTGAAAATGATCTTAAGTTTTGTTGCACAACTGCATAAAATAATAAATGTCTTTCTTATCAATCACTTTCCATTCTGTAACTGTGATCTGATTGACTTTACCTGCTGTATAATAAAGGCATCCTTGTTCTTCCAGATAAGTGTTTTCCAACCAAAATAAAGTTCTCTCCTTTGAAGTCTAGATTATATATTTATCAAATATTGAAGATAATTCTCGTTAGAAAAGTGCAGGAGTGAGTTACAAAACCATCAATGTTTTCCATCAAGAGATTTTCCAGCCTTGAGGGGAATGCTATGATTTCAATAATGCCAGGAGTAGTCAGTCTGATAATGCAATAGACCTTAACCTCTCTAAGAATCGTTTAATGTCCTAAGAGTCTCAATACACTTGGCAAGAAAATAATTCAACCTTGAACAGGGATAAACGTTTGACTCGAACGACTGTTGCATAAATTAAATCAGACTTGATGTTGGTTGTGGGTCAAATAAAAATAATGTCATCCTGACACTTTCAGAAGCTCCTTCGATTTTTTCTTTGAAAGCACATTTGAGGTTGAAAAAAAAGCACAGCTGCAAACAGAATCCCAAGCGGTAATCAGACTTTGAAGAAATACTTTCCAATCCATCAAACAAGTCTTTTTTTGCGTCTGTTAATGTAGATAAGATAGCAGGCTATAAACTCAGGCACTGACCTTCAAGTGGCATAACAGTAGGCACAAGTGACAACATTAATGGATCCCTTTAGGCAGACGCAGTAATCTCAGGAGGCAGATAATTTGCCGTGTCATTGTGTTCAAAAGGATTGTGTCTCCTCAACTATTATCTTATTGCTTGAACAGAGCTGCTTTCCATGTTGAATCCTGACGTGACCACTGAGCATGTGCATCAGACCTCACTGCAGCCCAGGTGAGACACAAACAAACACATGCATGAGAAGAAAAACTCCTTCTGATGACTGGAAATGTTACAGGAAATTATCAAAAGAAGCTCAGGATCTGGCACTATCTATTGCCCATCAGGTGGGAAAACTTTAGTTTGTGTATTTTTACATTTAAAGCTCACATTTAGCCATTGAAAACCATCATAACTAATAAATTCAATCCCTTACAATGTAAAACAATACATTTGTGTTCCCTCAGGAAACAGACTGGAAGGTTGTCCTGCTGTTTGTTCCGGCAGATGTGATCTGTACCTGTTCACCACAGGTAAGGGGTCACTTTAAATTCCAAAGTCAAACATGCTTGTTGGGACTCTTTTTGTACAACTGTTGTTGTGTTGCACTTCAGGTTGCCGAAGATATTAAAAGTTCGGTTCAGGAAGTGGAAGCCGCTCTGCTGATATTGCAGGAAAAGGTAACAAATTTACAGCTAAGCTTCATTTTCCCATAAAGCAAAAGAAAAGCATAAAATGTGATGGGCATGTGCTCACAGTTGCATCGCACCCTGATACGTGTGGGAGTCTGGAGTGGATCTCCAGATCAGGATAAGTGAGTGTTTTTGTAACTTCACTCATGCATAGAACTCTTTTTATAATGTTAAATGACACTGTTGTTTTCTGTATTAGGTGTAAATGTATGGGAGAGGATGGCATGAACCAGCGTCTTCAGAGAGCAACCGTTCTGCAAGCACTGCAGGTGAAACGCAGCTCAGTGGGGTCGGCTAAACGTTTTCCTTCACAAAAGTTGAACACAACTTTTTCTGTCTCCCAGGATTCTTTACATCAGCTCTTAGAAAATCCAAGATGGCAAAGCAGAAAGGGTGACTTTGCAGTTGTGATGCAGTCCTCTCCAGTCATCCTTGAATCCCAATCACCTGCTGTAAGTTACAAACTACAATACAAGCAACAATAATACAAGTTAAAGTGTCACAATTCAAGTCTTTCTTTAAGGAAAACGCACAGGCTGTGCAGACGGAATTAGCTCTTCAGCTATGGACAAATTTGGTGAGTTTTTCTTTTTCTTTTTTTACATTATATAATCTCTGTCAAGAACAGACCAGCCTTGGCTAAACTCTAAACTCAAATCAAGACTGAAATCACATGTTGACGTTTGTCTCACCACAGATTAGATAAGAGATTTAAAGATTAACCATAATTTATTGATGACATGATTTACTGCAGTTCATTTCCTTTATTTGGTGACACATGAAGAACATAAATGTGTAATTATTGCTGTTAAAGCTGTCCAAGGAATGACTTCACAGTATTGTAATTAACCCTTCCAGCTCCAGCCCTCAACAAACCCGGCCCAGGCCCTGGACATTCCTTGTCCCACAGAGGTGAGGCGCAGCAACTGTGCGCAAAAAATTTAATTCACTGTCAACCCATTCGTTATAAATGCTGTGAATGCAGGAGCGGCCTTTTCTGCGAACCCAGATCAACTCCCCCACTGTGACTCTCAGAGATGCCTCACCATGGGCAAACGTAAGAGATTTTAGCAACATTTCAACAGCAAACAGTAGAATTTATGCAAAACTGGAGTAAACCTGTGTTTCCAGAATTTGGGTTCTGACTTAACCTGTGTTAATCGAAATCCATCCCCTACGACGCCCACCTCAGGTAAATAAGCACTAGTGTATATGTATTCTTTATGGTTAAGTTTAACATACTCTTTCCTCCTTCGGCTCAGTTCACGAGCTCAGGCCTGGGGACATTAAGGTGGTTGCCACTGTTGGTGACTCTCTGACTGTAAGTGTTAGCTCCCACTACTTTTCTCCTTTTACGTCAGACATCACATGTTTTCATTGAGGTGTTTTTCCACGTTTGGTGTTTCCAAAGGCAGCCAATGGTGTGGGTGCAAAAACAGACAACATTCTCCTTCTGCTTACTGAGTACAGAGGGCTGTCATGGAGGTAAGCCTGCTCAAGATTCCTGCAGAAGTTCATATTTTGTTTGCAAAGCTCATGTAACACTAAACTGTTATCATTTTCAGCATTGGTGGTGATGAAAACCTGACCACAGTGACAACTCTGCCAAGTACGGTTGCCTTTTTTCCTCGAAAATAATTCTATTTAAGTAGTTTTCTTGAATAGTAAACAGAAAAAGTAAATGCGGATTTAATGTGCCACAGATCCTAGTTATTATCCTGGTTTGTTTCTGCCAACTATAAATGCCAACAGAGCTGCCCTTTATTCAGAAGCTTCAATGTGTAAAATACTAAAAAATTCATGTTTTAAAAACTCACCTCAATGAAAAAAAGCAGGTTTTTTTTAAATGTTCTTGTGGCATATTTTTGATGATGAAGGATATATATTAGGAAGAAAATTCAGCTTTAGATTGCATTTCTTATTTGGGACACAGACAAAAAAAATGTCATTTGAAAAAGGTTGTAATTGTGGCGTAGAAAACTAGCTAGGCAGGCCACAAGCTGTCTGTGCCGCTCCATTCTGATGCATCCACTTGTAGACAAACAGATCCATGAACGTCTTTGATTTCCTCGTCTGAGCTGGTGTCTGCCTCAAAGCTGTACATCTGGATAGCTCCAATACTGCTCAACTTTTTTGTTGAATCAGGAATGTTAGGTTGAGCTTGTAAGGGGTGCGTGAACAGAGAACTCTCAGTTGTGGGTGACAGGAAGGGGGGCAGGGTTGTGAATTTCTAATGAACTACTGCTGCTCTGCAGAAACTATTTCATGGAAGATAACAAAGGTTTTTAAATTTTGGCTTTTATGTGCATCTAATATAATTTGAAAATACACCTTATTAGCGTATAATCTTAAGTTATGTATGGAGGATTTGTATTCCATACAGTATGTATTTTCCATTTTTAGGCAAGAACAGTTAAGGCTTGCTATCTGCAGTCTTTAAAAAAAATCCTTTTAATTACATCAAGTACTCCCTTTACCTGGTAGAACAGAAGACTGAAAGAAAAAAGTGTAAGAGAAAATCTATACTTCAATTAATGCTTATTTAGATTTTATTGTTTTTACCTTTTTTTTGCCAAAGTCTCCAACATTAAAACCAGTGAAATATTTATTTATCTGAAGCAACTTGAAAAAGCAGTATATGTCCTGCACTAAACATTTAAACAAAGTGGTCATCAGTTCTGTTGATGGATGCATGTTTCCGTATGGGAGGGATTTAAAACTAAATTTTTTGTAAAATTTTAACTGATCGTCACTTTAGAAATCAGCAATTTTTCCAAAAATACAAGAAATAAATTTGGATGTGAATATTTTTTCGCAAACAATTTACAAAACCCATTTATTGAGACCAAATATTAAATGTTATTTGCAGCTTTACTTATAATTGTGCTATAGTAGTTTTGTGACATTGTCTTTGGATGTTTGCAGACATCCTGAGGGAGTTTAACCCCGCCCTGACTGGATATTCTACTGGGACTGGTAACAAAGACAGTCCAAATGCCTTTCTTAATGTGGCCGTGCCCGGAGCAAAGAGCGAGTAAGTCTTGCTCATACATCTTATTCACCTCTCAAGCAAAAGTAAACAAATTGAAGCTTTATTATTACACACTTCCATGTGTTCCATTTTTCAGTGACATGGTGACTCAGGTGCGCAGTCTGGTGGAGAAAATGAAAAACGATGCGGTATGAAAAGCAATATTAAATTTATGAGTTGTTGCATTTAAACTTCCACGTCCTGATCACAGTCAAGAGTTCAGCATTGTGCCTGTCATCTCTTCACAGCGCATCAATTTCAACGATGACTGGAAAGTCATCACTATGTTCATTGGTGGCAACGACATCTGTGACTACTGCGCCAACAGTGTGAGCACTCTTTCTTTGACATTTACTCTATTTTCAACAGAAGAGTTTCGAAGAAAAGTGACTAAAAGCTAGCAAATAGAAAGGTTTTATATTTGGGAAATTATAGATGTATCTTTCTAAGATCAGTGTTAAGTTCATTCATGGAATGATTGTTTGAGTAATGACGATGTTTGCCCCACAGATCCAGTACTCGGCTCGAAATGTGGTCACACGGATCAGTCAGGCTCTGGATATTCTACACAATGAAGTATGTTTTTATTCTCTTTGTGTGAAAAACATAATTACTGATTACTGCAAGACAACACAATATGTCTTGTTCAGGTTCCCCGTGCCATTGTCAATCTGGTGGAGATGTTATACATCCCACCTTTACGTGAGCTGCACACCGACCCATCTTTGGGTTGTCCCACCTGGTTTGTGGGGTGAGTCTAAACCAAAAAATGCTTCAATAACCAAATGGAACAAAATTGCATATTTTGCGCTTACAGCTTTTTTTGTGTTTAGCTTCATTTGTTCCTGCATAGTTAAGCCCAGAGAAGGTTCAGCTGAAGTCCAGCAGATCCATGAGTTGAACAGAGCTTACCAGGTATCCAACACTGAAATTTAAGATTTAAATCAATATATTTTATGTCAGCAGCAACTTTATTTCCTTTTTTTTTGTTTATGACTGCAAGGTAAATCTGTAAAAAGTCATTTTATTTTCTTCAATAAATCCTCACTTTTAAATGTTTTTTAGTCTATTTTCTAATAACTGCTTTCTTTTCAGCTCGCCATGAGAGATCTGATTGACAGCGGTCGCTATGACACACATGAGAACTTCACTGTGGTGCTGCAGCCTTTCTTTAGAGACGTTGTACTCCCCAGATTACCAGTAGGAGCAATACATATTCCATACATATTCTGATTGCTTTGGAGCTTTCTTTTCATCATTTCCCTCCTTTGTAAAAGGACGGCCGGCCTGATCGCTCTTACTTTGCCCCTGACTGTTTTCACCTCAGCCAGAAAGCGCACACTGCCATGGCTCAGGCTCTTTGGAACAACATGGTGAGATTGTCTTTTTTCCAGGAAACGTTAGTCATTTTTTTCTGTCACTTTTGATTTTAACCTCCACATTTGCGATCTTTTAGTTAGAGCCAGTGGGAGACAAGACGTTCACTCAGAATTTCACTGATGGCATTGAATTGAAATGTCCCTCAGAGGTATTTCATCACAAAACTATATTTCATTTTTGGTCGCTTGTGTGTATTCATTGGATATTTCTTCTCTCTAACCAGACAAATCCATTCATACGAACTGCTATAAACAGCAACTACACCTATAAAGGACCTCCACCTACGTCTGCTCCAGTCACAGTAGGTCCTGTTTCTGTCTGATTATGCAAACAAAAAGGCAATACATGGAATGACTTTTGCGATTTTGTAGAACTGGGGCAGCGACTTCAGTTGTGAAAACACAGCTCCGTCTAACACTGTCCCCACTTCAGGTAAGCTTCTGCCTAAAATCTAGGAGTTCATTCAAATAATTAAGTGTTTAAAGTAATGTTGATCTTCTGTTAGCTCATAAAGTACGGCCAGGTGATATCAAGGTAGTGGGTGCTCTGGGAGACTCCTTAACGGTAAGTAAAGCCAGAACAGAACAATTTTTTTAAGCTACAATAAATAAGAAAAAATTGGATTTTCTCCTCTTGGAATCACAGTTTTGAGTTGCTTTCTTTGAATCGTCATGTTTTCCCTGTCATAAACCGATAATTGGATATAGTTTTTTAATACAGTTGGTTTCTGTGAGTCTTTTCTGTGCTACAGTTTACATGTTAAATGGGAAAAATGTGCCAAAACTTCCAGGCTGGTTTTGGAGCCAGAGCAGAGAACCTTCTAGAGCTACGGAACGAGGACAGAGGGGTGTCATGGAGGTGAGAAGTCTCACATACATGTACTCAGATGTATTTCTCATTTATCAACGTGGTATTGATTCCTTATTTTGTTTTGCAGCATTGGAGGCGATGAAACTCTTGAGACGGTCACAACTCTACCTAGTAAGCCTTTCGTCAATGTACTGCAATGCACATTAGAGCCAGCAGATGGCGGAGCAGGGTTAAAGAGAGGTTGTTGATTTCCTTTTCTCCTCATCAGATATCCTCAAGAAGTTTAATCCTAATATCAAAGGAATGTCATTTGGGGTTGGAAAAGAACAGACGGGCTTTAACATGGCAATATCTGGGGCTAAAATCTCGTAAGTTCTCATTTTAATACAAACTTCTAACGTTTATACATACATATGTTTTTAACTCAAAACTGATGAACCTGTTTTTATGTAACTGCAATCAGAGGCATCCCAGGGCAGGTCAGAACTCTGATTGACACCATGAAGGCTGATCCTGTGAGTATGATCTAAAGACAGCTTCTGATGCCCTTCCTGCTTAGTCAAATTATAATATTTCACAATGGTCTTTCTTTGTTGTGATTGTTTTGCCTTTCGTTTCATGGCACTAGAGTGTGGATTTTGAGAATGACTGGAAGCTTGTGACCCTCTTCATCGGAGGCAATGACCTGTGCCAGTACTGCACTGACCGGGTGAGTCGCTCTAAGAAATCATTGCGAGGAGAAGAGAGCTTCCCTGGAGAGAATGGATCTCCACAAAACCATGTCTCAACATCCCGGGGTGTTTTGTGATGCTCCGACCACAGTTGTCTCATGGTATCGCTTCTCAAATCGACCTGCACGCTGAAGCGGAATAATGAAGCTTTGTGAGCCACCCTCCCCCTGATAGTTTTTGTTGTATCAGAGCGAGATGAGAGCAGACATGCTTTCTTTCAATGAGAGCATTCTGTCACTCTACCCCCCTCCCTCCTCGCACAGGCAACAGGGACAGGCGTTGTTCTTTAAGAGGCACAAACAACGCAGAAATCCACTCAGACTCATTTCATCCCACGTCTGTTTCCCTCCTCTCCTTCTATCACAGCTTGTGCTTTGAAGCAAAATTACCGTAGAGCAAAACCAGTTTATGATTAGATCTGATACGTCTTGTTTATTCAAGTATTATCACAATCACCAGCCAATTTATCCGACTCTCCTGCCCAGCTGCTCGTTAACGCAAATTTCAAATCAGCCAATCACGTGACAGCAACTTTGGTCAAGACAATCTGCACCCAAATGGAGGAGAAAGGGGATTGAAGTGACTTTGAACGTGGCATGGTTGTTGGTACCAGAAACGCTGGTCTACTGGGATTTTCACCCACAACCATCTCTAGAGTTTACAGAGAATGGTTCAAAAAACAGAAAATATCCAGTTAGCTGTAGTTCTGTGGGTTAAGTTGCCCTGTCGATGCCAGAGGTCAGAGGAGAATGGTTTCAGCTGATGGAAAGACAACAGTTACTAAAATACCTCAAACACCTTTGGGATGTGGTGGAACGGGAGAATGGCATCATGGATGTGCAGCCGACAAATCGTGTCAATATGGACCAAACTCAAAGATGTACCTCATAAAGTTCGCAGTTAGTGTAGATTCAAACAGTGAATTTTCTGTCTACAATCTGTAGGTGACCCATTCACCTAAGAACTACAGCCATCACATGATGACAAGCTTGGATATGCTGTATGAAGAGGTGAGGAGATGTCCGCCTCTTCCAGATACTGAACTCCTTCTCATTTTCTCCTACATTCTCAAATCTTAACACCTGCTTTTCTGTGGTCACACTAATGACCATTTTTATGCTTGTTTTTTCTGACATCAGGTTCCACGAGTGATTGTGAACGTCTTGGAAATCTTGGAGATTGAACACCTTCGCAAGATTAAGAGGAACACATTGGGATGCAACTTGATACAACAGTAGGCAATGATCCAATCAGGTTTTAGTTGACTAAAATCACAGTGTCAAAAGCAGATTACAAAAAAATTCAGATTATTATTAGACTGGACAGATGCATCCATCATCCAGGCTAGTTTTCTGGACTTTGTGAACTCTCTTTAGTTTCAATGTTTGCTTCTACTGGTCCTTTAGCGGGAAAATTGTATCAAAAGTGGGTATTTTTATTGCTTATCAACAGGTTTGTGTGTCCCTGTTTCCTGGACCCTGGAGAGGATTCCCCAGAGCTGTCTGAGGTCAAACGGGCCAATCGACAGATGCAGGTCAGTGCCCAGTGAGGCTAACATTTGTGACTTTCAGTGAGACTCTGTGAGGCTAGTTAATGCGGACGCTTGCATTTCCCTCTGTAAGGTCGAGACTTCAAATCTGGTTTACGGGGGTCGGTACGATGGCAGAGAAGACTTTGCTGTGGTTGTCCAGCCGTTTTTCAGAAACAGCATCCTTCCTCTAACTGCTGTAAGCACCACCAATTTCACAGCGGCACATTTGCCTGAGCATTTGGCTTGAGAACTGTCGTCACTCTCTTTTTTTCAGGATGGGAAACCTGATACCACCTACTTCTCTGTGGACTGTTTCCACTTTAGTGAACGAGGACAAGCTGACATGGCGAACGCTGTGTGGAACAACATGGTGAGTTTGGCAAATCAACTGAATAAAAGCTGAACTTTTATTATCCAGCTGAAAATTGAAACCTTACCAGTCAAGTTTTTTTTTTCTTCTAGTTGGAGCCAGTGGATGAAAAACAGACGTACAACAATTTCCGAAATAACAGAAGCAACATTAAGTGCCCGACAGAGGTGAGAAGATGGAAAACCTTTGCCTTAACTGTTGGGTCAGTGAGATGATTTGTCTGACTCTAGGATCCTTGTGTTCCAGGAGCATCCTTACATTTTCACTAAGTTTAACAGTATGCCCACTTTAAGCACAACCAAAGGTCCAGGTCCCTCCACGGTGGTCCCACCGCTGAGCACAGACGATCCCTCCAAGACAGATTGCTCAGGGAAAGTGCAGGCATGGCTCGCTGCTGTGCTGGCTGTAGTCGGTCTGCTGGTCGGCGGCGCCGCCACAGGACTCTTCTTCTACTGCAAAAACAAGAGAAGCAAGAAGAAGCAATCTGGAGTGGAGATGAGGGGCACAACATTTTGAAATGCCACTTGAGCTGTTTGTGTTCCAAACCAACCACAGAAATCAAAATGGGCAGTTGTGTTAAAAAAACAACAACATCAACAACAATCACATCATTTAAAGTGACTTTGGGAAGCATATTATTCACTCATGAGCGCCTCTCAACCACAAACATGTACTTTTCTCAAGAAAGACCTAAACTACATAACATTCTGGCGGGAGGTTCATTGTTTAACGTGTGGTCCCCGCAGTGTAAATTAGTATAAATTCATATTTAAACGTTGTAGCTGGTCTAGCAACAAACTCTAAAAGCCCATAATTACAACCCACACTAATATGCAAACAAAAACCCTTATTTCTGTTTTTGTAAACAAATTAGGATTATAATGCAAACACATTTAAAATGGGTGATAATGTTTTAACGAGATTTTTAGCAATTGTCATTAGACGACGCAAAACTTGCCTCAAAATGGAATTAAAGTAAACTTAAGGCTAACTCGGTTATTGTTTTCTTTTTATATTCAAGACAGTAATTGAGTGTTTATTTGTTTTTCCATTTTGGAGAGGGTCATTTAGGAGCTGCGTCTAGTATGTGATATAGACAGGTTGTCAAGGAAACATCTAAAAACACAAAATGTCACCAAATAATAAATGCGGCAGAGGCAATTATATGATTTATCATCAGGTATACAGCCTGCTGTCATGAAAAACACAGCAACGTTTGTTATGACCACTCTCCAATCAGTCTTCTTTGTCCATTTCTTTGATTACACAAGCAAAATATATAATAGTTGTATCATAATTGGTTCTGCAAGTCGTTAACTAACAGTTTATTGTATGGTCAGTTTCTGTTTATTCATTAGCATTCCTGTATATAGTAAAATCATTTATTTAATTAAAATTTGCATTTGAGTGCACTTTGTCTAATAGGCATTGCAAAGTCAGTTGCAGTATTTTGGGATGCAAAAAAATTGTACACAACCATTGAAATGTATGTTGATTTAATCATTGTATGAGTTTCTCTCCTTTGTTAGGCATGTTGAATGAAGGTAAAAGTAAGATTTCAGTACATTTGGCATTCCTGTTAAACTAAGTGTACTGAATGTACCAGAAAAACATGAAAAGGAGGACACAAACTACTTTGATAAACGTATTTTCTACAGTTTTGCATAAATCTCGAATGTGTTGATTTTTAATTAAAGTCTGCAAAGATCGACTAGTGTTT
Organism: Oryzias latipes; assembly: GCF_053564925.1. Taxonomy (NCBI): domain Eukaryota; kingdom Metazoa; phylum Chordata; class Actinopteri; order Beloniformes; family Adrianichthyidae; genus Oryzias; species Oryzias latipes. The sequence continues at coordinate 22,565,025 of NC_136258.1, read as the reverse complement.
TTTTTCTTCATTTTTCAGTTGTTGTGTGTCGTAAAGAAATTCCTGTGTGGCAGCCAATACTGCTGGCCCATGTGGCTCATGCTGAAAAAAACCTGCTTTTTACAAAGTGGTTTTGATGTATGTATAATTTAAAAGGCCGTTCAACTTTATTAAGATATGAACAATGCCACATCTATTAATAAAATAAATGGGGAAAAGCTACTCCTGTGTTTAGAAAAATAAAATAAAAATTGTATTACTTCAGTTTATTCATTGAAAACATTTACACTTTTTGAAATATGTTTAAATAATAGTTTTTAGTGTAAAATTGTGCTATTTTATAAAGGCTATCTTTTAATATTACCCATGCATACAATCCGTTAAATACTTAAAAAAATGTAATACAGTGATCCCTTGCTATATCACGGTTTACTTTTCACGGTTTCGCTACTTCACGGATTTGCAAGGTGCATTGTGTTCTGCATTCTGATTGGCTAAAAAAGTCACTCCGCTTCTTCTCTACCTGCGCGTCAATAATGTTGCAGTTTAATATGTACACGTACGTAAATCAGCTTTCCAAATTACGTACATGCAAATCATCTTGCAATTTCAAGTTTCTCTAAAACCCATAGAAAAAGAGCGACACCAACTGTCAATCACTATGTTCTTCTCCTGAACAAACACACACAGCTGCACCGCGGGCTTGAGAAGGAGAAAACACTGCAGCTTCTCAGACTGAAGAGCATTGAAATACACCTGAGCCACTATTTGTCCGTTTGTACTTTGTATTTTTTTCATGATCATTTTAAACTTTCTCCCGTTTAATCCAATTCTTCGGGTCGCGGTGGGCGGGGCTAATCTCCGCGATTTGAAGCCTTCTGTTCACATTGATGATTAAAATTATTATTTGACAGTACAGTACAGAAGTTATTTGTTGAAAAAAAAACGTTTTTAAAGTACTTTGATTTGTGAAACAAATGTTTGAGCCTGTAAAATGGTTTGTTCTTTCTTTTCAATGTATAACAGAGTATTTAATTGTATAATAATTGTTAAAAAAATAGAGGTTTCTACTTCACGGATTTTGCCTATCACGGGTTCTTTTTGGAACGTAACCCCCGCGATAAACAAGGGTTTACTGTACTTCACTGGATAAAATACATTTTAAACTCGGTGTATTCATCTTATTTTTGGGGTCATTTCGCTAACTCGTCGAAACAGCGGCACCTAGTGGCCGTTGACGACATTGACCCGGCTGTCCGCTACAGTACCAGTGTGAAGATGGCGGAGGGAGAATTGAACGTTGATAGCCTCATCTCTCGGCTCCTTGAAGGTAACAAGTTTCGCGAATAAGTTGATGTAAAAACCGAGTGAGAAGTTTGTGAGCTTTGTGCTGGATGTAGTACTGACTTGGCGTCGAGGACGGTTGTCCCGGGAAAAAGCCGCTAAATGTTAGCTACTTGGGCTCGTGCCATCTGTTGGTAATGGTGAACGTTAGCTCGGGCTAACGCCACTGCTAGCTGCCTGACCATGTTTATAAACACTGCCAGCAGTGGACGCCTACGCCTTCCGAGTTGCGCATTTGGTGCGGATTTTGTAGGAAATGTTTCATTTAATTGTATGTATGTTCGTAGGGAAGATAGTATCGTGTGTTTTCTGCATTCTGCCCCATATTGAAGCAGTTTTCAGAAGGAGGGGCAGCGACATTTTTAACTACGCGTTCAACATGAATGTATTAAAACGCACTTTCTTTGCACATTTACTCGCATTAACGAAACGTTTGCCATCAACGGGACTTCTTACGTGTTTATTTAATTACGCTCAAATAAATGAAAAACAACTAGAATTTAATTTATCAGTGACCTAAATAAAAAAAATGTTCACTCAAAATTTAGAGAAAAGGTAAAACAAATGTCAAAAAATTATACTGAATATGTTTATCCTGAAAAAAGTCTAGTTCAAGACAAAGTTATAATTACAGGTATGAAACATTTAAAAACATAATGGAAAGAATAATTAAAAGATATTTTCCATTAAACATTTTCCATATTCAAATTCAACTTTATTTAAAATGCTAAAGAGCATCTCAATATGCTTTACATTTAATAAATAGATAATAAAATTAGTATTCATTATAAAAACGTGACAAATATACAAGAAAAAGCAATATAAAAAATCAAATCAAAACATGAAGAAAAAGATGAGTCTTCAGTTTATTTTTAAAGACCTCCACAGTGGGTGAAGCTCTCACATCCATGCTTTGCGTTCTCTCACAATCACACATCGCTTTAGCTTGTTTTAAAGGACAGAGCTTTTGAAGTCGCACATATAAATGGTCTAAAAAGCTCATTTTCAAACCTTAGGAAGGACAGTCATCTGTTCCCCTGTGAAGTGTTGTGAGTCACATCGGACCGCTGTGGCAAATTTTGCTGTCCTTGGCATACTTTCCTCCCACATCCATGACTTTGTGGAAAAGATGCTAAAGACTTTTCATTTTGGGTTACTGCGCAAATATAATTTGATATATAAAGTATAACAAATCAAAAATAATTGTATGAAATGTTTTGCCCTTTAAAAAACACTACTAGTATTATTTTTGATGTTTTTTATCCTGTCCTTACAAACATTTTGGCTGAAGATCAAACATTCAGAAGTCTGCAAATTAGAACTTCTCAGGAAAGTTGATAAATGTGTCAAAATAAATAGAAATAAATTGTAAAGAGCAATGCATACGCATTTTAATTGAACTTTATTAAAAAAGTGAAGTTGCTTTCAAAACCCAGCACATTTCATCATCCAAAGCCCAAGCCAGATCTTACTTTTAAATGATTCTACATAACAAAACTGGTCAAACATTGTGAGTTTTTTTACTGCTTGTTTTTGCTTTAGGTGCTGTTCCTGAAGCTGTCATAAAATGACAAGAAGTTCATGTTTTGTTAGTATTTATTTGCTTGATAAAAATGTTATTTTTTTAGTCAGAAGCGCAAGAAAGAAAAGGATAAAGTGACATGTCAGCCAATATTTTGTTTTTGTTTTTTTCCATTACAGCAAAATGCTAAAAACGACTTCCACCTTAATTACAAACAAACATACTGTTTAAATATGATCAAGGTCTTCATTTGTAATTGTTTCATTTATTTTTTATTAAATTGAATTGCTGCTGCAAAGGCACTTAACCCTTAACCCTTAACATGCTTGTACTTAAAAATGTTTTACTTAATCCTTTTTAGCTTAACTTGGATGTTATTTATATTTACTCAAAGCATTTATTCTGCGTTATTTTGTCCAATTTGTCTAACAGTATTGCATTGTTTTTACATTGTAGCACCACACAGTAGCTTTCTGCTCAAAGAAACCCTGCTTTTATTATTAGATGTACCACAGTTAGATTAAAGTTCTGATTTTAATGTACAGTGATCCCTTGCTATAACACGGTTTACTTTTCACGGTTTCGCTACTTCACGTATTTGCATCGTGAATTGTGTTCTGCCTTCTGATTGGCTAAAAAGTCACTCTGCTTCTTCTCTACCTGTGCGTCAATAAGGTTGCAGTTTAATAATTAAATGTACACGTACGTAAAACAGCTTGTCAAATTTATATTGTGTACGTGCAAATTCTCTTGATGGTGGCATGTCGGTGTATAAGGATGTTTTTTCAAAGAAGAAAAAAGAGCAACAACAACTGCCAATCACTATGTTCTTCTCCCGAACAAACACACCTGCACCGCGGGCTTCAGAAGAAGTAAACACTGCAGAGCGGAGTCAGAATGCAGTGGCTCAGTCTGTAGAGCAGTGAAATACACCTGAGTCACTATTTGTCCCTATGTACTTTGTATATTTTTTAATCATTTAAAATTTCCTCCCGTTTAATCCAATTACTCGGGTCGCGGTGGGCGGGGCTAATCTCCGCAATTTGAAGCCTTCTGTTCACATCAATGATTAAAATTATTATTTGACAGTACAGTTTATTTGTTGAAAAAAAACGTTTTAAAGTACTTTGATTAGTGAAACAAATGCTTGAGCCTGTAAAATGGTTTGCTCTTTCTTTTCAATGTATAATAGAGTATTTAATTGTATAATAATTGTAAAAAAAAAAAATAGAGGTTTCTACTTCACGGATTTTGCCTATCACGGGCTCTTTTTGGAACGTAACCCCCGCGATAAACAAGGGTTTACTGTATTGCATCTACAATGGCAGCTGTAGTTTAGTTCAATTTCTGAAGGCAAGTTTTTACTTTATTTGCTTAATATTTTCTGATAAATTCAAATATTTATTCATGTAAATGTTTGATTGTTATTGTGCTGCAGGATATGTTTTTTTTTTCTTTAAATCAGCTCTGAAAGTTAGTGATCCATTTTCCAATTAAGCATGTAGGACAGAATGTTATTATAAACAGATAGGCACAGTGTTAAGTTCACACAAGCAAAAGTGATTTGGGTTCATTTTTAAAATACACATTTTATTGCTTTATTTCCATCTTTGGCCCCTCAGTGTGTCACAAACGTAACCTAAGAAAGTGCAAACTTTGCAGATTGTCAGTGTAAACAGAAAATGGCTGTGCGTTGAGGCTCGTCCGTGAAAACATGCAGTCCTCGCTCGGTCTCCTCTGATGAGGCCTGCTAAAAAGCCCGACTTTTTTCATTTCAAGCTTCATGCACCCCATGTCATTTTTGGATGAAAGAGATGAAGTCAAAGTGAGCAGCAGATGGAAAACAGACGGACGTTGGTTCTTTCATGCTGAAGAACGCATTTGAAATTCATGTTGTCACATCAGTAGTCAACCACTCACTACAGCACTACTACTGAGTACATAAAAGTGGAAATATAACATTTATCCTTTTTAATCTGCCCTCCCAGAAATACTAAAAGAGCTAAAGAAACTGTCTTTTTCTCGTTAAGATATCTTCCCTTCAAAGGGTCACCAAGCCTTTTAGGCTGAGCAGTGGGCGTCCAGCTGTAAGGAATGTAAAAATAAAGTGCTATGTGTTATATAATGTATGGGCAGATTTTTCAGTTTTGTGTTTTTTTTAATTTAAAATGCACACATCTGTTTGTGTGCAATAGAAATCAAACTTTTGTTAAATTTAAATCTAACCCACTGACCTATTTTTTTAAATGAAATTGTTTCTCTTAAATGGAAAAAAACAACAACAAAATAATGGTTAAATTCTACTTTGAAGTATACTAAATTATAAATACATTTTTCTGTCATTCATCAAGCAGTTCATAATCTAAACTTGTCGTGTTTGTGCCTTCAGCCGCTGACTTGAGGCAGAATTTGCGAGTCTCGCTTTTCTTTTCATCATTTTATAAGTCCGAGCTGCGGCAGAATGCCAAGAAGTAGACTTTAGCTAACATTACAAGGAAGCAGAACTCTACTGCTTAAGATGAATGCGACTCTTATAATGTCAGCAGTGAGTGAATGTTTGACCAAGACTTAGCAGTTATGAAGCTTATGGATCATTACTTCCAGACTTCATCAGCTTAAAGAGTTCTTTAACACAGCTGTGGAAAGTTGTTAGAGACATGCCTCATCCTGATGGGGGTTTCTTATGTTTTTGATTGGCTTATATTAACATTTCCTTTTTTTCTCTGCTGTCTTTAGTGCGAGGATGCCGACCAGGGAAGATCGTCCAGATGACCGAAGCAGAGGTTCGAGGTCTCTGCATCAAATCCAGGGAGATCTTCCTCAGCCAGCCCATTCTGTTGGAGCTGGAGGCCCCCCTGAAGATTTGTGGTTAGTTAACTTGTGCTTACTCTCTTGATTCGACCCATTTTCTTATTTTTATATCTTTCCAGGCCTTGTGATGCACTTTTATTTATTAAAAAATGTGCATTGAAGCACTGGCATGCTGTGAACGGTTGGTTTTCATCTGAGCTTTATATAACTCAACTTTGCAGATGGCTACTTTGTCATAAGAAATCTTCATAATTCAAAAAATTAGTTTGCTTTCTCAGTGGCCCACTAATTGATGCTAGTTCTAAATGCAAAAATATCTAAGCTTTTATTAATGCAGCTCATGCAGAAAAGGTCCATTCTGTCTGTGAATGGTTTGATGCACCAGCACCCCCCCCCCCCCCCCCCCCTCCCTGCAGAATCTGTCATAAAGCCCGGCGTGCACAGCCTGGAGCAGCAGTCCATTTCTTTGATGCAGCTCAAGAGTTTCTTGTTTACTGAGTGGCATAAACTTTCCTGCATTTCTTTATTATGTATGTGGTACTCTGCAGTGCAGGTGTTCATGTATGTACAGATTTCTGCCTTAAAACAAACTTTGAAGACTGCATGCACGTGTGTTTTCTTTCTACACACAGCCTAAAAACTGATGGTGTCTGCATTTTTTTCTGCACACTTCAGCATCAGCTAGTTGATGCACAATTCTGTAATGAAAAATAGTATTTTGACCAAATCCTGCTGTTTTATTTTTATTTTTTCCAGAGAACAGGCTGTCGAAGGAGTGATGCATGTCTCACTTTGCTTTAATTAGCACGAGTTCCTGAATCTGTGCCTCCTTTAAATGTGACTTTGAGGCAGCCTGCATGACAGCAGCATTCATCTGTGCTTCGAGTCATTTTAATTATCGCACTTCATGCAGTGACTGACACAGCCGTGTTCAGTTTAAGCCTTAGTCACATGCTCCCGTACGGGAAGGGGCTGCTGCAGACTTTTTGGTTGTCCAGGCCTGGAGAGGGTCATAGAGCGGAGTGGCCGCGCTCTTAGAGGAACACAGGAGTATCTTTCAGTTCCCCTGAGGCTGGGCGGCCAACTCAAGGGACGTCATAAAAACGGAACGTACCATAATCGTGTGTGTGGCAAGTATTGATGTAAGTTGTGCGCTCTTATGACACACGGATGGTGCTGTCGTACCGGGCCCTCACATGACTGTGATGTTTCCTGTAGCCCGCCTGTTTGCGCCATACAGGTTTGCCCATGTTTCACCCTCAGCCAACCCGTATCCACCCATAAGGGCAGTTGTGACTAAGGCCTTATGAGGAGAATGAGTTTCGTGAACACATCTCTGAGGTTTGTGGTTGTTTGAAAAGTAAAACAAAAGTTTGGGTTTTTTGTATCGCATTCGAAATCAAAACCTTTTTCATAGTTCAAATGGTAAACTCCACTGCTTGGTTTTAAAGGCGTAATTAAGATTCTGTTTTCTAGGCTGCAAAGTCTATTGACCGTGTGGCACACGTGCCTCCGGCACAAACACACACCACCCTGTGAGATGCCGTTATTCGACTCTGAGAAAATAATTGTTCCCGGCCTCCTTTTGTTGCTGAACTTCTGACCTGTCTGATCAGGTGACTTTACCTCACTGAAGCCAGGCTTTCTGAGGACTAAATTTAAAGCCAAAGCGGTGCACGCCTTTAATTATTGACCAACCCCACAAGGGTTCAGTTTGGAGCTAACGCTCTAACGTGTTAACCTAAATACCTCAGGTGTACTGCAGCTGATTATCACCTCATGTTTTCAACGGTTTAAGTGGATGCAATTGTATTAACAATATTGGAATGTTGTCTTTACAGTGACATGCGTCTCTGGTCTTCATTTGTGCAATATCCTGCAATATCATACGATTAAAAAACACACAATCTTTTATTAAATCAGAACAGTCCGATTGCAAAGGTAACACTTTTTGATCCGTTTGTGTATAAATTCTCAACACAACCCGCCTTTGGAAGAATTTCTTAATAAATCTGCTATCAAAGTCAAATGCGGCCCCCACTGACTGATCCCTATTAAATTCTATTGTGTCCAAAGGTCGGCTTTATTCTCTGTTAATGACTGTTTTTCTGACTTTATGAGCTACCTCAAATCAATAAACTAGTTAAAATGATTAATGGTAATAACAGCTGTGGAGTATAGTTGTGCACAGAAGTTAATGCCAAACCGCAAAAAAGGTGTCATGGTCATCTCTTAGAGCCGGGTGAGGTGAAAAGCCATTTTTTGAACGTTTCGGGATGCTTGCTTGATGTTTAAATAATTTGTTGTTTTACTGTGGACTCCAGAAAGAGGCCATTGAGTTGACATGAAAACAACAGGAAGGAAAAAAGAGCCACCGATCATTTCTAAAAATGAAAATATATTTGACCCCTGACAAAGCTGCACATGGTGCGGTTTTTGGTTGTTGTGTTTGAAAAATGTTTGCGTAGTAGAATAGAAAAATGTCATTCTGACTTCAGCTACGCTCACAAACCTTCATCTGTGCTGCAGCTTCAGGGTTTTGTGGCACAGAATGTTGATCTTAACCTTTAAATAGAAAAAGAATGATACTAATCAGGTTTATGATTTACGTTTGCAGCAGGTTTATTTCTGCAGCTGCTCGGCTAAACGGCTCATTTCTTTGGTGTAACTTGTATTTCATGCCTTCTCGTGCTGCCTTTAAAATAGCACGGCGCGTATACTTTTTGGTCAGGACAAAGCCGCTCATTACTGCCCTGTTCTCTCATCATCTGTGGCTGTAGCACAAATTAGAGCATCTCTTAAAGTGGTGCAAGTGGATATAAAAGGCAGTGGCGATGAGCCTCCACTGTGCTGCTGGTGGGAGCAACTGCAGCTATTCAGTCCCTGACTGATGTCAAAGATAGACGAGGCCGACCCCGAATCCTGAGGGAGCTGCTCACGTTGATTTGGCGGGGTTTGTGTGTGAGTGGATTACATTGTGTGTGTGTGTGTTCTTTATCTTTGTTATTAACCTGGATTATGGGCATTTAGCTCAGTCTTGTCATGCTGCCGCAGAGCGAATGACGTGTGGAGATTCTCTTTGTGTGTGATTCCTCTGCTTGATGAAAGAAGATGATATGGCTGGGCATTATTTGCTTGGAAGCGGTCACCTGTGTGGTTGTCCATTAATGACAGTTGGGATGGTTTTTAATGATTTCTCTGTACACGTCGTCATCAGACTGGAGCAGTGTTGTAAAATCGTTCCGAGTGGTCTTTTAGTCAGGATTAGGATATTTTTGAGGCAAGATCGAAAAATCTGTGTCCTTTTCCAGGACAGTTTCTGCAGAACGGCTGTAGTTCATCAGATATTCGCCTGTGAGTTATGGGTGGGACTGTTGGCGTGGAGTAAGCCCACCCCCATTTCCCGTCACCCATTTGTTTACATGCTCTCCTGCTAGCTTACAGCCCCTCACAACTCCAGCCTAACATTAGCGGTGCAGCAACAATGGTGAGCAATATTGGAGCTATCCAGTCGGACATTTTTGAGCCAGATGCCACACCAAAAGCATGTTTATCTGCAAGGGGGTGCATCAGAATGAAGCAGAGGAGGGAGCTTGTGGCTGGCATGTATGAAGAAAATGACGTTTTTCTTTTTTTATATTGTTGTGAATCAGAAGCAGCTGAAAACAATGCAGTTTGAACAAAAAGGTATTTGTGACAGAAATATAGTAGGTGGGCCACAAGATCCATACTCCAAGCTATCAGAAACGGGGAGACCGAAAGGAAAAGAAAGGGGGGCGGAGTTGCTCTGAACTCAGAGGCGATTTTCCAATGAACTACTGCCGCTCTGCAGAAACTATGACCTAGAAAATGACACAGGTTTTCTGATTTTGTTAGATTTTTGTTAGACGGCATAATGCTAATTAAGAGACTAGGAACGCTTTTGCAATAGATGGTCAAAGTGGTCTTCAAACACTCGTCTCTAACCTTAAATTCCTGTGAGTTAGCTCATCGATTGCTGAATTCTCCTTCCTCTTCAGGTGATATTCATGGGCAGTACACAGACCTGCTGAGGCTGTTCGAGTACGGCGGCTTCCCACCAGAGGCAAACTATCTTTTCCTGGGGGACTATGTGGATAGAGGGAAGCAGTCCCTGGAAACCATCTGCCTTCTGCTGGCCTACAAAATCAAATACCCAGAAAACTTTTTCCTGCTTAGGGGCAACCACGAGTGCGCTTCCATCAACCGCATTTATGGCTTTTATGACGAGTGTGAGTAGACATGAAGTCACGTATCAGAGCAAACAGTCCCAGAGTTTCCGTCTGAGACTGAAACCAAATGTTTTCCGGATTTCCAGGCAAGCGCAGGTTCAACATCAAACTGTGGAAGACCTTCACCGACTGCTTTAACTGCCTCCCCATTGCTGCTATCATCGACGAGAAGATCTTCTGCTGCCATGGAGGTGAGGAGCCGACGCTCCGTCTGACGCTGCTGCATGCTGGTGTTTAAAGCAGCATTTCTGTTTCAGCTGTCAGACATAATCTGTGTTGTTTCAGGGCTTTCACCTGATTTACAGTCCATGGAGCAAATCCGCAGGATCATGAGGCCCACAGATGTACCTGACACAGGTACTGTTGGAGCCGGCGTGTATGTAGATGACATGCTTGTTCTTAATCCGGAACAAATCCACTTCCTCTGGATCTGTCCCAGGATTTATGTTTGGAAGAAGAAAAAAAACGCTCACGAGGAATTACTGCATTTGCTCGTCTGTATATTTTTAACTTGTTTTTAATGATCCTGATCGGTCCTTTACTGTGTTTCTATCAGGCCTGCTCTGTGACTTGTTATGGTCAGATCCAGATAAGGATGTGCAAGGCTGGGGAGAGAATGACCGCGGGGTGTCCTTCACCTTTGGGGCAGACGTGGTTAGCAAGTTCCTGAACCGCCATGACCTGGACCTCATCTGCAGAGCACACCAGGTAACTGAGAGTAGAACGACTCCCCAAATTATCTTTGTGATTTCAAAGCATCACAGAGACCCTTTTACTTCCTGCTTCTCCTTTCATCACAACCTAATAAGGACTACAGTTGTTATAGACCCACTCAGATGAAAATAGTTTTTAGTGTTTTTAACATGTTCTTGTGGCATTTCTCTGATGATAAAGGACACGCATCGAGAAAATTAAGCTCAAAATTGCATTTCTAAGTATTTCTTTATTCAAATAGTTGAGAATCGGGAGTAAATGAAAAAATGCGTTTGAGAAACATTGTATTTGTAATGTAAAAAATACACTGGGCAGGTCACAAGCTCCATTCTGACGGATTTAAATACCATCAAAAACCAAATCTCATTTAAAAATATTATTGGAGGCCACAACATGAAGGTATTTATAGAGATTTTTTGTTTTTGTTCTTTTATATTTTTCATTTTGAAGCAGAAACAGGTCAGGTTAGTTTTCTGCAGTCTTTAAAAAAAACAGATTGATCTAAAATTGTATAAACCTACAAATCAAAAGCCTCCAGCCTGGTTTAATAGAAGTTGACAGATGGGTGATGGGAAGTGAGGGCGGACCCACCCACAGAAACTGTCTTAACAGGCGACGCGGGTTTGCTGATTTTGGTTAGAAACCGCAAAATCCTATTTAAAGAAGGATCAGAGTGGGACTTTCAATTGGCCACGAATATATGATCTTTGTGTTGGGCATGTGATTCAGATGTAGGGGGTTCTGTTTCAGGAATCGATAGCTGAAGGTCTGAAAGCCGCGTCTCGTTCCTTCCAACAGGTTGTGGAGGACGGATATGAGTTCTTTGCCAAACGCCAACTGGTTACGCTCTTTTCTGCTCCAAACTACTGCGGGGAGTTTGACAATGCAGGCGGCATGATGAGCGTAGACGAATCCCTCATGTGCTCCTTCCAGGTACAGTCCAGGACCGCTGGTAGGCGGGAACGCGCCGCACTGCAGTTCCTCACTTGTTGTCTCCTTGTGTTTTTAAGATTTTGAAGCCCTCAGAGAAGAAGGCCAAGTACCAGTACGGCGGGGTCAATTCTGGTCGGCCCGTCACCCCGCCCCGCACCGCCCAAGCCCCAAAGAAGAGGTGAACGCACAGCGGTGTCCCTCCCCCGTCATCTCCTCTACTCCCCGGTCTGCCTTCAAGGGCGAACCCTGTAAACACCCGCTGTAGAGTGAAGATATGGGGCTTATCTCATTTCCCAAATCTTTCTCGTGCCGCCCCACTCACCACGTTCAACTCCACTGACAGCTTTTTTCTTAATGTGTACGTGTACATAAATTTGCTGTGACCAATCTTTCTTTTTTCTTTTTGCTTGTTTGTTGGAATTTTTGATATTATTAATGAATAATCTTCTGGGTGGTTTTACTTCTAATACTGTTTGGGAGTTTCTGAGGTTCTGTGTTGTGTCAGGAAATGCCTTCCAGGAAATCTTTCTCCGTTTGTCACAGAAATTAAATAAAGATTATTCAGTTCTGCCTTGACCTGTCAGAAAAAGACTTTAAAAAAAAAGGACCAGAATGTCAGTGTAGCTCCAAGTACCACAGACAGTAACAACCTTTTTAGTATCTTGTATTCAATGAGCATGGGATAGTATAGTTAAAGATATATATTTAAAAACTGATGAAGTGGACCGTGGGATTATTTGCAGAGAATGTAAAAGGTGAAATCTGCTGGTCGTGGGCATGAAACGGCCGGACACGGCGTCCTCCGGGCATCGATTCCTGCCCGCTATCCCCCCCGGTGCCTCAACTCCCACACAAAAAAAGAAACGCGGCTGCTGTCCAGACAAAGCTGGAATTAACCTTTTACCAGATCTGTTTAATAAATCGAGAGAATTTCTCCTCCAGAGCCAAATAATCCTCTTGTTCTGCTGTGACTAAATGAGTTTCTCTTTCATTTGAATAACACACCTTTCAGAACTTTGAATATTCAGAAATGTTTCACTGCGATTTTGTGAGCTGACGTTTGCTTTTGGGATTGTTGTCGTTAAAAGCCTGCTTTCTGCTCGTATAATCCAATCTGTGGTGGTGCAGGCTGTGAGAAGTGGCTGATGTGGGAGTGGGTGGAAGTCTGTGGCAGTTCCAGCATTGCTTTGTGATTGTAACGCCACCTGGTGTACGAATATGTCACTACAGCGCAGGCTAACGTGCGTCCCATGTTGTATATTTCCAGATAGGTCACGACATTGCCAGTATTAAATGTGTAATTTACTGTTATGAAGTAACAGTTGCGCACACACCAGCTCTGACTCTGGTTTGTGGTTCAGCTTCAGTCTTCTACACATAAGTTGAAATGTAATGGATTAAAAACAAAAGTTGCCTCTTTTCTTTTTTGCTTTAGTTGTATTTTTATTTTCTTCATTCATATTGTTTATCTTCAGTTTTTCTTAATTTATTTCTTTGATGGTAAGAAAACAAAAGTGTTACCAAAAGCCGTTTTGCAATTTATACAAGTTTGTTTCAAAGTCTATACATTCAATAAAATGGATGGAATCAAACAGCAGTGGATTATTTTCTTTTTTTTTAACCACATTTACTAACGTTAAGAACACATTACCTTGAAATCAAGTCAATGCTGTTTTTACTTTATAATTTATAAGGGGTGGGAATCAGGTTAGTTTCTCAAGTACTAAAATCTTACAACCCCTGATTTCATAAAAAGTATATTTGCTTAAGTGATCATAAATTTGAATCTGTAACCATTATTTTTTTAGTAAATTTAATAGTAAATTTTCAAATTAACTATTTTTCAAAAAATGATTGGCTTATTATGGTTGACTAGGATTTTTAAACATTTTTTTAAAGCAAAATATAAATATTACATTAATCTGACTCATCAAGCTTGGAAAAGTCCATTTAATATACAAGTTTTAATCTTTTTCGCATGCAGTTTCAAGATGTTTCTTTTCTCACTTGCAATTCTGCATTAGCTATAAACTATGTTACATCTTACCAAAGTCATAAAAAATTATAACCATGGTATTGCTTGATTAATATGAGCACAATGAATTGGCAAGTAATTTACACATTAAAAAAAATAATTTTCTCATGTAATACACCCTCCAAACGCACGGGGGCAACGTTGGTCTGTCTGATTCAGATAAAGCCGCACTGCAGCGGTTTGTCATTGGAGAGGACGTTGCGCGTGACATCAGATTCCTATAGTGAATGGGTGGAGCGCGTGCACCGGGACGTGAGAGTCCAAGGTGTCTACAGATCTACGATATTTCCTAGCTCTTTTACCAAACCAGAAGTGCAGGTTGTTTTGACATCCGGTGCATCACATGAAGCTAAATTAATGTGCGAGGAGTGCTCTGAACCTTTAAACAGGGTGTGTTAAACTTTCCAAGTCATACTGATATATAGTCGACCTAAATGTTCGAGTATATGTGGATTGAAGGGAAATGCCAGTCTTGTCAGGACTGACTGCTGCTGACAAGTCTGAAGTTCGCTGCAGGTAGAGCTGTGGAACAACATCAAGCTAAAATGATGTCATGGTGTTTCAAAGGGCATCCTGTTTTCTGCAGTTTCATTTTTGTCTTGCACGCTGTTACTCAGCCTTTTTTAAAAATTACATGCAAATAATAAAGGGACAACAAATGAACCAAATGTGTAGCATGAAGATATGTTGTTTTAACGTCAAATGTAGAAAATAGTTTACAAATAAAACCTAAATACAAGGTTTGAACCAGAATGGTGACATGGATGCTGGTGGTGCAGCTGAAAACCATTGAATCGATTGTTTTCTGACCACAACATTAGCTTTCTTCACAATTCAAGAACATTTTTGTCTTGTTTAAAACATATTGAGAATATAGTAAATATATTTAAATTGTGAAATAAGGAATGAAGAAATGAAAAAACTACTTTGTTTTAAGCTTTTTGCAAAGATAACTCTCTAAGAAATTACAGAAAAGGCTGATTATAGGTAAATAATGAACCAGCAGCAGCATTACAGTTACCTCTGGTTTAACTTTTATATTGTTTGTTTCCTTTCCTCCAGGTTTTAGCAAAAGATTGAAGACCACACTTGACTGTCATCGTGTGCAACGTCAGTCTCTTACTGCTGTGCCAACAATGAACTATGGAGAGCCACTGCCAGTGAGTGAAGAATGGCGAGGTTAAGGCGCAAATCTTTCATCACGTTGATCGCTTTAGTGCTGCTGCTACTCGTCGTCGTATTGATCCTAAAGACGCTCACACCTGAGGATTCTCCTTCCAGCGACTCAGGAGGCATTGAGCTGTTTAAAGAAAGAAAGAACCATCCGGAGATGCAAGAAGACAAAAACGACAAACAGGACCAGACCAAAATCATTCACCCGGCTCTGATAGAAAAGGACCCAGAACTAGAAAGCATTCTCCGAAAGCTCCCTCCTCCAAATTACTATCTCCACGCTTTCTACTATATATGGTTCGGAAACCCAAAGTTTGATGGGAAATACATCCACTGGGACCATCTGCAGCTGCCGCACTGGGACTCCAAAGTGGCTCAAGGATTTCCACAAGGAAGACACAGCCCACCTGATGACATTGGCTCCAACTTCTACCCCTCTTTAGGGGCTTACAGTTCCAAGGACCCCTCTGTTTTACAAGCTCATATGCAGCAGCTGCGTACAGCAGCTATTGGTAAGTCTAGGGTTCATTTAAATGTAAGCACAAGCAATGAATCAAATCATTTATTGTCTAACCCTTTCAAGACTCAGTATCCAAAATCCGTTTGTTCTTTTAGTTTGTTTACATATAAATTTCAGGTCCGTGTGCCATTTTGGTATTTCAAGTTTCCTTTCAAAAATAAAACAAAAACTATCCTCTTAAATTATTTTCAATTTATAAAAATTTTCTTGGTTATGTTTTGCCTGTCATGACAAACGAGACTGAAGAATTCAGAAGAAGAAATCTCATTGACCAAATTTCTTTGAACGGGAAATTTTTCCCCGTAACCATGGCGACCAACCTGAAGCTGGGTAACGCAGCTCTCAGCACTTGTGGTTGGCGTTTGGATGAATCATTGCAACGGCTTTGGAAACACACTCAGACATGAAGTTATAGATGACATTGCCTTAATTTAAAAAAACAAGCGCAAAAAGCATAAATGGTATCTTTTATTGCTGATGCTACGTTGAAAGATTATTTTATAAACCCTTAAATTTCCCTTTTAAACAAATAAATTAACAAGTTATAGGCAGAAAGAAAATATATTTTAATTTTTGTTTGTTTAAGAACCCAACTTTGCTTTCATTTCTTTTATCTCTGTTAAAAGGAAACTTGAAATCCTAAAATGTACCAAATAGTTTCAATTAGCAAAAAAAAAAAATGTTTATATTAAAACTGCAAATAATGTAAAGGGAGTAAAATCTAAAACTAAAGAAAATTAGAAAAAACAAGAAAAGGAAATAAAAATAAATTGAAGATGGGTTTAAAAAGAGACACCAATTAGTTCAGGTTTTGGGTAGCAATCGTTTAAGAAGGAGATGACAATTCTGTTTGAAGCTGACAGACATTTGCATATGGACAGCTTTGCTGTTTGATTTTTTTTTTCTTTTTAAATAATGAGTATTTGCTGCCAAATGAGCCACAAATGCTGGAGCCCCCGAGCGATGACAGTCATGTGACTCTCAGTGGCAGCTGCACTGTGAGAAACTCTGGCATTCAGAATGACGATGGCTGATTTCACTACTTTAAGCTGCAAAGTGATTGTTTTGTTTTGTTTTCATTTGGACAGTAGATGCAGGGTCTCATCCTTTCCTGGCCATGTGTGGATGTAAGACGAGTCATTTGTTACAAGCTGAAAGTTGTCACATGTCATGGCTTCACAGTGATCTAAGGCTTTCAGTGTGAGCCAAAGATGCTTTATTTGAAAGGGCAGAGTGAAAAGCTCTGAGGTTTCAAAGAAAATGAGGTCAGAAGGTTGACCTCTTGTTCTGCACACACGCCTCAGGTGACATTCTCCAAATTCATCCTGTTCATCTCCTTCCATCCCTGATAAATGTCGTTTTTGGCTCTTCTGTTCTTTGATTTTGCTATATGTTGATGAATTAAGTTACACATATTGTTAAAATATTACTTGCCTCTTAACCCTTGTGCTATCCTAGGCACTTTAAAATTAGGAGTTGGGTCATCTAGACCCACTAGACAGTGCTCTGAACCTTTTTTCTTCAATGATCTGTGATCTTCACTGGTGTCCATGGATTACAATCTTTCCACCTTCATCCACCTTTGTCATGGTAGGGAGGACACGTCAATGTAAGGGTGGGGTCATCTAAGATAGCACAAGGGTTACATGGAACAAATCCTTCATATCAAGGCGTGGAAACCTGAATGTTGTTTCTTAAATGGCGTATCTCTTGGAATTGTTGTTTGTGGGTTTGTCACCCATGTTTTCTTCTTCTTAGGTGTCATTGCTGTTTCCTGGTATCCTCCTGACTTGAAAGATGACAACGGGGAGGCGTTGGATGACATTGTGCCATTGTTGTTGGAGGTGGCTCATAAATATCACATTAAGGTCCGTTTGAGGATCAGCAGCAGGTTTCCAGGAAGCTTGTTTTTGTTTGTAATGAGTTTAAAAAAGCGAGGAGAGAACAATGTCTTACATTCCGTTTATGCACTGACAGGTCGCTTTTCACATAGAGCCGTACAAAGGGAGAGATGAGGTCAACATGTACACAAACATCAAATACATCATTGACAAGTAGGCATTGCTGTCATTTTCCTACAAATGCATTGGATTGTCCCAGTTTCAAGGCTCTCCTCTTCAATCTTTTGTTCTCAGGTATGGAGAGCATCCGGCATTTTTCAAGTATCAAACAAACAACGGTAAACTTCTTCCACTTTTTTATGTGTACGACTCGTATCTGCTGAACTCCGAGCAGTGGGCTAAACTGCTGAAACACACCGAGAGCCGCAGCATCAGGGACACCCCGTACGATGCCATCTTCATAGCCCTGCTCGTGGAGGAGAAACACAAGAGGGACATCCTCACTGCCGGCTTCGACGGCCTCTACACCTACTTTGCCACCAACGGATTTTCTTACGGCTCCACTCAGAGGAACTGGGGCTCCATTAAGTCATTCTGCGAAGATAACAACCTGATTTTCATCCCAAGTGTGGGACCGGGCTACATTGACACAAGCATTCGACCGTGGAACTTTCAGAACACTCGAAACCGCATTAACGGCAAATACTACGAGACGTCGCTGAGCGCCGCCTTAGAAGCCAGGCCGGATTTCCTCTCCATAACATCCTTTAACGAATGGCACGAGGGGACGCAGATTGAAACGGCGGTCCCTAAAAAGGGCCAAGTGCTGTATCTGGACTATTTGCCCAACAGACCCACTATCTACCTGGAGATAACCCGAAAGTGGGCAGCAATATTTGGCAGCGAGCGCAGAAAATGGCAGGAGTGAGCACAGCAGTCCTTCAGTCGTTTTTTTTTTTTTTCTCCTGCAGATTCTGCAATAATGAATCAGTTTATGAGAAAAGCCAATGGTGCAGATAATATAACCTCACTTTGGTTGTAGTTTTTCTGTTTCAGTACTTGGATGAATTCTTGTTTACATATATCTCACCAAATTTAATCTTTCCCACATAACTGGCATGTTTTGTGTTGCAAAAAACTGCAAAAATCTGTTGCTGATGCAGATCTGTGGACATGAAGATAAAGCATCTCGAGGCGTCTGCAGAATGTCCGGAAATAAGAATATGTTCACTTCTAGTTAGGAATCCAAAAATGTGTGTTTTCTGCACAATCGTCCGTCTTTCTCTCAGTCCGTGTGTCGTCACGGAGAGTGTGCACGACCACATATCTGGCTTCATGATGGACTTTATTCCTGATGTGTGAGAACCGGAAAATTTGACTCTAAAATAAATTATCTTTAAGCATAAGAGTCACTATTTGATCAAATTTGAAGTAAATAAAATGTCTTGGCATTTCATATTTTATGTTCAAGTGTGCAAGCTAAGTAGCAGAGGATGTTGAGCACAAAAGACATGGAAGAAACCTTCTGAGAGGCCAATTTGAGAAGGAGAGGATGCGCTCAGCAGCACCCAATCTCTTGGTTTATATTGCAAGTCATCTATGCATCTGTCAGCCATAAAGAGTTTTAAGAAAGTGAGACTAAGTGGTCCAAATGTAGATCCTGATTACAAATAGAAGGTTGATACCTGCTGGAAGCTGCAGAAAAGCAGATAAAGTATTCTGGAAATACTGGCATTTATGCAGTTTTACACAAAGGAGACCACAAAGGATGTAACTGTTCATTTAATGAAGGACCAGAATGTGCTTATTTCATGGAAGAAGACAGAAAAAATAAATAAAACCAGCTCCAAATGTTAAAAATGCATTCGTCTTTTTTTTTTTTATCCATGAGCCACTGACTGATTTTGTTTTCTGCGATGTGTGTCACCACCAAGCGCACAGTTCATAAACTATAGCGACTTTAAGAAATGGTTTACGGTCGAAAAAAGTTTAAATGCAGCAACATGGACCATATATTATCATGAAAGACTGTGAATGACTAAAAAAAGTAATATTTAAGCTAAGAGTCACACAGTCAGTGTACAAAAATGTAAGAGACACCAAGCATTACGCAAACTGGATCCAGTATCATACTGTCACTGTGATGAGGACAAAATGACGGTTTTCTGTGAATTCTGAGCCACAATTAGCTGGATTTCACTCCCAGCTGCATGGAAATGCCACTGGATTGAAAGGAAATGATCAGACTACATTTTAGCTGAAAGAGGCTTCACTGCAAGACAGTACTGTGTCTGTTTCAAGACACACAATAAGAGGCACTTGGAGAAAAATAGACTTCTGTTTTGTTGCCAGATAAAAAGACCTCTAATCATTTTCCATTTTTGCTTTTCATCCAATGATTGGAGCTTTTCTGGTTTCATTTTGAACAAGTTTTATGTGGAAAAAAAAGGAAAATGCAACAGCTTTTCAGGAGGAATTTGCAATTTAGTGTCCCATTTTTGACCTATAACATGAAGGACATTTGCAGTCAGATGAGAATGATCTTCATTATTTCTGGCCCTTAAAATGTTTTTCCTTGACACATTTAGCATTACAAAATGATCATCTTATGATTTCTGTAATGATTTATCATTAAAATAAAATAGGAATTGACCTTTTTTGGAGCTTGACCTGTGTGTTGCAGGTTATTTTAGCACTCAAGTGTATGTTTAATCGACTTGTCTGTAACCTAATGAGGACTTAATATAGCAGCTGATTATTAATTTATGAACTTATTGAAGGTTTAATTACATCTATTAGCTCATGTGTTTGTAGATTTATTACTGCTGTTTATTGCAACTGTTAGGTTTAAAACATGCGGTGTGGGGTCACCACAAACCAAATGGGATGTTTCCTCTTTTTTAAGTTTCCCACGTCAGAATTTTGATCCTTAGGGTAAAAAAAAGTGAGAATCCCTCGAAGCCGCTATTATTCACCTGTCTCGTGAAACGGGAGCCGTAAACACGCCCGTTTCAGTCACTTCTCGGTATTCCACGCACTGGAGAGCTCCGCCACATCCTGCAGCCGCAATAACGCAAAGGTAGCGCATGGGCGGCCAGCAGGGAATTGCATTGCATCATATTCCCACCCACCCCCCCTGACATACATGGCGTCCCCTCACGCCGAACCGTGGATTTAGTGTTAGAGCGCGGATAGGTTTGATATCGTGGCTGTTTTTGTCTCTGCGAGCCGTCGTTCTGCGCGTCGCTGTGCGGCGGAGGGGAGGATGCGGCGCGCAGCCAAACACTAGCCAAGGTGTCATCACACATCAAGACGACAGACGTGCTCCTCTGAGCTGCTGCTGCAGCTGCGGCAGGCATAGTATACTCACATATGTGTGCGTTTTCTTTTTTTCTTTTTTTTTTTACTTAAAGCGCATCTTCTGAGCGCTAAGGGGAAGGGACCTTTGCGGGGGAAAAGAAAGGCTTGTTTTGATCCATGCCTGTCGAGACGGTGAGTAAAATCTACTGTTTTCCTCCACGATTTTACGCTTAAATCGGCTAATTATCAACGATCCCCGTCTAGAAAACGAACCATCTCTTTGTTTTGGTTTTACGCATTTAAAAAAATCAACACCCCAGAGGGGTTTTCCACACATAAATGCCTTTTATAGTGTAAATAATAAGGATGGAGTCAGAGCACACCTATAGGGCTTTCAATCACCTAGCAGCTTCATTACAGATCGTGTTGGAACCATTTTCAAGAATGTCCCCATCAGTGTTTCCATCCAAGTGACCTTCACTGCTCGCTGGCTTTGAAATTCCTCCTCACCTGGGATGGAGGAGCAGCAGCAGTAAATCTGATTGATGATGCAGCCTGGAAGCTGCATTTGCTGACCACCAAAGCGCACTCATTTTGGCCCTTTCAGTGCAGCCCTTAACAGCACAAGATTGTTTGGCTTTCATGGCTTTCTGCGGCTGATGCAGCTATCCCCCCCTGCAGTCCTCTCCAATGTGGCTCTGCAGACTACTCACCCATGCGGTGCTCGTGTCCTGAATACATCACAATGCATTTACCCAAACCCCTTTTATCTAAAATGTGAATGAGTGCTGGGGCAGCACCAGGGTGTCTGTTGGTTTATTGTAAAGATGCAGAGGTGCACGAGGGGGGGGCATCATTAAACAGGAACCATGACCTTAGATTTCTTGCTTTTCTCATTATCTGAAGCTCGGACAGCAAATAGATACCTAAAAGGTTCATCAGTTACAGTAACCATTACTTAATTTTAGAAGGTTCCCAATCAGTGATCTTAAAATAGCTTTGGAGGTGATACCGTGTTTTGTCAAAGACCCAGAGCATTGTGTTTTGTGTTTTTGGTGTTTTTCACATGTACTTGTGGCATTTTTTCATGATATGAGATCTCAAGACATTTTTAAAGAAAATTCAGCTTAAAATTACATTTCTGACTATTTCTTTAGTAAAAATGTTGTGAGTCAGGAGCAGACTAAAAATGCTTGTAGCTGTGATGTAGAAGCTACAACGGCAAGTCAAAAGCCGCTCTGCTCCATTCTGATGCATCCACTTGTAACTGACAAGATCCACGTACATCCTTGTTTCCCACGTCCGACCTGACGTCTGGTTCAAAACTGCATGGCTGGACAGCTCCAATATTGTTTGCCATTGTTTTTGCACCGTTAATGTTAGGATGGGGCTGCAAAGGGCTGTAAGCTAGCGGGAGAGTGTAAGTAAACAAATGAATGATGGGGTGTGGAGGTTGTCTCATTCTGCACACATATCTAAGGCAAATTTCTGCTGAAAAACTGTAACTCTGCAGAAACTATGTACTAGAAAACAACAGTTTTTTTTGTGTGCTAAAAATGGCATAATCATAATGAAAATGGATCCAAAAAACGATTAGCGCGAAACTTAAAAAGCATCATAATTTAAAAACCACTTGGATCAATAAATATTTCTGAAATTTCTAATCACTATGTAATATAGGAGGCCACCTTTTGTGCATATGTCACTCCAATATAGAATTTGTAATATAATAAACTTAAACTATGTAAAAGCATCATCAACATTAATAAAATATTCAGAACTTAGACCACTGGACATTATAGAAGCTAATGAAGGCTGCGTGTTGAATGCCAATCAATCAGAATGTTACCCGTGGCTGGTGGAGATAAACACAGGAGCAGGAAGACTCAAACAAATTCAAGCCTTTAACCCTTATGCTATCCCAGGCACTTTACCATTGGGAGTTGGGTCATCTAGACCCACTAGACAGTGCGCTGAACCTTTTTTCTTCAATGATTTGTGAACCTCACTGGTGTCCATGGATTACTTGAAATCTTTCCACCTTTATCCACCTTTTTCATGGTTGGGAGAACACGTCAATGTAAGGGTGAGGTCATCTAAGGTAGCACCAGGGTTAACAGGTTTATTAACAGAGAGTCAAAGCGGAAAGGCCAAACACAAAAGACGCTCCAACACAGAACAAACAACAAAACCTCTGTAACCCTTGTGCTATCTTAGATGACCCCACCCTTGCATTGACTTGCATTGGTTAAATAATGAGTACATGTGAGACAATCGCAGCCAGGTGTGAGCAAATCTAAGAAAACACAGGAGGGTGGGGCCAACAGGGGAAGGCGCGGCTAACCTGAACAAAAAAGGACCACAAAAAAAAAAAAATACAGAAACAAAGACACAAAGGACAAAACATAACACAGGTGACATTTTTAGAGTTGTGATTCATGACTTAAATGGATGTTGTTGTTAGGAAGATGGTGGGTCTCTGTGGGCTGTTGTTTTTATGTTGTCATTAGGGTTGTAACAACTAATCACCTTAATCGATGAATCCATTCATATTCCTATGATCCAACCAGATCAATGAAATCAACCTATACCATTATAAAATCCTTCAAAATGAAGTAAATCAGTTATAATTGATATTGGAAAATACCATTTGGATTGAGACATGGTGGGTTTATTTCACTATAACGCAAAAATGACCAAGTGCATCACAAAGGACAACACGTGTGATGGCAGCAAAAAATGAGATTTCATGAATTATGTCATTTTTACACAGCTCTTTTCCCCCTTTTTTTAAAAGACATTATGAAGTTTTATTAAATATTTTTACCATTTTTATATATTTCATTTCAAAGGTTTTATTTGTCTATTGGCTACATGGAATCAAAATTTCTGAAATTCATTTTGAAACCACTCTATATTATGGGTCTTCAACCTTTAAAAGAACCACTTGGTCAAGTTTCTTCCTGACCAAAACTGAGTGAGAGCTGCAAAGTCCCACTCTCCGTTTATAAAAATACACCTTATTTATATTTTTGTTGCCATTAGGCCATTCATTCATGAAATGTAACATTTATATATTTACAATAATTGAATTATAACAATTTTAGGGATAAAATTTGTTTGAAACCACAAACCAGCACCAATGTTTTCCTCATGGAACAGAAACCAGTTCACTTTTAGGTCTTTATGCTGCTGGTGTCGTGTGAGTTTGGTCAACAGTTTCAATGGCATTGATGCATTTCAGTCCATTTGCTTGGTAAAAATCAGAAAAATACAGACGAGGTCATGTTTCAATACTTTGCGTGGTTCTGCAGGGACAATAAAAGCTTTTTCTGCCCCAAAGGTTGAGTCTCACCTTTTCACTTTAGTGTAAATCCACCATAAATACATCGACACCATCTGTGGATTTTTATATAGTCAAACATTTGTGGAATCTTAAAAAAAAAAAAATCCTTCAATCCTAAGCCTCAGTCCTTGGTTTGCCAGTATATTTAATACATTTTAAGGTTTTATTTCACTTCCCTGCAGCTTAATCCACATCCAGGCTGGAGGACGACTGACAAGCCATGGTGAGAGAAGAGAGGCCAATCGATGATTCCTTAGCCTTTCCATTTACCACCTGCTTGCTTACATTAACTAGTTCTACAATATTTCCTCATGGCACTTTTTAAAAGGCCCATATCAGGCGAACCAAAAAATATTTATTTATTTATTTAATTTTAGCTTTTAACTATAATAATGTTACATCCTCACAAAAAACAACCCCAAAGCAGTATTTTGACTCCATTCATGCATCTTTGAGCATTCGTCTAAAACCTTTCGCTCTGAGCACCAGCCCATCCCAATTCATAAAACAAGTGGGTCCTCAGATTGTGACATCACCAAGTGATGAACAGCTCCTTACAGGAAGAGTCTGGGCTGAATACAGTTCACTCAGTGCAGTGCTTAAGTATACTGTAAGTGATTGCACATGAGAGTCAGGTTTGTGGCATCCAGAAACTGCACTGACATGAAGTACATTTAAAACTGAGGAGATGGTTCCTGCTGGTGACCAGAGGGGGAGATAGAGCTCTGACTTCGGACACATTCTGGATAGGCCCTGTAACCCTTGTGCTATCCTAGGCACTTTAACGTTGGGAGTTGGGTCATCTAGACCCACTAGACAGTGCGCTGAACCTTTTTTCTTTAATGATTTGTAATCTTCACTGGTGTCCATGGATTACATGAAATCTTTCCACCTTTATACACCTTTGTCAAGGTAGGGAGAACACTTCAGTGTAAGGGTGGGGTTATCTAAGATAGCACAAGGGTTAAATCCAAATATTCAGATTGGTGCCAGACACCAGTGAAGATCACAAATCATTGAAGAAAAAAGGTTCAGCGCACTGTCTTGTAGGGTCTAGATGACCCAACTCCCAACGTTAAAGTGCCTAGGATAGCACAAGGGTTAAGGCTTTAGTTAAAATGTGATCAACGCCTTTAATACAGAATTCTGAGCGTCACTGAAATGTTATAGACACCTCGTTCACACAGTTGTGGCTGAACAGCCGGGAGTGCTCAGGTGTGACTCATGAACTACATAGTTGCAAGCATTGAACTCTGGCTAAATATCTACCACGCCACAAAAGCCATTAGTCAAATGATTCAGGCCCTACATTCCTTACTGAAAGGCTATAAATCATTTTTTCACATTCAAGTAAATGCTAATGACTTGTTTGGCTGTGTTAAGAACAACCTCACTCCCACACTGAAATAGATTACATCAGTATTGTTATTCATACGGAATCCCTTGACTCGCTCAAGATTGTACATGACTCCTATATCATTTATACAGACCCACTCTGATGAAAATTGTGCATTTCTGAGTGTGTCTTTATTTAAATTGCTGTGAATCAGGAGCAGATGGAAAAACGCAGTTTAAAAAAAAGAGCGTATTTGTGATATAAAACTATGTTCCCTGCTCCGCTCAGTTCCAAGCATTCACTTGCATAATAGATCCATGTACGTCTTCATTTTCCTCATCTGGCTCCAAACTGTATACCTGGATAGCTCCAATATTGCTAGTTGTTTTTTTGCACCTGTAATGTTAGGTTGGAGGTGTGAGGGGCTGTAAGTTAGCGGGAGAGCGTGTAAATAGATGGGTGACGGGAAATGGGATGGGGTTGCTCCGTGCCAATGATCCCGTCCACAAGCTTTGCAAAAGCTATGTCCTAGAACACAGCACAGGTTTTTTGAATTTGGCTAAAAACATGGGTTGGGTTATAGGTCGGCGCCAGTCTTCGGCATCGGTGTGTGAATGGGTAAATGGTACTGTAACTGTAAAGTGTTTTGGGGCTTGAAGGAAGGTAATGCGCTGTACAAGTATACACCATTTACTATTTACCATTTTGTCTTGGGCCGGTGGGTCTCTGGCGGCGTGGTGAACCTCTTTGGCCCAGTCTCTGGGTGGCTGGTGTGGCTTCCACAGGTGGACGTTGTTGTCTGTTTCTCCATATGGGGGATCTGGAAGAACCTGACTACCACTGCTGCTTCACAGTCTTTTGTGGACTGTGTGTGGGTTAGGGTGTTTATGGTGTCACGGCATGATTGTGTGTGGCTAGTTTTGTGTTTTTTGTGCTCATGTGGATGTTTAACCCCTACCCATATCTTCCATTCTTTCTTCCTGTTTGAAACCTAACAATAATGTAAAACGTAAAAATATAAAATAAAAAAATTATCCTTAAATAACTAACCAGGATAGTGCAAATATTCACCTTGTGTGCCAAAAAAAATCACACATTGTAAAAAAAAAACTTTCCAATGAAAGAGGCTCTCAGCTTCTATCAGTTTGACAGAAAAAGCTAAAAAAATTGCTAGTTTTTTTAAAAAATTGAATTAAATCTGAAAAATACAAAAATGAGTTTAGCTGAGCTAAAGGATGGATCTGTGGATTTGATTTTCTTAGTCACCTTTCTCCTGATAGCTGTATAAAATGCCATCTAAATCTAATGTAACATCTGATGCCTGTGTTACCTGTGGTATCCACAGGTAACAAGAAAACCCAACCCTTTTGAGTTCCTGGAAAGTTGAGCTGTTAGGCACACTCTGCAGGTTTTCATTTCCGTGGCGCAGCCCAGCTCCCATAAACTAAAGGTTCAAAACAGTAAAAGAACATGAAAAACAATTAAGAAAACAAATTACTTCAAATTACTTTATGACTACAATGGTTTGAATTGAAAATGGCACCTGACTTCTCATGTCTAGGCTTTAACTAAGGATTTCAAGGAAATAGGAAGGGAAACTGTAAACAGCTGCAAAAGTAAGCACATTTCTGAGAATAACATCACTAACAGACTTGTTGAGACAGCTACTTTGTGTCCTCGTTTAAAAAAAGAAAGGAAAAAAAGGAAAATATCAGGTGTCATCAATGCAGGTGGTAGTGCTGAGTTATACAGCACTAGCAACAACAACAAAAAAGCTGAAATGCAAAGATGAGATTTAAGGCTCTTTGGAGGGATCCGTTCATTTCAAAGAGCCGTTCAAGACTGGTTCATTTGGTTTTTTTTTATTATTTATTCCCTTTTTAGAAAGCCTGAATGGAGTTAATTTATTTAGTCTTGCAAATGATTACAGGGAGGATTGATGGGCTGAGATCTAAATGAGATTAGTGTCAAACCCAGATTTCCCACCAATAAATGACTGAATTATTTTTGAAATATTAATTATAACTTCACTTGACGTGTGTGGACAAGATCTTAAAGTCTTATATGGATTCAGCTACATCCCTCTGAGAGGTCAGTGAGATCACTGTAGCAGTGTTTTTCAACCAGTGTGCCGTGGCACACTAGTGTGCCGTGGGAGATTGCCAGGTGTGCCGTGGGAAATTGCCCTCATTAACTGATCTAAAAACATTTACCATCTCCAGGATATCAGCTCTTTGTTCATCCAAACAGGCCTTGATAAAACACTGAGTAGTTAGGAATATAAAAGATTGTAAAATACCTTTTTCTTTGTGTTTATTTGATTCTATTAAAGACATTTTGATAAGAATGACGGTACCGCGATTTAGCCGTAGCTTCAGCTGTTTTCGGAAAAGTCCCGCCCCTTTAACTATCTCCACCAATCCTTCTTGGAGGCTTAATCACACGTCATCCGTCTGACCAATCAGAAGTGGCTGAAGTCCTCACTTCCTTGTTCCGATTCTGCTCATAAAGTCGTTTAGTTCCAACAAAAATACCAGCTAAAGCTCGTCTTTAGCGGTGTAGCTTTCCGCGGCATCTGGTATCAGACCGTGGAACATGTGAACAAAACAATGAAGCCCAGAGACACTATCTGTCTGCGTTTGGCGGCTGTTTGCACTACATCTCCCATGATGCATTGTGTTAAAGCGACAGCGTCTCAGCGCACAATAAGCCGACGTTGTTAAACGTCTTGAAACCACAACGAATACACATCAATCATCACACATAATCATCATTATTACATCTTTTAGAAAAAACAGCTGCAACTTCCAGCTTTTTATGCCACAATTATCACAAAAAATGCATGTAAGATTGCTGAGGGGCTGTAGATCAATACAGACTATAGAGTTCCTCCTTTTTTAAAATTTTTGGTTGCTGGTGTGCCGCGGGATTTTTGTCAAGGTTAAAGTGTGCCGTGGCTCAAAAAAGGTTGAAAAACACTGCACTATTGTATAAAAAGTGTGCATTCATGTTGAAACCACTCTAAATTATGTTATTAATGCAACACCTAAACCAGGGGTCTTCAACCTCTAAAAGAATCATTTAGTCAAGTTTCTTCCTGATTAAAACTGAGGGAGAGCTGCAAAGTCCCACTCCCCGTTCATAAAAATACACTTATTTATATTTTTCTTGCCAGTAGGCCATTCATTACTGAAATGTAACATTTATATATTTACAATAATTGAAATATAACAGTATTCTACTTTTCAGCACGTACAAATTTTGATTTATTTTATTTTGACAGCAGCACATACAGGTCCATCATTCATCACTATGATTCATCACTCAGGTTCCTTTCAAAATAAAATACACTGTGTCAAAAAAAGGATCCTACTGCTGCGGCAGATTTACTTGCAGTTATCATTATGACACAGTTGTGTTGGCTAATTTAAGAACCTTGCTTCTGAACAGAAAGTAGACACTTTTTTGCACCAGAAGATAAGAATATTGGCTTTAAACTTATTCTAATAATAAACAGTTCTGACAATAGATGTAACCGTTATTTTGCTTAGTCATGTGTGCATTTTGGAGGGTTTTTAAAGCCTCTTAATTTAGTGTAATGTCAGGAGTGGTTAAAAAAAGTAATTTTTACAGTATAGGATCATCTCATTAACACATACTTAAATGACAAAAATAATTAACAAGCCCATTATTTATTTAAATCATTAGCATGTTTCTTTAAAGCTAATAAAACACAATGGAGGGCATTGTAGTCTCATGGTCTAAACACATAAATTAAAAAATTTAAAAACAGATGGAGCACCACACAAAAGCTCTCAGTGAAACATGTTAACAAAACAGAAAAAGTCAAGACAAAGATACAGAACCCAGACGAAAGCACTTCCTCCCCCGCTCGCTTGCAACTCGCTGCAACTCAGAGCTAGCCACGTGTGAGATGACGGCAGAAAAAAAGAACAGCTCCCAACCAGTTATGGCTAAATTTTCATATCTCATGTTAATGAGCTGTTCAAAAGATTTGGTTCACTTGTAAACATCACATCTCTACTAAAATGCTTAAAGTTTGCTTCACTGGTGTTCATCCATAGACATCTGTGGTCATTTTCTCCAATTACATGCATGTTTTTCCCCCCCCATGTTTTCATGTTTAGACAAGCAGAAAGAAATACAGTAAGAACCACAAATACATTTGTAGCAGAAGTTCCAAGAATTTATTTACAGTTGAGATTCTGGAGTAGCAACCTGTCAGGGGGATTAGCCACAGTATAGCCTCTCTTGGTCTGCAGAGTAGTCTCTAGATCCTGGTTGTAGCGCTCTCCCTGGCCATTGGTCTGAGGATGAAACCCTGAGCTCAGACTGATTTTGATACCAAGGAGTTTGCAGAACTCCAGAAGACATTATGTTCTCTGGGAAACCAGCAGCAGGCACCGGGGCAGGACGGCCAGGTCAGTGTAGTTAAACACATGTGTGTAGTGACGTATGTGTCAGAAAATGTTTGATTGGCCGTTCTTTGTGTCAATCAAGTGACGTACTTCACGGTTAGGATGATTATTCACTGACAAGGATTTTTGGTCCTGAGACAGACTGGCGACTTGTCCAGGGTTTACCTCGCCATTGCCAAACAGTGGCCGGGACAGGGCCCTGTGGCCTTTGGAGGGGTGTAGTGGGTTGAGAAAATGGGTGGGTGGATGGATGGATTGATGTTTTATTTCTATTTAGTCATAATTAATTAGGGATGTATCATTTACACTGGCTTACCCTGGGATTGACTGCAACCTCTACCTTCTGCTAGATTTCGGTTGGCTCCGGTTTCAAACCTGTTAACGTGACCGCGGATGAGACAGGTCACGTTTGCAGGTTTGTGCCTCTTGGTGCTTAGACAACAATTGTTCTTTAGGTGTCATTACAAATCATTAATCAATTAAAGAATGACATTTTTATTGTAAATGTAATATGCTGTTTCCACTACCCAGAACTCCCTTGAAAAAGAGATTCTTAATCTCAATGTGATAATTCCTGGGTAAATAAAAGTAAAAAAAAAAAAAAAAAAATTAGTTGTACCAAATGACCTTTGACTTTAAAATCTACTGTACCTTCTTAAATGCCTTGTGGCAGAGAGGGCTGGCTGGGCTGAGTGCAGAGGAACATTTGACTCCACACTTTGTGCAGTTTTGAATGAAACTATTCCAGCTTTGTGAACCCTGCAATGTTTATTTACAAGGAAAAAAAACAGACCCTCTTCAAAATATTTGTGTTACAAAAGAGAATGTAAAGGCAGTTTTTCACTGTAGATCGCTGCTGGGAAATGTACAGTAAAACTGAAATCTAGTGATTCACATATCTGTTAAGACTGTTTTTTTTTAAATAATTTATATGGAATCTGTCTTGACTTATAAACAGATATTAATACATTAATTCACAAATCATTTTTTCTTTAAAGTAACTCTAGTTTTTTACAGTTTTAGTTAGTTTTAATGTAAAGATGATTGAAGTTCTAATTCTCTTCAGTTTGAAAAACTACGGCAGTCATGTAAGGTTATTTTTGAACCAAGAAACTAGTTTTGAGAAGAAATGTGATAAATGATAAATCAAGCTGAATCATGAACTTTGTAGGCTTTGTAAAAATATTGCAACAAATTTAAGAAATGTTTCGATTCACAGTAAACAACAGCCGTTATTTATCAATGGCGACATCAGTGTAAGAGAAAATTATCAGAAATGGATTCTGTGGTCCACTTGGTTTGTGGTAAAAATAGACATAATTTTATTTTAAGAAAAATTGGATCTGGGTTCTGGGTTAAAGTTAAAGAACATCTTCTTGGAATTAAAACAGTGCAGACTTAAGCCCACCTGTCCTCTTATTGCACAGTGATTTGTCCACACTTTGCAAACACAATTTCACACATATTCTGACTTACTGCTTGATTGAGTAACTGCAGGTTTGAATGGTGTTGGACCTAGGACTGCCACAATTCTCAGTTTAAAACCAAAACGTATGTTACACCATTGAACCTAGGGCTGCACGATATGAGGAAAATTCGCGATATGCGATTTTTGTCATTAATATTGCGATAACAATATAATTTGCGGTATATAAACAAATATCAAACCAACCAAAAACATCATTTCCATTTCAATGCAACAGTATAAAAATTACACTCCAAATGACCCTTGTCGACATAGGAGGCAAACATCAAACATAAAAGGGCTCATCTGATTGATCAACAGCGTAAACGGGTCCTTCCGATTGGTTAAATGCATAAAGGGATTTATTTCATTTATTCAATATTTCAAGCTGTCATGAGTTTGTTTTAGCACATTTAACCCTTGTGCTATCTTAGATGACCCCCCCCCCCCCCCCCTTACTTTGACGTGTTCTCCCTACCATGACAAAGGTGGATAAAGGTGGAAAGATTTCATGGAATCCATGGACACCAGTGAAGATCACAAATCATTGAAGAAAAGAGGTTCAGAGCACTGTCTAGTGGGTCTAGATGACCCAACTCCCAATGTTAAAGTGCCTAGGATAGCACAAGGGTCAAGGTAACCATTTATTGCGATTTTCGCCGTCTTTTGCGGTATGCATATTGCACAGCTTGATGTCGCGATAACGATAAATTTGCGGTATATTGTGCAGGCCTAATTGAACCAAATATTGGGGAAAGTGTATCATTGCATCTCTATTTGTTACATTTCACAAGGCTTAGTATAAGCTAACTGGAAGGTTTTCTTAATTGTTACTTGCTTATAAGCAATAAAAAAGTGTTTTTTTTTACTCTTTTTTTTGTTTTGTAATACAGTAATCATTTATCAATCTGAAACATCCCAGAGTTTGAACTCTCCTGATTTAACAAGTTAAAGCCTAACGGCTTTAACTTACACATTGTTAACAAAGGTCTCTTTTAAAAAATTGCTTACCTCTACTTTTTCTTAAGTCAACATGGAATGGAATAAAGTAGAATAGAATGAATTAGAATAGCTTTATTGTCATTGTACAAATTTTAGCCGCAACTCCATTGTGCAAAAGATTTCAAAAACAAGATATGTTAAAAAAAATGTAAAAAAAGAAAAATATGTTTTGTGAATGCAAAAAAGTTCTGCGGTCCCCAAATTCCATGATCACACAATGTTGATAGTCCAGCTGCACAGTAGTCCCACATGTGGATTTTACTAGTTAAAGATTAAACAGATGCTTACCACACCCACTGACATGGGTTCAGAAGGTCCTCTAAAACAGCGGTCTGCAGCCTTTATTGCACCACGGATTGGTTTGATGTCTGGCAAAATTCTCACGGACCGGTATGTTATATGTGGCGGACACACGCTGCAGCAACACTGCAATAAAGGCAGCGACACGTGACAATACGCACTCTGCGTTTTTATTTTGACACGCTAAACATTGTACATCACGCAGGTGTCATCATCCTCTCCCCTTCCCACACTCATGGTGCTAAAAAGAAGTAAACACAACAGGAAGAAATAACTAAGGGCGAAGCAACATAACTGCCAGATGAAAGGACACGTAAGCAAAAAGAAACACCTGTGCTCAACCCTATTTTGACCAAAGCAGGCAAAGGGGATTGATGCTAAAAACAGATACATCACTTGTGCAATATTGGCTTAGTTTGATACATCAAGGCTGACGTGAGGTAAAGTGATGAATGGTTTCAGTTTTTAAAATAATGAAGTTTGGTCCACACAGATCCAAAGTAGACTGCAGAGTCGGCCAAAATCAATTAAGGGAGTGTAGTTTGTTCCTGAAAAGTACACTGGATCTTCAGAGGGGGAAAAAAGTACTTTCAGGTTAAGTTTTAAATTTGACTCTTTTTCCTATCCAAGTGCAAATCTTGTGGGCAAAGTGACAAACTTGCAGAAAATACAGAAATTTTTACTTCGACTAATATTTGTAATATCTATTACTGAATACTATTGCAATAAACAGTGCCACATAATAAAGATGAATGCGGTAAAAAAAAAACATTTGCAATGGCTGCAGAAATCTTTTTTTTGTAGCAGCTTAGATTTCCAGGTTAGATTAAACCCATAATAGCAATTTTTTTACTAGAAGCCAGAAGGGCATTAGAAATTATCTTGCGTTACAGCAGCTCAATCTGTACTCTGATCTTTGTCCATTAACCATCAAACATGATAAAAAAGATTCAAAATGTCAACAGAATTTTATTAAAATGCTTTAACAACTTTTGCAGTAACATCACTTTCCACACACATGTGCCAAAGGAACACATTCAGATATTACAAGGTACCCCCTAAATCAGAGTTCTGCAATCTTCAACACTCAAACAGCAATCAGGGTTAATTTTTCAATTTTTCACTGACAACAACCCAGTAAAAGCCACGAAGTCTTGTGTCACCCTTTAGAAAAGAAAGACACTGATTAATATTTATGTTAATGTTACTATTATGACAAATTTAAATGAGCTTTTGTTATTTTTTGGCATAAATAAAATGTTCATAGAGAGAAAATAGCCTTTCTTTTAAACATGAAATAGATTATAACTTTTGAAACTTTTAAAATAAAAGATAGCTGGTGTCACGAAGGATCATCTCATTGCAGCAGATGTGGTTAAAGGACCATTTACGATTCATCTTGACCAGAAGTTTGTAAATCTGACTAACCAAAATCCAATTAGAGCTGATTTAGTGACCCTTAATGTATTTTTCTAATCATGAGGCGCACTTAAAATCCTTGAATTAGTTCAAAAATAGGAAATCTGCCTATAGTCTTATGCCCTACTGTATAAGTGCAAACTCTGGTTGTGCTTACTGACCTCAAGTTGATTTTCTGTTGTACATGGTGCACAAAAATCGGTCAAATTGTTTAAGTTTGACTTGTGATACGTACTCTCCTTCAACCATTTGTGAATGAGTTAAATAAAGTTTGAGCAATAAAGCACAACAAGTTATAATCACATGTTTGTCTTAATATCTTGTTTAACTCGCCCACACCCAAGAAATGTTACTCGGCAAATTGAAAGTAACTGGGTCTCTGCTTCTGTCTTTCCTTCAAGGGGCTGAAAGAACATTCCTTCAACAGAGGTTCCTATTTGGCTGTTCCACTTTTCTCTTTCCCTTCTCCTCTGGGGAGTGGACCTCTGCAAGGATGACCTTCAAAAGAGATGTAAAGATGAAATACCACATTTCAAACAGAGAGTGCAACAGACAGATCCTTCCAGAATCTCCAGAATCCTCACAGAGATTTCAGAA
The DNA here is from genome assembly GCF_053564925.1 of Oryzias latipes. NCBI lineage: Eukaryota > Metazoa > Chordata > Actinopteri > Beloniformes > Adrianichthyidae > Oryzias > Oryzias latipes. The sequence goes on along the minus strand of NC_136258.1, from coordinate 22,530,699 downwards.
CAGCAGCCGTCATCACTCATTCCACACGGTGAGACCAACTGTTGACTCCTCCTCCTCCTTCTGGAGAAGGTCCTTTGCCTTCTGTAGCTAAGACAACTCTGCTCAACTGCCTTCTTATGCTGTGTACTGTACACACCGGACATGTGGTGCGTGTTCAAAAGTGTGCTGAATGCGCCATTCTTGAATGCGCTTTTAGCATACAGTGTTCACAATAGGCTGTCACTACCTAAAGCATGTTCTCACAGTTGGAAGAGGCTTGGGGTGAAATGGTGAAGCGGTGAAAATTTCACAAATTTCACAAATTTTGCTCTGTTACAGCTCTATTATGATATATGAAAGACTTGGTGTGATATACTGTAATTCGGGCCGTAGCATTAGAGGTTTCTATATTTTATTGTTCTGCAAAACTACTATGCATTGTTATTGTTCTGATCCATTTATTTCAGACTAATTGACAATTTAGAGAACAATTTTCCTTTTAAATCAACTAAGCCAAACAATTGTTATTGCTTAGCCATTGTTACAGGGCTACCTTTTGTGCACTTTGTGTTAAGCCTTTTAGAGGAAAAGTGCTATATAAATAAAGTTTGATTTGATTTGATTTGATACATTTACTTTATTGTTGAATTAAACAGCTCAGCACATTACAGCCAAACCCTTACCATTGACATAGAGACACCTGTGAGACAAAAAAGTGGGCTACAAATCTTTAAATTCCAGCCTTTGTATGTAATGCTTGTGTTTATTCAAAGTGACTCCATCATTATGAATGGGTTCATGTACACAGCTGTACAAAACAAATTCCCTTTTAAAAGAAGTAATATATTATGCTGTTATGTTGAGCGATCTCTTTCATAGACCCTGTCAGGTGTTTCTTTAACCAAATAGGTCATTCATTTGTGACAAGCAACTACAATCTATGTGCAAACTCCAGCCATTTTATTGCTCTTTTTGTCCTTTTTTTTAACTCTTGCCTGACAATAATTCTTCTATTCTCTTTTTTGTCCATCTAAAGGAAGAGATATCAGGAGGACCTGCTGCTTCAAGATAAAATTCACCATCAATACATCATTAAGGACCAATATTCTCTGGAAAGTAAAGAGGCACGTATTCACTGTGACCTTTTTAGTTTGTGAGGAACAACCCAGCTGTTGGTTGCCCCTGAATACCCCCTCAAAGAAATATGCTTTTGTGTGACTTTTAGCACACAGTCAAAGCTTGGTTTATAAAGCAATGTTGCTATAGAGCCATCAAAGCTGAGTTTCTGACCAAATCACAGCTTTCAATGAATTAGGGGACTGGTTTTGATGTTCAATCCTTTTTTTAGGACTTGATGGTTTTCTCTCTTTAGGACAGAGTATGTCATCGACAACATTTCACAAAATCCTAAGACCCCTTCTGTTCACTACCTTTATTCTGGGATGCTTTGTGACTGTGTTTTTGATGTATTTTAAGCCATCGACCAGTTGGTTATATGGCCCAGTTGAGTCAACGGTTTCCACTGACCGGGTAAAAAACCTCTTTTCCACCAAGAGCGATAAAAATGTAACCACTGTTCTTATCTGGCTTTGGCCCTTCGGACAAACGTATGACCTGAGTGTCTGCAGCTCTCTCTTTAACATTGAAGGTTGCTTCATCACAGCAGACAGAAACCTCTACAACAAATCAGATGGGGTCATCATTCATCACCGAGACATCTCCAGTGACCTGTCCAATCTACCGCCACTCCAGCGGCCATCATTTCAGAAGTGGGTGTGGATGAACCTGGAGTCACCTTCTCACTCGTCGCAGCTACCTGGAATTGAGAACTTGTTCAATCTGACTCTCAATTACCGTCAGGATTCCAACATCGAAGTGCCTTATGGATCAATCGTAGCAGCAGAGACAGAGGAGGACTTTGTGCCACCCAGCAAAAACAAGCTGATCTGCTGGATTGTGAGCAACTGGAACCAGGATCATGTTCGTGTGAAATACTACAATGAGTTGTACAAACACATTGAAGTTCATGCATATGGACAAGCTTTTGGGGAGTACATCTCTGACCAAGAATACTTTCCCACCATGGCCAGCTGTAAATTTTACTTAGCTTTTGAGAACTCAATCCACAAAGACTACATTACTGAGAAACTGTACAACCCACTGTCTGTGGGCACAGTGCCAGTGGTTCTTGGTCCACCAAGGCAGAACTATGAAAACTTCATTCCAGGAGATGCCTTCATCCACGTAGATGACTTCAATTCACCCAAGGACCTGGCTGAGTACCTTCTACTTCTAGACAAGAATGAGGTAATGTACCTCAGGTATTTTGAGTGGCGACGGCACTTCAAAGTAAAGAAAGCGTACTTCTGGGCAGAGCACACCTGCTTGGCGTGTGATTACTTGAGAAGGCACAAAGAGTACAAAGCCTTTTACAGCCTTGACAAGTGGTACTGGGGCGAGTAGAGCCTCAAAGGGCTTTATTGCTCACGTTTTCTGAAGTGGTACAAAGCATGGATAAAAAAAGCTATTATTTTAGAAAAAGAAGACTGCTATATTAATAAAAGATGTATGTGTAAAAAATAAAAGAAGCATTATGATAAAGAAAAGAATATCCCATCTGTGCTAGTAATGCGATCACCTATGCATTGCACTAAACTTTAATGTGAAGGTAAATTGTGTCATGTACATATTTTTACAACTCTGTAGCTATTTTTCTTATTTTTTTTGTGGGGAGGGATGTGTTTGCATCACTTAGCCAGTCTATACAGATCATTTAGATACCGTATATACAAGTTCAAATTGTTTATCACTTAATGCAAACGATACAGGGCAGCCAATATCCCAGTACTCCCCCAAACTCTTTCTTGTGGGATGCAGGTCACTCTTTAGTCATGGTGTGCAATGTTAATTTCACAGTCAATGTGTTGCATAACACTTGAATCCCATGTGGACTATCATACCAAATAGTTCCATCTACACTGTATTATGCACATCTAATTTAAAAAAAAAAAGCTAAAATCTGCTTAAATGAGCACAACTCGTGTGTGACTAACTTTAATAATGATATTCTGTTGTGCTGTCATTTCATAAAACCTCAATTTTTACATAAATCAAATATATATTTTCATTTAAAATTGAGTTAAAATGAGTCTTGATTAGCTGGAAAAACTTTCATAAAAAGAAAAGCAAGTCTGACAGTCAATATTTTTTCTGTCATTTGTCTTAAAGTCAACAGCTGCAAGTAGAAGTTGTACAGTTGTCTGGACTTCTTATCCACTTCTCAGTGGTTTACAGAACAAACAAAAAAAGTACACTGGATTTTTTTGTGTGTTTTTTTTCCCCTAAATGATTTAGGGCATCCAAAATAGCCTTTTTTTTCAGAGCAAAAAAACACATTGTTTTTTGTGTTTTTTGTATCTGTTTTGGGAAGGTAATTGCTGTAACTTTTATTTTTGTTTTGGGTTTTGCACCTCCATATCACAGCAATAGCTACCGACACTAAGTCTTTTTTAGACAAAGGGGAAAAATTCTGGAAAAGAAAAGTTTTACAACTGCTATGAAACTTTGTTTTTTAGTTACTTTAAATGATTGAAAATAAGCTTTTACAACACATTAATGGGTATTTTTTCATATGCAACTTTTGCATTTGGATCCTAGACAAGCACTTCCGGGATCCTCATTCAGTTGATTAAAATGTAGCTTATTTTGATTGGTGTTCAGTCAGAGCTTGTTAGCTTCTGGTGCATTTCTGACATTACTTAAACGCACCAGACAGCGATGACTATTACTGCGAGAAATTCACTGATGTACACTGCACAACAAACACCACCAGTGAGCTTTATTGCCAGTCATAATTAAGGTTTATACTTAAATGCTCCTAAATGCTTAGGACCCATTTTGCTTGCAAATTTCGAAATGCAGCCATTTACAAAAACTGTTGGGAGGGCCGAGATTAATGTGCTGCAAATTCTTTCAAATGGTAAAAGGAAATCACGAGCTGTGGTTGTCATGAGCATGCAAAACACCACATCAGGTCCAGCAGTAAAGAAAACAAGTCATCCTTGTTCCTGATACAAAACTCCCCACACTGTAAGGCAGGACTGACAGAGTCTAGCATGTTTGATTTTGCTGAAAAGAGCAACAAAGCTCCGTGGCAATGCAGAATTTTTCCCTGATTCCCCACATCTTGATAAGATTAATAGAAAATTTAATTTGTTTCTTGTTCAAATTTCAAATAGTATTTCTTTATTTTTTTAATGGCCAAAGGTACCAGCAATGGAAGGATTAAACAAATGCACATCTTCAAGAATTGGTCTCTACTAGTCAAAATGGGATCTCTGTAAATTTGAAATCTGGACAGATATGAGTGAGATCATTCCTGGTCGAGCAGAAAGAGTTTCAAAATGGCAGCCTTTAGAAAGAACAAAGCTTATTGTACATATTTTATAATGTTCAAATATCCTTTTAAGCTGCAGGTGTTTTCAGGACGGTAATGTGAATCCACTGCACATTTGTGAGTAATGATAAAATCAGCTAACAAGATCAAAGTAAATAGGGAGGTCCGCCTCCCCGTTGTCATCCTTAGGAACATGGTCACAGAAATGTTTAATTTTACATTGCACATGTTTTTTTGTATCAGGTGATGATCCATTTGACTTGACGTGACTAAACAAGTTGTGACAAAATGCAGCAGAGATAAAGCACTTTTATTTGTGTGGGGTTAAAAAAAATTCTGTGCTTTTTGCCATCTTTGATAGAAATAGTGTGTGTTTAGAAATTGTCATGCAATCAGTCTGTAACTAGCAAACTTCTGCTCATGGTTTTATATCGTATAGTCCTATGTCATATTGGAAAACCATCTTTTTTTATTTATTTTAAGATGACTTTGGCTTGTGTCTGTCTCTTTCATCTTTTTCTTGATATAAACTCTTTACTCCTGCCATGCCATCGTCTGAGTAAGTCATTAGCTGTGGTTACATGTGCAAAATGTGTTTGATCGGATCAAAAATCGGATTAGAACTGAACTGTTTACATTGGCCCAGAAAACTGTATCCGATTATAACAAACGTTCACATACACCACACTTTCGATCAGAATAAATCATTTTGTCATGCACAGGACTGTCCAAAATACCGGAAACGGCTGTTGAAGAAGAAATATTGAATTCCATTGTTATGCTTATTATTAAGTGCCTGTTTGCTCATAATTTTCTAAATATGTGCGGCCAGCACTTTATTCTTGGCAGCACGGACCCGGAAGAAGGGTTGGAATTAGGCTAATATGTGCCAACAACATTTAGCCTTGGATGCACTTAAAATCCATGCGGTCAATGCTGCAATGTGAATCTTGGCTGGCCGTAAATATGTGGGAATAACATCAGCCTTTAATTTTGTCCGGACATGATTGGAAACACAAATTCACATGATTGTTGTCGCGGTTTCTCAGGACTGTGCGAAGCGGCATTTCTGCATTCAAGAGCCGCCTCTGCCAGCTCACACACCGTCCCAAAGCCGCTCCTCTGCTTGGAGACACAGTTGTCACGGGAGGCAGAGCAGCCGGACGGACTGTGGTCAGAAGCGTCCTCCGGAGCGCACACCGTGACAACGTATCCTTCCCTTGCTCGCAAACACGAAGCTACGAGTCCGGCTGCTCTGCTCAGAGACATGGTTCGCCTGTGTGGAGCAGCCGGCCGGTCCTCTTCATGCTCCAAAGCCTCCTCTGGAGCGCCACACCGTCTACGCATAAAAGCCAGAGCAGTAGTGACCAACAATCTGAATAAATTGTTTGCGGCAAGATCGGATCAACAATTGGCATAACCTACCTATCTCGATCTGAAGGAAATTTTGATCAGAATGAGTCTGATCGGGGCAGAGTATTCCAAACGGCATGTTTACATGGTGGATTTTTATTCTGATCGCACGTTTATTCCGATTACTTTTGCCCATGTAAACGCAGCTAATGTATCACAGCTACAGTGAAGCACTGGAAGGAGGACTTTAATGTCGTCTTCAAAAAAGATGCATACAACGAGTGAGATCCAATCGATGTGTGTCCTTTTTCCAGAAACAACTTTTTTTCTGCCTGTTTACTGAAATGAGTGAGTCAGTTAGTGCACATTTTTGCCAAATCCTTGCGTTTTGCCAAATGCTGTGTTTTAATTGTTGATGTCTGATGTCAAAAAGCAAATTAAAGATGTGGACCAATTGGAAAACCTGTGAAGAAATGTCTGTTCTTTTACACCTTCCTGAAGAACCAGATGCTTCAATTGAGGTAACACAAATATAGTAAATTTGGTTTTGTTTTGTTTGCTCCACACTAAAACAAAAGAGACATAAATATACTAAAATGATACTAAGACACACACAGGAAAGTACAGACTGGTTTTTAATTATACACCTTGTTTTATTTTTACTTGGTGTACTAAAAAGAAAAAAGAAGAAGAAAAAAGAAAAATCCGAATATGGTGACATATTATATAATTCATTTTGGATAAACAAGGACTAGCGTTATAGTTAGTGCTCCTGGCTCACAGTGAGAGAGCCCTGGTTTGAATCCAAGCTGAGACTTTACTGCATGGAGTTTGTTCTCCCTGAGCTAATGTGGCAATTCGCTCCTTCCACAGTCCAAAAAGCATACTTCACAGGATAAACTGCATCTCGTAGGTAGGAACAGTAGGCACACGAGTGTGTGTGTGGTCCTGTGACTGGTGACCAGTTTAAGGTGTACCGGTCTTTACCCAACAGTGGCTAGGTAAGGCTCCAGCAACCCACATGATCCCACCAGGAGGATTCAGAGGTTCAGAAGATGGATGGTCTTGGAGCAACTTCCGTTATGTCTTTTTCATGTGTCTTCTTCAAACAGGTACCTAACATTTCAAATAAAAATCATGATCCGATGAGAAATTCTTTTTTTTTTTGTCCCCTTTTTTCAACTCTTTACTCCATTAAGCAGCCTGATAAACTTAATGATGTAGTTTTTTTTCCAAGCCATGTAACATAGCTAAAGATACAGTAACATACAGTTGTTTTGGGGTTTTCCGTTTCCATGTCATTCATTTTCTCACCAAGTTTCAGTTTGTCAAGTTACTCTGTATTTTTAAAATACATTTTTTGCTTGTCTTTGTTTTTTGGCTTTGTTATTTCCATCTACATCAGGAGTTTTTTTTCCTTCTTCTTTTTACATTCATTTACTTTTTAGTTAGTTGTGTTTCAGTTGATTTGTTTTGGTCTTTCATGTTTCTGCCAACAAGCCTAAAACACATCTGTATCCCCCATAATCACCATGTCTGAGATAACCAAAATGAAAAAAAGATGTCAAAAAGCTAATACAAAAAAAAAGTTTTGTTCTGGTGTTTAGTGTGTTCTAAAGGAGCATGTCTAAAAATAGGTAAAGCAGGTTTCACTGACACACTAAAGCCATGATAACACCACAGATAAATAGGATTAGGCTACCTTAATCTTTCAGCCTTCCTAAAGAAGCCACCATAGCCAAACAAAAACTTTGAAGGGGCATGTTCGTGTTGACTACATAACCACAGGAAAAATTGCTGTGGTAGAAGCGTTTACTTCTGTAAAGCAAACTATGTACCCAAAGATTTATTTAAGCTCTAACGCCAAGCATCATTTCTCAATGGTCTATTCTGAGAAGAAGCATTGCTTCAGGAATTCAAGGTTATGTTGTAAAATCCCTGCATGAGGAAGTGTTTTCTGTTTAAAAAAAATAAAGAATGTTTTTGGTGTTTTTAACATTTGGTATTATTTATTAAGAAAGTAAGCTTAAATCAAGGAGCAGATGAATAAAATGCAGCTTGAAAAAGCTTGCAGTTGCCTGGATAGTTCCAATATTACTCGCCATTTTTGTTGCACCAGTAATGTTAGGTTGGGGTTGTGAGTAGCTGTAAGCTAGCAGGAGAGAGTTTAGACAAAGGGATGATGGGAGATGAGTGCAGGCTTTCTCTGGGCCAACAGTTATCACTCAAAGGTAAGTTTCTTATGAACCATTGTCGCTCTGCAGAAACAGTTTTTTTGTATTTTGGCTTAAATTGGCAAAATCATAATTAAAAGACCACTGGAAACACTTTGAAAATAGCTCAAAAGATGATTGGAGAGGAACTTTAAACAAAAAAGAAAAGAAAAGTACAAACATAAAAAAAGAACCAAAAAAATGATGCTGAGACAACTTCATGTTCCCTGAAAAATTTTATTTTACAAAGATTGGTTACACATCTAATACTACACACACATTTTGTGAATTATTACAGTTCATGCAACATGTAGGCATTTTTCTGTATTTTTACAGCAGTAATTATATAGTTGTGAAGTTGATCACATGACACAGCGGGTCAGAGGAAAACAGGACTGTACAGTCCAATCAATCAGAGGGATAAACATGAGTTATGCCTTCAAATGAAAAGGACCAATCAAATGAGGTAACACCCGGGTTTATGATAGTTTGTTTAGCACACAAGGAAGCAGTGTGCTTTGACTCTCAAGACTGAGCTGGCAAAAACTTCACCTGTTATTTAGAAATGTATCAAAATGGATTCTTTCTGCAGAACCAGTCCATCTTTTACTGCTGAATCATCCAATTTCAAGTTGGCATCATCAGGAGGTAAAGTTCAGCCATGTATTCAAAATTACTGCAACATCTATCTACAGCAAGCTGAATATCCGTCAAAGACAGAAATTAGAAAAGTGTTCAGGTAAATAATAATGAGCTATTTATTTCAGAAAACATACAGTTTTCTCTGGATTAAGTTAGAGATAATGCAGGGAGGGCATTCCAGAGTCTAGGGGCTGTTGCCGGGAACGACCGGTCACCTCTGATCAATTACAAAAGAAATAAATATTCCATCAGTTTTCAGTATTTTAGTCTTGTTTTTTTTCCGGTTTAGATTGCTTTTCTCACAAAAAGCTGTTTTTTGTTACGTTTTGCGGCGTGTTGTCATGTGACCATGACTGCAGCGGCGAAGGACAGCAATAGACAGTACAGACCAAAAGTTTGGACACACCTTCCCATTCATTTGAATGAGAAGGTGTGTCCAAACATTTGGTCTGTACTGTGGATGCTGATCGTCATGGTGGGTTAAATATAGCATCATTTCAGAGAGAAAGCTCACCTCATTCTGCTTGTTTTTGTCCAGATGATGAAGCAAAAGTTTGTTTTAAAGAAGCCAGGGCAGTGGTATGAAACATTTAAGTAATGTGACCGCAATTTCTTTTATGTGTGTGTTGGGGGCGCGCATTCATGTTGTGTGTTACGGAGGAAGGAGAACGATGATAAAAGAAAGCTTCCCCTAGAAAAACTGCCAATGATTCTTTATTAACTGGAGAATCTGAGGGTCCGAACGAGGAAGTAAACCACGAAGGAGGATCCGCCTTCGGCCCTGGAGAAAGTCTCCCCCGCGGGAAAGGTTCAACACCACGCTCTGCCATTTCACTGGAAATTAAATCAAATCTGTGACCTCGCTTCCCTCCAACTGACTGGTCTCAGCAGCATCGTCCACCATGGTTGATGTTTATGTTCTTGTTCCCGTCTAGTTCAACGCAGAATGATGACATTTGTAGCGTATCAATGACGTACGGGTCGGATACATGTGGTGTGGCCTTTCAGACAGAGGTCGCATTTCAAAAGATCGGATACGTATCGGATTCAGGACCACATACCCAAGTGGCATTGGTCACATTTGAAAAGATCGGATCTGTGTCATTCAGACTGTCATTAAAAGATCAGATACGGGTCGCATAGGGGGAAAAAAATCGTAATTGGGTCGTTTCAGCCTGCAGTGTGAACGAAGCCTGTGGAATCTAAATTGTAAAAATCAGTTGTAAAAGCATGGCTTTACACATCTGTATGCTTCCATGCCTTCAATAGCAGGAAGGTTTGTATAAGACAGCCTTGAGGAACACGCAAGTGTGAAGAAAATAAAGAGCAAGAGAATCAGATTGGTGAAAAAAAAAAAGGCCAAAGCATCATGATAATGGAGAATAAGGGTTGTGGAGTTGCTAGAATCCCAAATCAGAAATTAATAAATAAAAATATAGGTTTTAGAAAATGGTAATAGATTTAAGAAGAGCTAATGTAAATAGAAAAGTAGATTCTGGACCCGTATGGAAAAAGATCATGACCAAATGTTACACTTCTAACACAGGCGTGTTTTCAGTGTTCTTTTAAGAATACCCTATAAAACAGTACTCTACAGTTTTTATCAAAATAAATGTCTCCAATCTAGTAATGTTAATAGGAAAAAAAATACCTTTCATTTTTGCTAGTGGTGTTTTGATTCATTCATCAAAAGTGTAAGTCTTTTTCCAAGGACAGGTAAAAATTGTTTTCACAGTGTTTACCCACAGAGAACACAAGGACAAAGTCTACCCGCCTCATCTTTCCACACAGCGCTTTTTAACCCTTGTGCTATCTTAGATGACCCCACCTTTACATTGAAGTGTTCTCCCTACCATGACAAAGGTGGATAAAGGTGGAAAGATTTCATGTAATCCATGGACACCAGTGAGGTTCACAAATCATTGAAGAAAAAAGGTTTAGCGCACTGTTCTAGTGGGTCTAGATGACCCAACTCCCAACCTTAAAGTGCCTAGGATAGCACAAGAGTTAATGTGCTCTCTCAACCGCTTACAAAAACTAACCCAGTAAATCTCACTACATCTAAAAATTGACAGAAAATTCACATTTCTCGAATTGAGATGTTTTTTTCACGTGAAAAATTGTTCTAACGCAATGCATTGTGGTCCATATTCACCAAGAGTGACCATAAATATTTTTTACAAACTTCTAGGAAGTTTTGAGGGCACTGCATTTTGGAATTTTGGATTTACAAAATGGCAAAAGTCTATATAGTGCACTCTGTAGTGAGTAGTGAGGGAATTCAGGCACAACCTTTGTATTTCCTTGTTTGTGAAACCAATGCTGAAGGAGCCACAAAACATGAGTCTCTCATGTTGAAATGTGTATTTTTTTTTTTTAGTTGTTGTTAATTCTATTTTTTTTTACTCATAAATTTACGACTCATAAGTTATGAAATTCTTACCAAATTGTCATAAAATGTTGACTTTTTACTCATAATTCTAGTTTATTCTCATAGAAAATGTAACTTTTTTCTCATAATTTGATGACTTTACTCACGAGAAGTTTTGACTTTATTCTCATATATTTATTTATCTTTTATGTTTATGATGGTTCTAAAACAACATTGTAGCTAGTGATCCCAGAAATGTGTTTATCAAATACAACATGAATTATGGTTGGTAATAAAAGATTCAACAGCCAATGACAAACGCAAAAAAGAAAAAAATAAATAAATAAAAAGTAAATTACATTAAAACTGAAAATAAGCCAGCTTCCACAGACATAGAATACTCTGAATTTGTACTTGTCTCTTTAAAAGGGAAAAAACAGAAATGTGACCTGTTTTCTCATGCAAGAATCCTTTTTGACCACGGAGAACTCTTAAGTCTAACTCCCACTTATGGGCAATGCTTGAACAAAATGTCACACTGATGAATGGAGGCACGCCCGTCTCCATTCAAAAGTCAAATAGTACTCATTGTCTGACAACAACTCCAAAGTCTAAACCCTCCTAGTGTTAGTCGTCAGGGAACATTTTTTCTTCTTTGTTAGATGTGTTCAGAAATATTTGTGGACCTGCAAATTTCTCCATCCAGCAGGTAATTTCTGAACAGATTTGCCTTTTTAATCCTAACATGCTTTTGTGTTTTTAAAGGCGAGTGAGTCTCATTCACTGTAAAACCACTGCATTATCAAACCTGATCTGCTGTGATCAAACGTTTTTCTGAGAATTTGACTGCCAAAAATAAAAGCCTGCTAAAGAAGAAGTAGAGATCGAAACTTTTGATTTATCAGAGAATATCTGAAAAGCTTCAGTGAAGTCTAGCTCCTGTTTGAGATATCAGGTAAAACTATCTAAAGAGGTGAGTAACTATTTGCACTTTAGACTTCAACAGCTACAACAACCCAGGGCTGTTCTCACCATGTCACATCATCCTAAAAGCAACGTTTTCAAGCAGCAATTTTCTTGAAATCCGCCGACATGTTCCAACACAAAATATTCTGCAGTAAAAAAAGAGGCAAGCCAAGAAGTAAGTGACTCAACTTTGACACAGAGTTGTAAAGTTAATTGTAAGGTAGGATGCCTCACACAGTTTAACAGTGTTACGGGGGGAATGAGAGAAGCACCCAGGTGCAGAGAGGAGGAGGCAGAAGGTTCCAGGAACAGGCTTTAATAACTTAAACAAAAAACTACAAACCAAGGCCACAGGCTAGAAAAACTTGAGACAATCGAAAAGGTGGGATGCAAAAACTATGGAACAGCACAGGAGGAAGGGAAAGACAGGACTTAAATACATACAGACAGATAAACGAGACACAGGGGGAAACACTCAGGACAGATGGGGACCAAAAGCAAATCTTGAAACCACAACATAACAGGAAACCTTTCAAAATAAAACAGGAACTGAACTCAAAACATGGCAGAAACAAAAAAGAACCACAACACAGTCTCTGTCCAGCAGCAATTAACAATTACTGAAAGATATGAAGAAGGGATTTTCTACTAACAATGTCATTTTCTCTGCATTTTATTTTTAAAAACAACATTAAACAAGGCGAACGGGTTGTTCCACAAAAGAGGAAGTCACACCAGACTTGTAACAGAGGGTTCACACAGAATGCATTTACATATCTGTCCTGCATAAACACAGATGTACCCACATGTAAAATATCAACTAAAAACGCTGGGATGTTTAGAATTAAAAGTAAGGACCATTTATTTTTCCATATCTTTAAGGTTAAAGTGTAAAAATAAAAAATACAGCTTGGGTTGTGTTTTTAATACGGTTCTGATAAAAAAATTAGACAAAATATTTTGTTCAGCTCAGTTGCTTAAAATGATAGTGTCAACATCTAATTTTTGACGATAAACACATTTTAAGATATAAGAACAATCATTGTTTTGGTAGTTTTATCCCAAAAGTCACTTAAGTAGAGAATTTATTTTGAGAATTTGTTAGTTCAGTCAAAAGTTTAAGAAAATATTCCTCATTGCAGTTGGTAATATTGTTGAATCAAGCCAAACTATAAAAAGGGTTTTTACAAAAAAAAAATATTGTTTTTTTATTATGACTTCTTTTTTCAGGGCGTCACAGTTTATCATATCCTAAATATCTACAGCTGAATAAAGGTTCCTTTCTATTTGCATCAGCACAAGGGCTACACTTAGTGTAAAAATGCAAATGAGTCTCAATTCTGTTTCTTAACACTAACAGTTTATTTCTTGAAGCCTTTGTAGTGAATGTTATTTTTTCACTTCCTTATCTAGACTTCCCTTTGACTTGCTTCTTCAATATGACATACATGCAATCTGTTTTTTTTCTTTTTGTTGTTTAATTATTTCTTGAAATCGTAGTCTCAAAAAACTGTTTCAGCTGATTCCAGAATTTAAATCCCTGTAGTTTAACTATTTGCAATTTCAGAGTTGTGCTCTTTGACTTTAGTTGATTTTAATAATTTGTTGTCACTGTAGGCAGAGTTAATAATGACATTGTAATTGCAACATAGGCTACATGATTCTTAAAAGCAACGTGTCTCAGGAAATTTAAAACCACACGTGCACCACAGTGTTCAGATCTCAGACAGCTTCTCGTTTGGAAACTGTCAGACTGTCTGCATGCGGTTAAAGTTTGAAAAATAGCATCCAAATCACCAATTCAAAATGCAGAAAAATGCACACAGTAGTTAGTTTAGTTCAAAATCATGCAAATTGATCTGTGTCTCGTCTGTCAATATTTGCAACTCATAGCACTGTTTTGGGCAACATAAAATATTTTCTCATATTTTGATTTGCAATTAAACTAAGAAAGTAACAATGAAATGAGACATGCAGAGAATTTATTTTTATTTTATTTTTATTTTAAAGATTAGATTTCTTCCTTGTTGTTCCATCTATGCTGAGAGCAAACATCAGTTCAAGGAAAAGTTTGGGTTGGTCCCTCCTCCTATGTCTCCTGATCTCCCCTCCCACAGGGTGTGGATAGCAGCAAGCATGTTTAAAAAAAATCCGCTCAACAAGGCACTATTTTCTAAACACATGACAAGACATCTTTCCGCAAACTGAATTACCTCTAAGCCTTCAGGAAATACAAAATTCACCTGGCCTTTCAACTTTCAAAGTCCCACAGGGTAAGACAAGCTGTTCAGCATTTACTACCTCCTCTCTTTCTGTCATTTGGTAACTGGTTTTTAAATGAAATAGTCTGGCTTTCAACTAAGTTTTGTAAAAAGGTAAGAAGTTGTGTCGTCTATTACGCAGTGTAGAAATGCTCAAATGGTTTATTGGGCAGGTTTACTCTCTGTCTGCGTTCATTATTTCTCTTTTTTTACTAACTTTTTTGGAGATCTGATGTGCTCTCAGAGTGGAACTAAGTTTTTTTATAATTGACCTTTTAAAATTTATAACTGTAATCTACATTTTAATGAAAGTGTGAGGAAAGACTGATTATTAATCTAAGGATTTAATATTATAAACCTTTACTGACGCTCCCAACAATTCTAGATGTTGATTAACATGACAGCAAAAAGGAAAAAACAACAAAAAGTTTAGAATTTTGTCAGAATTTTTAAAAATAACAACAAAAATATGCAAGTTGACACCTTCCAGACACACGTAGGTGTAACATAGAACTTATTTTAACTGTGTTCTCTTCAGGTTTGAGACTTAAATGTTTACTAAATCTTTGGCAACGAATTTCGTCACATTTTTCGCCAGAATGGGATCGAGTGTCTTTCCAGTTAGAGCAGTTTGAAGGGATCCATTTCTTTTATGTAAAGACGACAAGGTGCGTATCACATATCAAGGAAAACAGTTTCCGGGTAAAACTCATCTCCACAAATGAATTATCAGTAACTTTTAATTATTTATCTACTTGTACATTTTAAGGGTTATAAGGTTCTTTGATGTAAGATATTAAGAAATTACCACATTTGACAATAGTTCATTTTAATAAAATATTAATTTAGTTTTATTTTAATGAGGTGTTTTTCTTTTTCATCTTTTCATCTTAATTCAACTCCTTCTTGTCACTTTGGGACGCTGGTGTATCCAATCTTTTGGCTTTTGCTCTGACACCCTGTTACTTTAACAACAAACTTCACAGGATGTTCAGGTCCTTTCATAATTATATTTTAAGAAGAGTAATCTTCCCGCCTGATCTTAAGAAAAAGTAGGAATCACATCAAGATCAAATTAGGATGTCAACACATTACTGACCCCTTCTAGTTGGATGATCCCTGCATGGAG
Organism: Oryzias latipes; assembly: GCF_053564925.1. NCBI lineage: Eukaryota > Metazoa > Chordata > Actinopteri > Beloniformes > Adrianichthyidae > Oryzias > Oryzias latipes. The sequence continues at coordinate 22,515,389 of NC_136258.1, read as the reverse complement.
CCTTCTCCAGTTTAGCAGGTTGAGTTGGTTTCCAAACCGACAGCAGACTCTTTAGTTCTCTTCCTTATTGGAATGCTACAGTCATGTCCTTAGGGCCCACCTTCCTGCATGGTTTCTGTTACCTTTCATTACACAGCTCATCATCGTGACGTGCAAAGGAACAATGGAAACAAGCAGCACTGTGGGTTCTGGTGACTGACTTTAGGAAAGATTTGCTGAAACAACAAATCCTGGGTTAAATTTTGAACCCATTTGTTACAAGTTAGAACTAATCATCAGATGAGGCAACATTTTTTTTTTATTCCTTGTCTGAGTTTAGAATTCTGTAAGTGTAAAGGCCCGTACACACCGGGACGAATATTCGCCAGGCGTTATTCGCCAGCGTTTTTCGCCACGTTTTTTGTGTTCACACCCAGGCGATTTTCGCTGACGATGAGTGGAGTGAACATGCAATTTCATTCCCTGACATTAGATGGCGCTTAATGTAAAACAGAAATACTCCTGTACACAAGGTGGCGCTGCGCAACTTTACGCTTCTTAAAGTCGCTTTTCACTCAGAAGAAGAGAGCAAGTATTTACACGCTTGTCAGAATCAAACAAAGAAAACATGAATATTTCAAGCACCAGTAGCTCCAACTGGTACTTGGTAAGGGGATATGTAAGAATGTCCGTCATTATTGCTTCGCGGCTGTGTAGACGCTACTTGGCGTCTATCTTCTTCGCTGGTATGTGTGCTCAGCAAGGCAGTTTTGTGTTTGAGCGCCCCCAAGTTGTGTTTTACTGTAACTTCAGAAGCTCCAGACACGTGAGCAAAAGCGCCATTCTCATTGGTCGAGTAGATTTCGACGCGACGCGTCGAAAAAAAAAAAACGAACCCGAGGCGTTTTTTTTTTGACGCTTTAACGCGTGGCGTTTTTTCGCGTCGGTGTGCACACTCTCGTTGGTGCCCTTTGTTTAGTCACGAGGCGTTAAACGTCGGCGAAAATCGCCGGCGAAATTCGTCCCGGTGTGAACAGGCCTTTAAGGCCCGTACACACCGGGACGAATATTCGCCAGGCGTTATTCGCCAGCGTTTTTCGCCACGTTTTTTGTGTTCACACCCAGGCGATTTTCGCTGACGGTGAGCCGAGCGAACATGCAATTTCATTCCCTGACATTAGATGGCGCTTAATGTAAACAGAAATACTCCTGTACACAAGGTGGCGCTGCGCAACTTTACGCTTCTTAAAGTCGCTTTTCCCTCAGAAGAAGATAGCAAGTATTTACGCGCTTGTCAGAATAATACAAAGAAAACATGAATATTTCAAGCATCAGTAGCTCCAACTGGTACTTGGTAAGGGGATATGTAAGAATGTCCGTCATTATTTCTTTGCGGCAGTGTTGACGCTACTTGGCGTCTATCTTCTTCGCTGGTATGTGTGCTCAGCAAGGCAGTTTTGTGTTTGAGCGCCCCCAAGTTGTGTTTTACTGTAACTTCAGAAGCTCCAGACACGTGTGCAAAAGCGCCATTCTCATTGGTCGAATAGATTTCGACGCAACGCGTCGAAAAAAAAAAACGAACCCGAGGCGTTTTTTTTTTTTTGACGCTTTGTCGCGTGGCGTTTTTTCGCGTCGGTGTGCACACTCTCATTGGTGCCCTTTGTTTAGTCACGAGGCGTTAAACGTCGGCGAAAATCGCCGGCGAAATCCGTCCCGGTGTGAACAGGCCTTTAGGCAATCTTAGTTGGAAGGAGCAGTAGAGTCAGAGTGGCGCTGTACAAGTTTTGACTTGTTTGGAATCCAACATTATGTTCTGCAAGCCTTGGTTGCAATGACAGGTTATTTGGTTGAATGTCAAAAAATGTCCTTGTTCTCTCGTGTTCGCTGTTTTCACAGTGAAAAACATTCATGATGATTGTCAATATGACTATTAAATGCTCAATGGCTTTTGTCATGACTTAAAATGTAAATAAAATACTGATTGTGAACAAAAGTGGACAAATTGGATGTCACTTTCCTATTTGGGTATCAGTAGTGAGTAGAAATCCAAAATGTTTATAAATTTAAAAAAAAAAAGCAGAGATGAGATAGTTTACCAAATGACAAAGAACTAACAGGAAAAAAACAAAAGATGGTATTCTTGAGGGCATATTTAGTCACATGCACCCGTACAGGGGCCATCCAGTACGAGTGCAGCTGTACGAGTGGTTTTGGGGTTGTCTGGGCCTGTGCAAGGTTGACTGCATCCTTTGTCTGGCTGTTCCCTTGACGCTCAAATGGCCTAGCGCATGGACGGCATGAAAATGGAACATACGATTGTTGTGTGTGGTACAAATGTATCGTGAAGCATTTTTACACTTTTAATGGCGTCCGTTACATGTACTTTTGACGCATATGTGATGCCGTTGTACAGTGCCCTTAGTGCAGCATTCTAGTCGTTAGTAAGGTGCACATACAGGCCCCTTGAGCCTTAGTCACAATTGCCCTCCTGAGTGGAAACAGGCTGTCTGTGGGTGAAAAATGGGCATTTCGGTACGGTGCACATAGATTCCCCGCAGAAACCATGAAGATCACAGACAGCCCAGTGAGCCTGTAAGGCAGAAATGTTCATTCATATTTTTTCCTAAGGGGAGCTGGGGGCATCAAGTTTTGATGAATACTTAGACACATGTAATGGTAAGACATAGATGTACCCAACAGATTTTTTTTGTCCGACCCTCCTGAACACTGCGCACCACGCAGGAAGCTCATTAGCGCTTTTAATGTGAAATGTGTGCGCTCCTCACACTTCCCTTGCGCAAAGCCTGACTGTTAGAAATAAGGAAATTAGACAATCAGAGTGTAGTTTGTGACGGCATCCGATGAGCAACCAACGAGCACTTACAAATCACGTGCACACCCCGTGATTCGTGATTTACACGTGGTCATTAAGAAGCTAGTGCGCTCACCTCAGTAGTGACTGGAGTGCCATATAAAGGGCGCCACGTGACAGCATCCACCGTACGGTGTAAGTGTGTGTCACTTACTTTATCCTTGCAAATATTTTGCGATACACTTGCCACACGCACGACAGTCCTACTTTCCACTTTCATGAGTTGGTCGCACAAGTCTTACCTGCGCTCCTCTTAAGATGCAGCCAGTTCTGTCTACAAACCTCTAAGGATCAACCCAAAAACCTACAGCAACCATACGGGGGCTGACCCGTACAGATGCATGTGACCACGGCTTTACTGATCGCAAGCAAATGCTGCTTGCACTGGATGTGCAGGTGGATCCCCCACACAAGCACTCTGATTGTCAAACTACTTCACCTTTACTTATCCTTAAGTCTTGTTTAACCCTTGTGCTATCCTAGGCACTTTAACGCTGGGAGTTGGGTCATCTAGACCCACTAGACAGTGCGCTGAACCTTTTTTCTTCTATGATTTGTGATCTTCACTGGTGTCCATGGATTACATGAAATCTTTCCACCTGTATCCACCTTTGTCATGGTAGGGAGAACACGTCAAAGTAAGGGTGGGGCCATCTGAGATAGCACAAGGGTTAAACATTAGCTATGACCTGTTGCTCGCAGCATGCCCAAAGGAAAATCTGTGCATGAACATTTTCACCCTACCTAACCTCTACCATTCTATGCTGTTTTGTGTTGTGTGCCCATATCTCACCTGCAGATAATTTGTCTTCACCTGTATTAATTCAATTTTCTTTATATAGCCCAATAGTACAACATAGTCGTCTCAATGGGCTTCAAACCACTAATTGTATAATTAACGTGAAATCCTAATGAACATGAAGTCATTGAATTTAATAGGTAATGGCTAAACTAAACTAAACAGACTAAGCTAAACTGGGCATCCAATTTAGCTGTAAAGGGCATTTGTGTTTAAGGCTTTACAGAGGAACAGCTGTGTGGATTAGCTAACAACAGGCTGGTAGTAAAAACAAAAAAACATCAACTGAAACAGAAGTGAGTCGAAACTTTACAACTCCATTTTTTATTTTATTTGTCCTATCCAAAGCTGAGCAAGCAGATCAGAGCTGAAGACCTCTTGTGTTAGACAGATTTTACTGTTACAATGGTGATTTATGGGGTCTTCCGACAAACAGAGTGTATATTTTTATAAACCCCTTTTGTATTTGAGGCTAAGCTTTATTTATGATAATTATATTTGTATGCATTCCGTTTTGGACCTGATAAAAGAAAGAAAAGAGAGAGACAGAGAGAGTTTGATGTTAGAGATAAGGGGTAAGGGGTTTAGAATGGGTGAGAAGGGGGGGGGGGGGGGTGTGAGTCAAAAATACAAAGTAAAAAAATAAGAGTGTCATAAGTACATTGCATGACTTAGTTCACACATCAACAGATTGTCTGCACACGACAATTTACAGATTGGATGTATATTCATCCATTAACGATGGAAGATTTATCTCACAAGACTCATGCACACAGACAGTTACACACAAGATTTGCATTATCAATTTTCTTGAAGAGGGGTGTAAAAACAGTACACATGCCGATATTTGTGCAAAAGTGAGTAAGCAGGTGGTTTGAATGACTGTGTGCTTCTTAGAGTGTACCTTAATCACACTGAATGCTCCAGCAAAGGCAGAAAGCCCGGCACCCCACACCCCAGAGCTAGGGGTGGACAGCACAGCAGCCCGGCCGATCTATGCAGGAAACTTTACACAGCTGTAAATCATTTAAAAAAAACGTATTTTATTGCTCATTTTTTATCAGTGTATGTGTGCTGTGGATTTTTATAAACAGAAAATTATATTACATTTGGTATTTAAATTCTGTACAATAAGACTTTTTTCTGGCTTTTCTCTATGATTTACCCTTTTCAGGAAAAAAGTATGTCAACACCAACATCTCACAACTTCCTACGGCCGCTTCTGGTTTTGCTGATATTTTTGGGATGCTTAATGACTTTTTTTTTTATGTACGGCAACTCATCCATCCGATGGCTGTATGATCCTGTAAAAACAGCTGATTGCCCAAGCCCGGTCCCTGTCACCAGTGAAAATAAAATCTCCAAAACAGAGAACAGTGTCACAACTTTGCTGATCTGGTTTTTGCCCTTTGGAACCAACCATGATCTGAGTGCCTGCAGATCTCTGTTTAACATTGAAGACTGCTTCCTCACCACGGATAAAAGTCTGTACAGCAAAGCAGATGGGGTCCTCATCCATCACAGAGAGATCTCTCGAGACCTGTCAAATCTGCCGAACCTCCAGCGACCATTGTTTCAGAAGTGGATATGGATGAACATGGAGTCACCATCAAATTCAGCAAGGCTGCCTGGGATTGCAAACATGTTCAATCTGACTCTCAATTACCGTCTGGATGCTGCGATTTCTGTGCCCTCTGGGTCGCTCCTGACGGAAGCCAATGAGGATTTTGTATTACCAAAGAAGGAAAACCTTGTATGTTGGATTGTAAGTAACTGGAATCAAAATCATGAACGAGCCAAATACTACAATGAGATGCGCAAGTACATAAATGTTCAAGTATTCGGACAAGCCTTTGGGAAACCGATCAATAACGATCAATATCCTTCTATTGTGTCTAGCTGTAGATTTTACTTAGCTTTTGAGAACTCAATCCATAAAGACTACATTACTGAGAAACTGTTCAACCCCCTGTCTTTGGGTACAGTGCCAGTGGTTCTGGGCCCAACCAGGCAAAACTACGAGAACTTCATTCCAGGAACTTCCTTCATTCATGTGAATGACTTCAACTCATCCAATGAGCTGGTTGAGTACCTCCAGGTCCTAGAAAAGAATGAGACCATGTACCTCAGATACTTTGAGTGGCGAAAGTATTTCAAGGTCAAGAAGCCCCATTTCTGGATAGAACATGCATGCAGGGCTTGTGAGCACCTGAAAAGACACAAAAAGTATGAAGCTTTGCACGGACTGGACAAGTGGTACTGGGACTAGTTGTTTTAGGGCTGTTGTGAAAGGAACACAGAACTATGAACTCTCTAAAATGGCAGCCATAATAACACTAAAGCAGCAAAATGTGAAAGTAGGCAAAAATATATGCATACTTTATGTTTTGTTCTCTGAACGACTTCTCTATAGGAACTGTGTGAACAAATGCAAATGGCCAAGCCGTTGAAGTTCATTGAAAGGTTAACTACTTTTATCAAATAGCATTTTTAGTGTTTAAAATCTTTTTTTGTTGGTACTCTGTGCAGAGTGGAGTTTTTTTGCTGTACAGTTCAGTTAAAATATGACCCTCACTTTGCACGCTTTGATTTTATTTTGAAAAATCTACATACTTTAAGCCTACAGGTATTGTGATACTTAAATAAAATAAGGTTTACATTATAAAAGATTATTTCTGCTTCAACAAAATGTGAATTTCAAAAAGAAGATATAACATGGACAAAATATTACGATGTTATACCCCATGAGCCAACAGCTATTAATCATTCTCATTGGAAAATTGGAAAGCATTGGTTAGATCGAATTTGATTTATTTAATTGCATGTTTCTAGATATAAGAGCAAAAGCTGAAAGCAAGCTTTGAATAAAGAGGTTTATTAACTGAATTTGTTTTGGCTTTCAAACTTCTCCAGGATGAGGATGCACATCCTGTGTATCTTTGTGAAGATTTGTTTTAAAACAGCATTTGTGAAAGGTCTGACCTTTACATGTAACCATAACCTTTGTTTGTATTCACTATTTGTTTGTATTGTAAAAATCCAGCTGATGTCATCTAACAGAATTAGAAAAACAGAGAAATTCAAGGAGTATTATTTTATTTTTATTTTTATATGTCTTGAACTGACAATATAAGAAATTGGAAATTGCTATTTAGGGCACTAGGCTGTACCACTATGATGTGTTATTGTGGTTTAATAATGTATAATTAAGTATGATAGGAAAATAAAATGTTCTTGTTTGTTTTGAGCTAGAATGTTTTTATTTACTTTTTAATTTTCTTCTTTAATGAAGTCTTGCCTCTTTGATTGCAACCATGCTGCCATCTGAATCTGTTAGCGTGTTAAGGTACCACAGAGGGAAGAAGGATGTTTCTGAATGACTGTATGTCTTACAAATGCTGCTACTGGAAAAAGCTTTCTTGAAATAGTGTCATATTTTAATGCCATTTATTTTATGTGTATCTTAGAAGGAATTTAGAACTTTAAATTAATATATTTTTCATTTGGTTTTTTTTTTTGTTATATTTATTTCGGTTTTGGGAAAAGTGCTGTTTTTACATGTCCTGTTAGGGTTTCTTGGGAGTCAAATCAATAAAGATGAACCAAGCAGTTGACCCTATAATTGTGAAATTCTTTACAAAATAAATAAAGAAGTGTAGTCATATTGCAGCTATATTTTATTATTTCTGTCACAAAAATTGCAACTGCATTATTAATATGTGGCAAATAAACATAAAATCGGTTCAAACAAAGTGATTGTAATATGAAACTATAATATGGAAGGATGAGTGCAGTTGTTGCGATCAGGAAATAAACTCAAAAAATGAATTGAAACATTTTTAAGAAAATAGAAAGCAGTTGGCCCTGTAAGAGGATCTGTCAGGTGTCTGAAAAACTGCCTCCAGCTCATGAAATCAATGTTTCTGTCATAAAGAAAGAGACATCTTCACCCTTCACTTGAGTCAAACTATCTTTCTCATAGTCATTAAGTCCTTTTAAAATGTTTCTGACAAATGGTTTCAATCTGTCTAAAGACTGTATACTTGTGATGTCTTTGGCTACTTTTTTCCAAGTTTTTTCAGTACATTTGTTGTTCCTGAACACCTACGTTTTTTGCTTGTCAATTTGTGTTGCATTTCCTCTTTCAAGATGCATGAATTCTGCTTTTGTCCTTATGTTTCCTTTGATCAGAGGCTAAAACGAGCAAAAAAAAGTTTTCTAAAACATTTAAGTTAAAAAGAATAGGCTGCAAATAAGTAACTGGAGAAACTTAAAAAATTAAAAAGCTGCCGTCCTTATCCAAGCCTTGCACTGTGGCTACTGCTGGTCCATGACGTAAGCATAAACACTAACACATGCACACTCACACCCACACACACACACACACACACACACACACACCCACACACACACACACAAATCTAGTCAGGACCAGTTTTTTTTAATCTCACCCAAATGAATTTTCACCTCCTTTGTTGTAAAAACATTATTCAATCAACTTAGACAAATAGATAAGAGCTTGTCGTTTGTCCAATCATTAGACAAAAACAAAGCAGAAGTTTCATGGACTAACAGCATTTTCAATGCCAGCTCTTATCTCATCCTGGTTTTTATAAATTGGCAGTTAAACTTCACTTAAGTTTCACTGCTGTTAGACAGTGAATCTCATTGGTCTCATTGTAAAGTTTAGATCACTAAATATAAAGCATGTCAATGGAAACTTTTCTGTTTGGCCACAGAGGAAAAAAACTCAAACGCGATGTGCTCAGTGTTATATATTTCGCTTCCTTAACTCCAAAGTGCACTTTTGAGGTCTGCCTTTTAAGATAAAGCTTAAAATGAAATCAAAAACATCATGTGCATTTGTTAGATTAGGAAATGTGCCTCAACTTATGTACAAAATAAATGTCAATTATCTTAAAAAATACTGAGGTGACATTTTGCCTGAGAAACTGTTTCCAAGAAGCCCCAGAGGGTTAATAATTATGTGTTATATAAATCAAAAACTTTTATGATTAAAATATTGGGAGAAAAAAAGGAAATTAGGAAGTACCTATAAGCAGATTCAAGCCGGTTTGTTGAGGTGAAGGTTGTGGTGGATAAACATCCTGCTTCATTGTGTAACTTTACTTTATTTGTATAATAATTTTCTTCTATGTGGTTTAAACAGTGACTCCAATCCAATTTTTGTTTTGCTTTAAACTCAAAACTCATAAAATGTTTCCTTTGTTCCTGTTGCCCGTTTTATCGTTTAGTTTTTTTAACTTTGGGATGCCTGTCAAAGAAGTATCTTTTGTCTGCTTCTCACATTCGGTCATCCTCCACCTGTTTGGTTCCGTGTGCACCACAATGATCACCTTACACAAGAGGGGACAAAAAAGCTTCTTCTGTCTCATTGTTTAAATTTGAAATATTGATGTTATCTTTGTTTTTGACTAATAATAACTTTGTTTTTTGTTTTTTGAAGGGCATATATCATTCAAAATAATTTTTTTGAGCTTTTAAGTGTATCATACTGTTCAGTCCTCACAAAAAGGAGCCCCAAAGCGGAACTTTAATTTGTTCACGCATTTCTGAGTATTCCACCAGCCCCTACCAACCCACAAAAAATGTATGGGTTCACACGAGTTGAAGTAAACAAGTGAGAACCGCCCTTCCAGGAAGCTAGAGGTGTGTTTGGCAAAAATGCATTCATTTTATATGCACAATATGCACATTAGTCTTTGCAAAAATTTGGATGTTGTTTTATTGTGGGCCGGCTCAAGGTTGACATCATGAAACGGGCGGTACCCACATGGAGCGACAGGCGGTGTCTCAGAGATAGAGTCGTCTTACTTCCGGGTTGGAAAAGAGCTCAGGAAAATAACTGATATTTAATAAAAACAATTTTCTTTTCTGTGCCAAAGGAAATGTATTATCATACGTAAGAATGTTGTTTTACTATAAAAAGCTTAAGAACAGTGTGGCCTTTTCTTAACATACATTTTCATACATTTACTGTAGAATTAATCGCCCATTTATTTACACAAAAAATATTTACTTTACTTTATCTTTTTGAAATTTCTCTTATGGAGGTGAGCAGACATTGCATCATATTTTCATGATATTTTTTTATCCATTTACTTTATTCCATATATATGCAAGATTGTAATGATAAATATGTTTGAGTGCTGCCAAATGAACAGTAAAACCTAGAAAAGATGTGCTGGGGTCAGCGGCAAAGCTATCAGTCAGTCAGTTTTACTGTTAGTGGTGGAACAAGTCAAACAACCAGTGTCTTTTGTTCCACATTACTTTGTCCTTTTTTTCCGCCCTTGTAACACCAGACCGACCTTATTGTTCCTGTGTTGCTAAAGCAGAAAGCTGATCTTTAAAAGAAATGGAAGTCATGAACGTAGCAGCAGTGTTAGAAGCACAACTTTTCTTTACAATTAAAATATATACATCCTCACTAATAATGCTAAAGATCTTGCTGCTCCAGTTCTGCTTGTGTTTGTGGATTTCCGCTGGTTTACTTTATTTAACAAGGGATTTTCTTTGAAGCTGAAGCTTCAAGGTGGAGGGAGGCCCTTAACATTTCCAATAAGTACAATTTAGCAGTACTCCTTTACTAAAAAAAATCTGAAAAGATTTGATACCTAGTTAAAAACAAAAAAAAAAGAAAGTTACAAATGCAGGCGCACAATATTCGCGGTTGTTAATCAGGATCAGCTCCCATGTAGCAAGCATAGAAACCCGTTTGTCCCACACCTATCAAAAACTTTTTGGCCTTCCTGAAGTCAAAATATTTTAAGTATTTGTTGAATAACGCAGAAAACATAGAAGACGTTATCCATCAAAAGAATCTGCCTCAATAAAATGTTAAGACAGAAGATTTAATTTTGTATTTTGCCATCAAAAAGTTAGAATATATGTCTTTAGGTCTCAAAACTATTGTTGTCTGATGTGATGAAGCTTTAAGGAAGAGCCGATCACTCCACCCCTCCTACATTCCTTTTCTCTCTTTGCCATGGAGAGGCAAACAGGTATTTTTTGTTATGTAGTCCAGCCCAATGTCGCCTTTCAAACAAACTCCAACAGACTTTCCTGTTCAGCAGCTCTGAAATCACCAGATACACTTGCGGATGTACTTTGGAACGGTAAGATGAGCTTTTTCATTTTTTTTTTACTGTTTCTTTTATTTCACTAAAGCTAAATCCCAAAGTAGATTATTTTTCCAAATCAGAAAAAAAAAGAGTTGTTGAGGCTGTGGAGATGTGCACTCTTTTAGTTTTTACTTATTTTAGGAATAAATTCTGTTGGGTTTCTTTGTGGTAACATTTCACTTTAATCTCACATGATGATTTTAAAATCTCATTTCCAGATTTTTCTTTGAATATTCAAAGCTGATTTGTTTTTTAGAACTGAAGAAACTAAGTGATGATTGCATTTATGTCTTTTGGGTTTAAAATGCGTTTAAGATGAAGATAGACACTTTGTTTAATCTGTAGAGCAGCCATGATACAATATACAAAATACAAATGTTTAAAAATATATAAAAACTCAACAATAAAACACTAAAAAGTAGATACAGTATATCCCAAGGTACCGATGACAGAATACTTTAGAAGCAGCTGGAGTAGAGCAAATAGTTTTAGATAAGGTTCTCATGCATCTAGGTGGCGTGGTCTTAGAGTTCAATCATTGCAGTCATGTTCTTGAAAAATGAAAATGTACTCGTAAAATATGATCCCCAACTGCATTGCAATCCAGCCATATTCTGCACGGGTCGGACACCTCAGGGGTTCGACCGAAAATGAGATTCCATAACCCAGCGTAGAGCAAAACAACACAAGACAGAGTAAGGCAAATGAAAAAAAAAGCTTGTTACTCAGCCCACATGGCTGTAAAGCTGAGTAACAAGCTTTTTTAATTTTTTTTTACAGGCTTTCACACGTTCAGGTGAGATTCACAGTGATATAAAGTTGAATCGGCACTTTGAAGGGCGCTGGAGGATTGGGCTACTGGGACACAAGGTGTGTTGCAGGACAAGGTTTATTGGCTTGACTAAAATCCCACAAAATGCTGTTAAGCATTGTGACAATCTCTCTTACATACAGGGAAATGTGAGAATCAGTTTCTCCCCTTTTTCAGTTGAGCCTGTAAAACAAGTCAAACAGAAAAAACGTCCCATGTCTTACTAGTTTTTTTTTTATACACACGTTAAGCACAATCCACAAATTTCATTCTTGATCAGTGGCCCAGATTGGGTAAAACATTAAGTGTTAGGGGTTGAACTCCCAAATGGGCCCAAAGTATTTCAAATTATGGGTCAAAAACACATTTTAAATCTAACAGTGGAGTAGACATTACCTTCAAAGAGCAGACCCTTTTACCATTTTCCTTGTGCTTTTTTTAAAGAATACATGAATTAATCTACATTTCTAACATATTGTAATGCCGTCAGGGTTTCAAAGTGTTTTAATGCATCTATCCAAAAACAATAAATGTATTCATATCTCAAAGAAGAAGTTAGAAACAACTTCCTGCCTGAATTTCTCTTGAATTATTTAAAAATTATGCATACTTCAATGTTTTTGGCATTCAAGCTGAGGCTAAATTAAGTGGAGTCCTGGATTATATGGTAGGTTATAAATTAACAACATTTGCTCCTTATCAAAATAAACCTTTTTTAACGCGGATCATAAAGGTTTTTTTCTATTGTTGAGTGAAATGTAATTGCCCATATTTAGATCCCAGTAGAACATCAAATGTACGGTAAATGAAATAGAGCAGCTCTGTAGATGTACTGTTTTTTTTTTTCGGTTGTATGATAAGATCTCAATTCATCATGAAAATTCAGATGCAAAGGTTTCTGCAGATGGTTTGCAGTAAAGCTTTAGGCCATAGAAGAAGTATTTAGCAAATGTAAACTCTAACGTGCTATCTTCACTAAGAGAAATGACTACTATGTGGTGTGAATGTGAGAAATGTTTTTGAAGCTAGTGAGAAGCAAACACAACATTACTTAGTGTAAAAATAAACTCCACAGAGTTTATTTTAAAAACAAGCTTGTAAATAAACTCAAGCTTGTAAGGTTAGGTCCTCAGAAGACGTCACAACGGTGGTATGTTTAGTGTTCCTTTATACCCTGCATTTACACCAAACTTAATTGACGCTTCTCTGTGACTCAGTTTGATGACTTGCTGTCCTGCATAGTCCGAAGGGGGAAAATAAATATATATATATATATATATATATATATATATATATATATATATATAGTCGGTAGTTGTACAACAAAAATGCCTAGTTGTCTGATGACCCAGCATGACCCAGCATGTACGCACACTTCTGGAGAAGTGAAGAGTCTCACAACCCCTTGTGCACTTATAACTCTGAACTTTGAATAAACGTGCTTTTGTATCAGGTGATTGATGCATACTGGAGCCATTTTAAATTCTAAGTTACTTTTAAGCTGGTGTAATTTCAAGTTGTGCGTGGGTAAATTGCATTTCATATTCGTACGTTTTAGAAATTCGAGTGTACATGTGAAGAGCAACAATTGCAAGTACACACAGTTAGACACAAAATGCATTGTATGAGTTATAAAATCAATATTATGCACACACAAATCCAGTGAGACTGTTGTAGGGCGGTTGATCTCAGATCGGAAAATTGCAGGTTCAATTGCCAGCTTGGCTGCCATGCGTCAGTGTCCTGGCTCCAAGCACTACACAAGTATACAACATTTACCATAGGACGCGCAAATCGCACTCAGTGTGAACAAATCTTTAGACTCACTGCTTCTGGTTAAACTGGCAATTCCCGTAATGTTTTAATCTAAAGCATTGATCCTCAAAATAATTAATTATTTAAAATTTTAGACATCATCATCAAAAATGTAAAAAGATGAACAAACTAGGCCCTTAAAAGAGGTCAATAGAAACATGCTTAACTCAGGCAACACACTTACTTTTAACTTAAGCAACTGAACAGACCAAGTAACAGAAACAAACTGACCTAACCAAAGACACAACAGGGGCAACATTTAAAGTGGCTGATCAGACCACTTGAGAAACATGGGGGGGAAACTAACATGACTACACAGACATTTAACAAAGACTATAAAGACAAGACTGAACACAAAACTTGGTCTCTTAGTGGAAAAGAAAAATCATCAAAAGTGGAACAAATTGAATAATGACCAACAGAAGCAAAGCAAAAAAACATTAAATAAGTCCATTGGTTTCTCCCCTTGGAGGCTTCTGTAGATGGCACCTGCCCAATTGTCTGACTGGAGTATTTAAAGGCTGTGAAGACTTGAGCTCCTCTTTTGTCCTCACAGCACAGCTCCAGGAGATGAACCTCAGGGGCCATAGGGACCAGTAGCACTCTCAGCACTGGCAACTCAAATACAGGTGACATTAATTAAACAAACCCAAAATGAGTAAACTAAGCATATGTACTTGTATTTGCTACAAATAAAAACTGGAAACAGAATAAATGTATATTATAACTCAAAGAAATGTGTACATGTATTTAAGAATAAAAAATCTGAAATAATAAAATTAAAAAGAAAGTGTGCAATGCTCGGAGGAGGTTACAGCCATTTTGTTTGTTGGTGTGGCAGGGTATGCTGCCATCACATCCCTATATCCTTGGATCTTTTACAAGCCCACTTGTAAGGCACTCAACAGAGTTAGCCTCAGTTGTATTTATTTGGGTTTGTCTTAAATTGAAAGAACCTTTCTAGTTACCGTACTTTACAAAGAACACACTCCTTTATGATCATTATTTATAAAGAACAATAAATAAAAACAGTATTGACAGCCAAAAGAAAATAAAAAAAGAGCCACTAATGTTTATACAATGCTAGAAGGCATTTTAAAATGTTGACTTGTTTTTTTTCTCTCTCTCTCTGTTAATGGTTTTTTCTCTGCTTATTTTAAAGGGGAATCGTCAGGAAGAGCTGCTGTTGCAAAACCAAAAAGATCACATGAGATTTGAGAAAATCTCTGTTAACTAAATCAGGTTAGTACTCTGTTTTGAACACAGTTATGCATTTTGCTTGGCAAAATTCCTTTAAGGAAACATGTAAATTATGCCTGTATTATTGAGAGAATTAGGAGATAACACTGGCCTCTCTCTCTTTTTGGTTTCTGTAGGGTAAATTATGACCACGCCAAGCAGTCAGAGCAAATTCCGACCCATCCTGGTCACTGTTCTCCTTCTGGGAGGTTTCATGACTTTTCTGTTTATGTACATCAAGCCATCCCCACAATGGTTGTATGAGCCAGTAAAGTCTGTAGTTTGCTCTGACCAGTTTACCTCCACTACGGAGCAGGTCACCTCCAAAAGTATACAGTCCAACACCACCAACGGGCAGGTCACTCCTGCCAAGAGCGATGAAAAGAAGACCATCCTGTTGGTCTGGTTGGTACCTTTCGGACAACAAAACGACTTGAATTTCTGCAAGTCGCGTTTCAACATGGATTACTGCATCATCACCACCGATAAGAACATGTACAGTAAAGCAGACGGGCTTCTGTTCCATCACAGAGACATCAGGGGTGACTTATCTAACCTGCCACAGACGCAACGACCACCGTACCAGAAATGGATATGGTTTAACATGGAGTCACCTACCCATTCAGGGAATTTCGCAGGACTAGATAACTTTTTCAATTTGACTCTGAATTACCATCGGGATGCTGATATCCCAGCACGCTACGGCTACCTTGTAAAAACACAGAACGAAAAGAAATTTGAACTTCCCAGCAAAAGCAAGCTAGTCTGCTGGATTGTAAGTAACTATAACCCCAACCACGCACGGACAAAATATTACAATGAGTTGCGTCAACATATCGAAGTCAGTACGTTTGGAAGAGGCTTTGGAAGGTACGTGTCTGACGGTGATTACGCCAATATTGTGTCCGGCTGTAAATTCTACTTAAGTTTTGAGAACTCAATCCACAAAGACTATATAACTGAGAAAATGTACAGACCCCTCTCTTTGGGCACAGTGCCGGTGGTCCTCGGCACATCAAGACAGAACTACGAGGACTTTGTACCAGGAGATTCTTTCATTCACACAAATGACTTCAAGTCACCCAAAGAGCTGGCCGACTACCTGCATGTTCTGGACAAAAATGACACTCTGTACATGAGATACTTAGACTGGAAGAAGCTTTATGAAGTAAAGGGAACTGCGTTCTGGATAGAACACGCATGCCGGGCTTGTGAGTACTTGAGAACAGACAATGAGTACAAAGCATTCAGAAGCCTTAGATCATGGTACTGGGGCTAAGGGTACTAACAGACATGCATCATTTACATTAAAGTACCACAGGCAAAGCTATAAAGTCAAAAGGTCACAGTAAAAAAACTTGTTTTTTGGTGCCTGTTAGTTTGGATTTTTTTTTTTTTGTTGTTGCTTTTATTTATCTTACTTCTTCAATGTCTCTTTAGGGGCTCCACTAGATACACATCTTTAAGTAAAGTAAAAGGATAGTGACCAATTGCGCACCAAAATATTTCTATGCAAATTAATAAAAATACACAAAAGCCACTGAATTTTTTTACCTACAAGAATTCTAAATAGTTCAATCTGAAATAAGATTATCCACATTAAGATCAAATGTGATCTGAAATATAATTTTTCATAAACATTTGCTGAGAGAAGAAAAGTAACTTGGATGAGGATCCAGGACTACTCAAAAAGATATGACAATTATACCTCAGAGGGTGATGAATGTAATGCAAGGGTAGCACTACTTACTGAAACCAAAGATATGAACTTACAGTTTCCTCACTGTAATCTATTTTTCAGTGCCAAGGGGTCAAAGACGTTTATCTTTATACCTATAGACTAATGAAGCTCAAAGCTGTGTGTGTTGGAGCTCCATCCAACTGTGAAAGAAATACCAAAATGTACCTTTTTTATTCTATGCCATGCATTTGTTAAAATCTTTATTACATAAACCTTTTTTCTACATGGGTTTCTGGGATGGTGGAGGGTGGTGTCGGGGCAGTTTTACACCTAGGGGATTTTGTATGTTTGTGGGGGGGTTCTTATTGTACACAACTGAATGTTTTGTGCCAAAGCACAGACAATGAGGCACTTTGATTTGCATGAAGGTGTGCTGCTTTGCTCCTCTCCATTTTAGACTGCACAATTATGCTTCTAGAAATTCTCAGGGTTTGTTGTCACCTTTGTTACTCATGGATGAAATTTAAGTTTTTTGTTCTGTGTTTTTGTGAATGTTATATTAATATATGCTTTAAAGCTGTATAAAGCAAGTGGTAATGTCCCACAAGACTTTAACAGAGGAGAAGGGATTTTTTTCTAAATGCCTAGATTTTTCTGAGTGTTGCCTGAATGTCTGAAGGTTAATAAAAGGTGACAGCAATGAGCAAACCTCAATGGAACACTTAATTTTTGATTTTTTAAAGCTGATGCTGCTGATGTTCGAAACAGTTGGAAACCTGTTTGAGAGATCACTATGCTTTACTTTTTTTTTTCAAATCAAAATATTAATAATTTTCAAAAACTTTTCTTTTTTGCAAGAAAACTATGTTTTACGAAACACTTTCTGAATAAACATGTTACTTTTCTTAATACACCAAAATATGTGCGTTTTATTGCGTTATTGTTCAAACAGTTCACCAAAAATGGCAATTTTCTTCATCACCTTGGTTTCTAATGTAAAAGTAGTCAATTTTAAAAGATCATTCAAGCCATAAAACTTTCCAGAGTAAAAATACTTTTGAAGAGTACCAACATGAGGTAATAGTCCAAATTTAAATAATATGTATTTTCAGTTCATTTAAATTCATTTTGAATGGTGCTACTCTAAACGTCAGAGTAACCAGTTAAAAAGTTAATTTACGCTTGAAACTATAGAGTATGTAAAATATCAGATGTCACACTGCAAATGAACAAAAAGGCCCAAAGGTATTTTTTTATGTGCAACGTCATTGCATCAATCTTTGTCACATGAATCATTTGAATATACCGTATATGCAGAATCCAGACAAGCTTTTCCTTATTTTAGTTCAATCAAATCACAGATTGTTTCTCCAAAATCGTTTTTTCTCTCCAAAATTTCACAAAATTTACAATTATTATATTAAGTGTTAATATTTTTGGAGACAAAAAAACAGTATGATTACTGTTAATAGTATGTTATTACTAAATGCAACCTGATATAACACCCCTCAAATGTTATTGCACCCCTGCATCACTAAAAAATGCAGGCCGGTGTTTAAATAGCTTTCTAAAAGCTTTGATAAGTGATTGATGAGGGGGTGGGGAGGTTGTTCGTTATCCCATATCCTCAATTGCACTTTGGTGCTTAAAGTTGTTTTGACCAGCACAGGAACAACATATGCGTCTGGTTTCATGCTGCAGGTCAAAGGGTCGGATGGATGTGAGTGTGTGTTTGAGCTGCTGGGATCAGTGGCATAAATAATCCCTGGATGTCAGTCGGGGATTACTGCAAAAGTTTAGACTAAAAATGGGTGAGAGGCAGAACATCTCCACACCTTCCTGTGTTTGGAACATCAATTTTAATCTTTCTATGACGATTATTTTCCAGTCTGCTTTTGATTTCTGCGTGTTTCTGTAACATAATGGTAACATTTACCCAAATTTTCAACAATTTAAAAGCCAATTCTTTCCATTTTGCAAGCTATAAATAAAAGTTGATTTAGAAAAAAAGTATCCAAGCTCATTTCCAGTGGAGATAGTTGACTAGTCACTTACTTGTGCCATGATGAACTTTGGTCAGAACTGACTAAAAGCAGGAGCCATAGTCATTGTGGGCATTACTTGGGCACCCACAAGGCCTCCCTGAAGGGGTTTAAAGTTCTGCAAGATTGCAGACTGAGATGATTGTCAGGGTTTGCCCCCCTGCAATCTCCTGCGCGACTATCAAATTCAGTTGAGAGTACTGCGCTGAAAGAACTCTCGCCTCATTGCAGAAGAGCACAGAGGCCTGCAAAAGGACAGGTTTGTGTGAGTCTTCTCATTAACTCCAAGAGCTGCCCCCTCGTCCTAACTTAATGGATCTCATTTATGCTTTCATCGCCATGCCAACCAGCTGCCAGCATTGTCTCAACAAGGCCTTTGTGCTTCACAGAAATGAAACTGTGTGGTGTTGATGTGTCTCAGTGTACAACAAGCCATCATTTGATGGCTTTACAGTGACTGCTTCTCTTCTTCAACAAGAGCATTTGATTGTGTAGAAAAAACAACCACTGACACCTTTATGTATGGCCTGAATACTTCAGGGTAAGAAGATACCTTAGTGCAGGTCAAATAAAGGTCTACTTATTGGGGCTAGACTGACTTGATACAATATCTGTTGGCAGCTGTTCGGTGACGGACTTCAGGGGATTAAGCAAGCAGAAAAGAATATGCGAGATCAGCGGGGTTTTTGCTCTGCAGGGCTGGCACCGCTTATGGAACTTAATAATCCAAAAGACAAAGATCAGCACCTGTTATCATCACACATAAATCCCAACTCTGCTGTAGAATTGAAAGGATGACAGCACCAACACAGATTAACGGGCAAAATACTCGTTATGCGATAATCTGCTTTACTTGCATGCAATTTTTTTAAATCGTCGTATACCAGCAGAGTTCCAGAAAAAGAATGTGTTTGAGGTAGAAAATGACACACCTCCCCTCCTGCCTGCATGTCACATGGCATTTAATAATCTGACTACAAAGATGACAGAGTCCGTTTGAATTTTAACTTTAGGTTCGACTCAGAAAGACGTTAAAATAGATTGCCTTAGGTTCTTATATTCATTCTAAAAATCTTTATTTACTCTCGTTTAAAAATACTTGAATGCGAGTCATGTACCCAGTGCATCCCTACCTTAATGGATAAATATCAAAAATTTGATCTCATACTGACAGGAACAGCAGTATCAGTTCAAAACAACAGATGTAAGTTTGTCTTAAAAATGGTACAAAATCGATCAGGAAGTAAATAAGTAAAAGAACTAAAACTATCAGTTTCGCTTCCTGTTGTGCTCTCTACTCTTTGCTTTTTTCCTCTAACCACAAAGAGCAAAACTGTCTAAAAGATCTGAAATGTCAGGTTTTAATGTTTGAAGCTGTTAAGTCCTATAGACAATTTTGTTTTTGTGGCTTACGCTAAAAACGTGCCTGGAATGTTTCTCTGTTAAAAATCATTTTTATTTATAGTTTCAAATGTTAAATAGATAATACATATCTATTACAAAGTTAGTTGAACCCTTTTTGTATTGTTTCTAAGTATCAGAATTCGTTGAAAGATACACAACCCAATTAATTTGCAAACAAATCCTTTTTCTGTCTCTGTTGTGTCTTTAGTCTCAGAAACACACCAGATCCTAATCTATATGTAACATGTTAGTTTAAGTTAAACAAATAGTTGTGGGTCCCGCTTAATCTGGAATTGCTTAGTCTAATATTGCAAACTTTAAGATTTATTACTTTTCTTTTAAAATTTAAATAACTCTAAAAACTAGTTTTTAAGTAGAAAAGGTTCTTTTAGAAGTATATGAAGGCCTACCAGTTAAGAAGATCACATTGCGTTGTTTTCATAAGCTTGTTGCAATTTATGACAAGCATGAAAACAACCCAGATGTTATGTTAAAGGTACAAAGACTGCTGTACAAATATTTTTTTAAGCAAAGACTTCATCACGAGCAAGTCAAAACCAGCATCAGATGTCTTTTAAATTGTACATCATGGTACATCATGTGACTTGTGTTTCATAGACCCACTACAAAGAAAATTGTGTTTTTGGTTGAAGTCTTTCTCTCACGACGGAGGGTCGGTATTAAAGAAAATTCAGATTAAAACACTTGGAAAATAGATCTAAAGATGATCACACCCACCTTCTCATTTGATAAAGATTCATTTTGCCTTAATTTAGAAATGTAAGCATGACTTATTTGTGAAACAGAGATGTAATCTTTGCCGGTAGGTAAACTCAGACCATTTTTCAAACTTGCTGAATTTGGTAAATGGATAGATGATTATTCCTATTATGTGGAATTTTGAATTTAAAATATATTTTATCAGGACATGTGGCCTTTCTATTGTCCATCAATAACTGGATGCTTAGTTATTAATTTTTTGCAGCGCTTTGGTGTTGTGAGAATTACTTACCAATCCCAGGCTAATTTTCATCTGATACTTTTATAAACTTAAAGAGGCAGACACGCTCAGAAAATCCAGCGCTGCCGCACTTTGTCATAGATATGACATTCTCTTTAGCCTTTCACTGCGAATGTTACTCAAATGTAGTTGTTTATTTGTTAACATTTTGTTTAAAAAAATCCCTTCTATTAATGGAAAAATTACTTTTCAGGGTTAGAGCTGGAGTTGAAGGAGGACATAAGATAGTTCCTGCAGAAGAGTTGGATTCCAGTCAGCCTCATCCCTCTCTTTGACCTTCCTGAGAGCACTTGTGGGGGATTAGGCCAGTGGGCTGGTGGTCTTCCCATTCTATTTTTATGAAGTTGTCTGCTCTCTTTATCCTTTGGATAACCGACACAGACACATGCACCAAGACTTAAATGTAATTAGTAAACTGTCAGTCAAGGATGCTAACATTTCCACAGATTTCCCCCTTGCTTTTAATGCCAGACGTTCAGCGTCAACAACTGAGCTTAATGTCATTTACATGAACATCAACAAACCTCTCCAAACACAGATTTCAATGAAAACAATAAACCACAGCCAGAAATAGAAAGGGGACTAGAGCAGATTTTTGCCTTTATCTTTTCTAAAGCTACTCACAAGTTACCTTTTTGGAGTATTTTTCAAAGCACCTGCAATAGTCTTTAAAAGTCCCTCAAGTACCTGGCAACCTAAGCTGGTGGCACCCACCTCTTTTTAAGCCATCTGGACCCATTTGCGTTTGCTGCAGGCCTTAAATTTGACCGCCTTTGTCACAGCATCCAAATGTCCATTTATCTCTGTTGTGACGCACGAGTCCAAACCCAAGAATTTGTATATCTAAATCAACAATCACGAATCTCCACCTGCAGTCGTTTTCTTTTTTCCTTTCACTTTTTGTGTGTGTTTGTTGGGATATTTTGAAGCACCAGTATAAACACATGGGTGTGTTTCAGTTTGCCCCCTTAAAAGGTGCAGGATGATGTAGTGGAGTATCCTCATTCTCTCCAGAGATTACCTCTAATAAGGGAGCTTGTATTTATAGAAGGGCTCCTCTCTGCGTACCCCGTCACAGTCCTGCCTGCCCCAGTTTCCTCCCCGTGTCCACACCGCTCAGCCTCTGCTGCTTCTGCCTTGTTTTTGTTTCACATCAAGTCAGGTAAAGATTTATTTCACCAAATATTTTATTTTCTTTAATGGAAAAAAAATCAGAAAATTGGTTTTACTTGCATGATAAAAGGGTAAAATAAAAAGCCCTGGACCATTTTATTGCTTTTTCTATTGTCCTTATTGATTATTAAGTTGGTTTCTTTCATCCACAGATAAGAAAATCAAACAGCGATGTCCACTAGTGAGCGTTTCGACTGCCATTACTGCAAAGACTCACTGCTGGGAAAGAAGTACATAATGAAAGAAGACACCCAGTACTGCACAAAGTGCTATGAGAACCTATTTGCCAACTGTTGTGAGGAGTGCTCCACACCCATTGGCTGTAACAGCAAGGTAAGAACACACTTCAGGAAACAACTCTTGTTTTACCAGCAAGGATAGTAAATGAATATCTTAATCAAAGCATTTAATCAAAGCATAAAATCTCATAAACTTTCATGTGATGCATCAATGTTTCACAGGATCTGTCCTATAAGGATCGTCACTGGCATGAGCAGTGCTTCAAATGTGCAAAGTGCAGCCGCTCACTAGCAGACAAAGCCTTCGCTGCCAGGGAGGACTTGTTGCTCTGCACTGAGTGTTACGCACTCGATTATTCCTCCAAATGCATCACCTGCAAGAAAACCATTTTGCCAGGTACAAATGCCCTGCAACAGCAGATAGCCTAAGACCAGAAGAGCTCTCATGTTAAGGAGAAAATCACTAGAAAGTAGTAAAATGATCTGTCCATGGAGAAAATCCTTTTTATTTAACTAGTAATCTTAAAATAGGATATCAAAATTTAGAAATAAAGAGTTTAAAAATAGAAAAAAAAGGCTATAAAAGCTAACTGTTAGATATAATTGAATTTTATAATGTGTATTTTTTGCTAGTTCTAGGTTTGTATTTTTTTATTTTGATGAAAGCTGTAGTTTGTTATGATTACTCTGACAGAAACTACTGTAATGACACATTTTAGGACAAAATGTGAACAAAAAAACTATACGACACTTGGCCCATCTTAATGCATCCTCATAAAATCTAAAACTAACACTTAGTCTTAAAACTTAAATCTAAATTTTTGTTTCTAAAATGATAACAATGAATGCTGGACTAACATTTCAAGATTTATTAAATTCTAAAACACTACCCTGAAAATTAAACCAGAAATTACAGTGCAATTTGAGTATTTTTAGTTTCAAATAAAGTTTGTCTATTGTCAAGATTGTGGAGCAAAAGGATTTTGGAAAATAATTTCTTTTTTTTTAGATTCTAGCTTTTAGTGAGACAAAAAAACTCTTGACTGTGCTGATTTTGAGAAAAGCTTGGAAAGGTGTAGAGCAAAGATAAGTGAAAACAACTTCAAACCGTATAAAATGTCTTGAATGTCTTAATCAAGGTTTTAAATCTTTGCAAGGATCAAGTAGTTTTCAGTGTAGATGCATTCAGTAATAACTGACACTATCTAACCAAATTTGCAGACAAGCACTGTAGAAGTCTCCAGGTTTAAATTCCACATGATGGACATGCCAATTATTACATGTAATGAATAACTTGTGGTTACTGAGTCTGCAAGTCCATTTTGTCCTAAACTGCACTTGGTAAAAAATAAACCTCATCAGCATGATGCTTGATTGCTGCTTTGCTGACCTAATAGTATTTCTAATAGCTTGCTAAATTGAGAAAAAGCACATATGATAGTTGAAAGAATGGTTGTGGATGGGAATGTTGACACATAGCTACTCTGCCCGACTTCCCGTCACTTTTAACAGCACACTCTGTTAACCAGCCTTCCCACTTGCTTACAGCGCCTCACAACCCCAACTTAACATAGGCTGTGCAACAAAAGGGAGCTTGTGGCCACCCAACGTATTTACAAATTAACAAATAAAATCCATTTCAAATTTTATTTTGCATCTGCTCCTGATTCACAATGGTTTGAATAAAGAAATACTGAGAAATGCAATTTTGAGTTTAATTTTTTTCATACATCATTAGAACAAGGCCACAAGAACATGTTAAAAACACCAAAAACACAATTTTAATCTAATGGCTCTTTAAAAAAGCTCAAGCAGCTTCTCTACGATAAACTGTATTTCCCGTCAGGAGATTTAGGATTTCTGTATCTCTCTTCAATTAACCAAAACAGAATTCTGACAAACATGGACCTGAAGTATTAAGGGGCAATTATTTGATGCTGCAATTTTGACGATCCTTTCCTACTCGCAGGCTTATTTCATGCATGGTTTGTTTTCATCTTTATAGTAGGATATGCTGACTTTGCACCCTGTGTGACAGGTTCTCGAAAAATGGAGTACAAGGGGAACAGCTGGCATGAAACTTGCTTCTTGTGCCACCGGTGCCAGCAGCCATTGGGAACCAAGTCCTTCATTCCCAAAGAAAATGGGTACTTCTGTGTTCCCTGTTTTGAGAAGCAGTTTGCATACCAGTGCTGCGCCTGCAAGAAGGTACAATTAGCAAACGCAAGCACGGCTACAGAAATTACAGACTTTTGACAATAATCTCGCATGAGTTTCTGTCATGTTCCAGGCCATAACAACAGGTGGAGTGACTTATCAAGACAAGCCTTGGCACAGAGAGTGTTTCCTCTGCATTGGCTGCAAAAGGCAGCTATCAGGACAGCGCTTTACTTCCAGAGAAAATTACCCATATTGCCTTGAGTGCTTTAGCAACCTCTATGCAAAGAAGTGTGTCGGCTGCACCAAGCCCATTACTAGTGAGTCACAGCTTAAGGTTACACAGTCTCTTGGATCATTTGGCTCTCCTTATTTGTGTAAGAGCTGTCAACAGCTAAAAAAAAGTATTGAAACAAAAATTTGTCAAATTCTTTGTTTTGTGTGTTTGCAGGTTTGGCAGGGGCTAAATATATCTCCTTTGAGGAGCGCCAGTGGCACAGCGAGTGCTTCAACTGCATGCAGTGCTCCGTGTCACTGGTGGGACGTGGCTTTCTCACCCAGCGCGATGACATTCTGTGCACAGAGTGTGGGAGGGAGAAGTAAAATCTCAGTGGTTTCTGGTTCCTTTTCACCACTGTGCACAACAAAAGAACTTCAGCTTTGCTGTAACCCTTGTGCTATCCTAGGCGCTTTGACATTGCGAGTGAGATCATCTAGACCCCACAAGACAGTGCGCTGAACCTTTTTTCTTCAATGATTTGTGATCTTCACTGGTGTCCATGGATTACATAAAATCCTCTTCACCTTCATCCACCTTTGTCATGGTAGGGAGAACACGTCAAAGTAAGGGTGGGGTCATAGGATAGCACAAGGGTTAATGAATGTTGTTCCTTTGAAGACCCACTCTGATCATCTTTTGATCTATTTTTAAAGTGTTCCCAGTGGTCTTGTAATTATGATGAAGAATATATAACTTATAGAATTGGTTCAGAATCATTTTCAGCAGATCATGCATGCATGCATGTGAGAGGCCACACTGCAGTTTAGAGGAGCAGACACATGGAAGGAGAGGTTGTAGAGGTGGGTGTTAGGTACTCATGGTATGGGGGAAGGCTCTTTGTAGGTTGTGTTCTGGATTCTCTCTGTGCAGATGGTTACGGGACAGCTAATGGCCCTGGGAGCCGTGGAGACCATTGACCAGGCGGATTCTGCACCCTCCTCTCTGCCTTTACACATTCATCCATGTATAAATCCCCGGGCAGGGAGAGAAACAGTGCTCTTTCTTGTGTTCCTGCTGTGAGCCCTGTTTTAATAAAAGGCATTCAGGGAAATTGATTGAGCCCGGATATCTGTATTAGAAATATATTTGGGGAATGAATCTTTGGCTTGAATTGGAGACCCCTGTCTGTCATTCCTACAGAATTTCCACGCTTCAATAATTATGCCTTTTTTAGGCAAAATCAACTGTCGTTTAGGCATACATGGTCATTGCAGAGTGGCAATGGCTTTTATACCCCGCCCCCCATCCCGTCACCCATCACTAAGTCCTCTGTTTACACAGTGCCTTGCTAGCTTATATCGTTTCACACCCCAACTTAACATTACAAATATGCACACTGCATTTTTTCGTATGCTCCTCATTCACACGATTTGAACAAAGAAATACTAAGAAATGTGATTTTAAGTTTAATTTTCAGAAATACATGTCCTCCATCATAAAAAAAAGAAAAACAACACTTTTATTCGAGTGGGTGTATAAAAAAAATCAAGTGAAATTGCCAAAAAGTATGTGCCTATTAATCTCAGATTTTTATGTCATAAAGTAATCAGTAAATTCACCTCTGACTGGCTTATTAAAGAGGAATTTGGTTTTTGAGTGTTCCAATGGGATTTTACAGTAAAACCTCATGTGGCACTAACGTTAAAATGGTTGACAAATATTGAAAAGAGTGCTCATAAAAGCAGTTTTCCATTTAATAATAAAATCCTTATTTGAAAACTGCATTTTGCATGTATCTTGATTTTTGCAGAAATCAGAAGATATGAAAAAAACTTTTTATCAGTATTGACTTTAATTCATAAAGTTTTGAAAACCTGTAAATATAATTTATTATGTGAAACAAACAATCGATATTTTGACCTTTGTAACTGTTTTTTAATAGAGTTAAATGACTGCATTTCTTTTTTTAGTTAGCTGAGTAAAATAAAACACACATTTCTAAATATAGCAGCAACCTTAAGGGGAAAAAGCTCACTAAAGTCATTGAAAGTGAAACTTTTATTATTTATAAGGATTTAAAGATATTGGAAAGAAGTTCTTTTTTTGCGTTTTGGCCTTGTCAGCCAAGTTTTCCAGAAATAATAAAACAAAAAGTACCACTCATTTCCTTGTATCATTTTTATATGATATTGTGGCAGTTATTATCAGTTGATATCATTTTTGAAGTGAAAAGATTTCATTTATAACCCCAGTATCTCTACAAACACGAATGGAAATTACAGTCTTGCTTTTTTTATTGACTAAAGATAAAATTGTGCCCAGGATGTATATCTATTGTATATCATTGTAAAACCAAAGCAAACTTCCGATGACCATCTGGACTGGAGTCTACCCATGATTTGCTCGGTCAGTAGTCCATCACATTCTGGCCACAGCTTTATTTGCTCCTCACAAAAACCAACGGTGCAAGAAACTGTGTCGCTGGCCACACAAATGATCCTAATCCACACACTGTTTCAACAGCTGTGGCCCAAAAAAGCTGTGTGGGTGCCCCCTCCTAACCCTCCTATAGAAGGATGTGAAGCAAAGATTTCCTGTCAAGAGGTCAAAGACAAACCCACTTTATTAAGTTCTGATGTTTTTTCCTCCTTGCCAGTTAATTTTGTTCCCCCCGGCCAATTTGCGTTACTTTGCTGCTGGCTCTAAAGTTCCACTTTGATCATCATTTGATCTACTTTTAGTGTTCCCAGTGGTCTTTCAATTATGATCATATTGTTTAGGACATATTTCTAGGAAATATTTTTCTTATAGTTTCTGCAGAACGGCAGTAGTTCATTAAAAATTCACCTCTGAGTTGTGGGCGGGATTGTTGGCATGGTGAAACCCCACCCCTGCTTCCTTTATTTTTCTGCTTTTTAATTAACTTGTCCTGTCCAACAGCTGGTCAGACAGATGAGAGCTGAAGGCCTCTTGTGTTGAACATATTTTACTTTAATAATAGGGGTTATGAATCTTCTGACAAACCAGAGGTATGTCTGTATAAACCCCTTTTATAATCGAGGCCAAACTTTATTCATTTTAATCATGATGTTTTGTGTTGGACCGGACGGAAAAGGAAAGGAGGGAAAAAGAGAGAGGGATGGTAGAGAGGGGGGATAGGAGGGTAATTATAGAAAACCATCAAGCAGCATGAAGCAACAAGTTTCTGGATGGTTATAATCATTACAGTGAGGTTCAGATGTAATACAAGTCTATAAGGGCGGGGCCTGTCCACACACTCAAATGTTTCAAACATACCTGTTGGCTCCAAAAATGTTCACATATCAACATGTACACAATACAAATAATGTTCACACACGCATACCTATGCATTCAAACCAACTAGTGTGAAATATTTCGTTCAATCATGCAAAGTATCTGTGCAAAGGTGAGCTTACACCTGTCCTCGAGTGAGTGTTGATGTTCTTCTAAAATGGATGCTTCCTACCATCCTTAAATTTACATTTTCTCATGCTAACTTACAGCTCCTCACACCCCCAACCTCACAATAGGGTGCAAAAATGGCGAGCAAAATTGTAGCTATCCAGACATACAGTTTAGAGCCAAATCGCAGCTCAGATGAGGAAAATGATGACTTCTCTGCAAGTGGATGCATCAGAAGGGTGTGGATCAGGGAACCTGTGGCCCACTGAGTGTAGCACCTATGTCACCACTACAATCTTTTTCCAAAAGCCTTTTTTCATCTGCTCCCGACTCACAATGATTGAAAAACGCTACACAAACATGTTAGAAAACACCCAAAAATATTATTTTCATGGGGGGGGGGGGGTCTTCAACGTCTAACTATTTGTGAAAAGTATTAAATTCTGTAATTTTCATGCTGTTTAAAGACGGATAAATCTACATTTGTCCTAAAACACACAAGCAAAGCTGTTCAGGACCAAGAGGGAATAATAGTCTCTTGTTTATCTTAAAGATCTCGGCTTTTAACCTGCTCGTCCTGTAGGACAAGTATGACAGTGAGATCATCTTTAAGCGTTCTACCAACTGGTTTCAAAATAGTTTTAGACATGGAAACTTAGCAAAGCTATTGTGAAATCTGAAACTGTTACCTGAAATGCCATTTGAGAGGATTGTGTTGGAAAAAAAGTTCCTCTGAACCCAAAATGCTCTGTGTTTTGGTCTGTGCGTTCACGTTGACACTAAAATCCAACTCAGATATTTGCTTTGCTGAGTAACAGTTTGTTTAAACTCCTCTTCAAGGGTATTTTAATGAGAACAAACCTATGTTTGCTTTGAAAAAAGAACTTCCCTAATCTTTAAAGCCTCATGTCCAATTGCTTCCTGTCTATACAGCAAGTTAGATCAGTAAAACATACAGACTGAAGCCCTTAACATTAGTTAAAACCTATGTAAATCAACTCTTATTCCAGCAATATTGGTGCTCAGACGGCTGTGAAAAGACAGCCTTTGCAAGAATGTTCGCTCAAGCAACTGATTTGATGAATCATTTTTTGCATTTTGTGCTCTGAATCAATTAGTTTCTCTAAAAAAAAAGGCAAATCTCCACCCCAGATGGTTTGTTAGCTCTCCTAGAGGGAGAGTTTTTTTTTGTAGTCTGAGCCGCTTAAGGCGCAGATCCAGGAACTACATGAGACGACTGAGGAAACTATAACACGGAGGAAACACTATAACGGAGTTCAAAGCCATCATCTACTTTTATCTCTAACCTTCAGGCAATCTGCAAGGTTAAAAAAGTGTCCCTTTTGTTTGTTTTGTTGAACAATTTCAAATAATCTTGGGGGGGGGGGTCAATCTTCACAGATTCATGTGATTTTCAAATTAAATTCCTTGCATTTAAAGGCAAAACTTTTGACTTTTTAAATAGATTTCAGAGCCACCAAGACGTTCATCACGGTGTGGACCAATGACATCAGCGTTCTTTGTGTTTTCCAGTTGGATGAATGCAACTTCTGACAGCAGATGGTGCCTGACATATGGTGTAATGATGTATTGTGTGCCACATCTCAGGTTACAGATGGAAATGTCGGTTAAAATGTGGTTTTGTTGTGATGCTGCTTTATTCTCTTTTTTAGCTTTGTGCTTTGGTTTGTATACAGTTGTTTGTTTTAGTTAGTGCAGAAAATGTGTACGCTTTTTGTGTTTTTCTGAA
Source organism: Oryzias latipes (assembly GCF_053564925.1). NCBI lineage: Eukaryota > Metazoa > Chordata > Actinopteri > Beloniformes > Adrianichthyidae > Oryzias > Oryzias latipes. The sequence continues at coordinate 22,485,619 of NC_136258.1, read as the reverse complement.
AGGGCCTACAGAAGGCTTTTACCTGCCTGGATGAACATGCTTACATTTACCCAGAGGACTTTACTGAGGCCAGAGATCTGTTCACGTGTGAGCAAAACCTGTCAACACAACACTTTCACCTTAAAATTTGGAAGTAAATCTGAGTAAAGTGTTTTCTTTCTGGAAAAAATTGTTCATTGAAGTCTATTTTACATCAATGCTTGTTACTGTTTTGTTAACAAAGGTGAGCAGGACCTCAGAGAACTCACCCAAACATGCAGTGAGGTCTCAGCGGGGACTCTGAATCCCTTCTTCACAGAGCAAACAACGTCAGCATGCTCTGCAGTGTTCTGGCAAGACAAACAATTCTCCTAGTAACCTCCAGCCCTCTGGGAAAATTTCGGATATCATTCAGTAAGGTCCCTGGAGACTTTAGGTGAGCATTTCGAAGGTAGTTGGCGCCCTCTTGAGGCCTTGCTCTGGAACTCAAACACTTTTCCTGCAGCCTGTGGCTTTGACAAGCAACTGCTAAACGCCTGCCTGCCCAATGTAAAAGAACATAGCTGTAAAATGGAAAACTAACTTGCTGGAAATTGTTATTGCAGATCTTTTTTAAAAGATTACTTTATACATGAGTTGTGTGTTTTAGCTTAAATAACTTAACTGGTGGGTTTAATGTGTTTGACAGTAAAAATGTTGACGCATCAGCGCAAGAATTTCATTCAAAATGAAGAGCTGACATATTTGTGAAGCAGACCCCGAGTTCCAGTTCCAGTTGTTATTTTATTCTTACACTTTTGGCTTATTTCAATTACCTCTGGATGTATTCCTGTGTGTCCGGCACAGTCAGTGCGCAGGCTCACTCAGCACCAGTGCCTTGGATCTGTGCATCTTTGTGCACGCAGCAGAAACGATGCCTTCCATTCTTTTCAGCACAAACAGTTTCAGTCAGATTTTTGTCGTGAGGGCTTCCAGGTGTGCTGGAAGTGTTTAAAAGCTCTTCCAGGTAAAGGCCTTTTGCTCCTGATTGTCTCTTGCCTGCAACCCTGGATCACCTCCAGTCGCTGAAAAACCCACATTGTTGTACCGCAGTCCCTGATAGTTTGGTTTGACCTTGAAATTGACTACAAGTCAGCTTCCATTTGTTTCTGCTTAGTAATATGCGTTAAAAGACCTCACCTCTACTATTCAACTCATAGCCTTTATACATTCGGAGCAAATTGGATTTTTTTGAATGATTTAGGTATGACAGAAATTGTTGCGACAAACTGTAAAGGCATAGCACATTCCCATCTGAAGAGACAGGGTTAGTTTCAATAGATTGAGCTAAAGAAGAATGGATTATTGTTCTTGAACTTGGCATAAAGCATCTTTCAGTGTGAAGCTGTTCATTCAAAACGTTTTCTTTAGCACTCAGACTGCAGAGGGCAGAGTTGTTCGGAGCAAACATAGCTCTCAAATGTCTCTCAAGGCATACAGTAAGTTCAACTATGACAATGTTTGTGTCTAATAGTTTTAGTTTTAAATCCTAAATTTGTTGATGAACGCTCTCCTTTATCCTGTTTGGAATTTGAGTCTTAAATTGTCACAAAATATTGCATGAAGGACAGAGGTTATGTTGGTGAAAGGATGCTGAGGTTGGAGCAGACAGAAGAGGCCTAGAGGAAGACAAAAAGAGGAGGTTCATGGATGCAGTGAAGGAGGACAAGAGTGTGGTTGATGTGAGCGAGAAGGATGCAGTGGAGAGGGTTAGATGGAAGCAGGTAATTCCCAGTTGAGACCCATAAAGGATACTCCGGAAAAAGAAATGCAGATTTTCTTCATTTGTCCACAAAAGAGCAATGATTTTCTGTATGTCCAGTATTGGTCTTGAGTCTGTTAACGACTTCTTTAAAGACGTTCAACGTATTAGAAGAAGAAGAAGCGTACTATATATTGGACTCTATACTGGAACAGAGTGGTATTTGGTGGTACATGGAAGCAGCAGCTGCTACAGGAATCCAGGTTTGATGGTGGTTTTAAGTAGGATTTCTGAACAAAAAATATAACCAGTGGCTAAGTTCATTCTTATAGAAGTCAAATAGAAAAGCCAATGATTCTTGAGTTTAAAGTACTTGTTCATGTGGGCACCCCTGAGGTTTCTTCGTTTTTTCCAGAACCCGTTTTTTTAGGAGTTTTTCCTTACCGCGAAGGGGGGTCTAAGGGCAGGGATATCCAGTTTGGCTTAGTCAGTTTGTTAGATCAATTTAATATTTTCCTATTGAATTCTATGTATTCATGATCCTTTTGATTTTATGTTTAACTTTTTCAATTACCTATACAAAAGCCCATTGAGATGAATGTTGTTGTGAATTTGGGCTATACAAATAAAATTGAATTGAAAATTGAATTGAACCTCTCTGTAATAAAGCAGCATCACCAGCGCCCTAAAACACCAGCCAGAATTGTTTCCACATTTTGCACCGGTCCACTGTGTATGTTTTCTTTGTTTTGTTTTCGACCGATAAAACCATATTGTTTTATTCTTCTAAATATCTGGCTGGGCCATCTTATTCCTGGGTGTGTTTATTTCTCAACGTCAAGAAGAACCCCGTCACACTCTCCATCTGCAATCTGAAGAGGTCCGCTGTAGTCAGAGTTCAAGCTAAATCTGTTGCAAATTTGGCCTAAATTTACATGACAAATCCAGAATTTATAAAATCTAAACTCAGCCAAGACTAGAAGGTCTAACCAATGAAGAAGTGATCTTTTTATGCTCTGCATGCAGCCTCATGGAAGCAAGACAGAAAAACAGAGCATGAATGTAGAGGAAAATGTAAGTTTCAAGAGAAACCTCTCAATAAAAGCCAATGAGCAGACTTTATTTAGTCTAATGATGATTTAAGTACGGTTTCCTCCCTGTTTCACCAGCATTTGCAGAGAAAAAAAGAACCTTTTCTTTAGAAAAAATTCTAGTTTCCTTTTTTTTAATACTTTTAAGCTAAAGTTTTTCTCCATTACGATATAAATCTTTATACTAGATAAAAGAGAATCCATAAATATCAGGTCTATAAATGCAGGAAAGCAAGCAGTGCATTTTTTTAAGGATGACTTGTCTGAGCCATTTCCTAGAGACGATGCCAGTCTGGGTACAGCCATAAAATGAACGGTGGAAGGCACTCCTGGGAGTATTTTTACTGATCAGACTGCGGTTTCACATGGAAACCACCTGTGGTCATCCGGAGAGAACCTGACCATCCACCTCTACTGTATATGTATACAAATATACATATATGTATATATATATATATATGTAGTGCACATTTCTGCCATCAGTTTAAACACGGTATATTTATCTGTGCAGAGTAGAAAATAGAAACTCAGCAGCTTTTAGTATCCTGCTTTCTGTGTTAATAAATCTTTATGACTTACTGAAAGAAAAATCTATTATAAACTCCGAAAAATAAACAGAAACATGGGGAGGAAGCAGATTTTTTTTAGACGTTATTGAGTAAACTAATTTTACAAGGAACAAAAAGATGTGTGTTTTTGTGTAACACAACCAGAATGAGCTATAATAACTCAGTGCCTTAAATTTGTGCAATTACAACACAAACCCTTCAGTTCAGATGTGCAAAGCTAACACAAATGTTCCTTTGGACGTTTTTCATGTTATGGATTTGATGGTTTGGCTTACTTGCCTGTTAATGTTGATTACATAGTCGCACTACCTTATAGGCTGGTGGTTTGGTACTTCAAACTTCAGTTGTAATAGAGGAAACTATGGTAGGTATCCAGACATTGGTCTCCTATTATAAATACACAGGCTGCCACAGAGTCAGCAGCAGCAGCAAGAAAAACAAGAACATTTTCTTCCTGTTCTATTCTAAATTTAAGGGAAAAGAAGTCAGCTGTCTGGACAGCAGGATAAAACTAAGCAAACAGATTGTTTTGTTTTGGACTGACAGTGCATGTCTGTTTACAAGCTGAACATTTAGAATTTATAAATTTGGACGTTTTAGTCATTTTATTTTACCAAAAGCAGTTAAAAAGCAGTTTAAAAAAAAATTTTAAGCACTACCCCTAAAAATAATATTATTTAACTTAAGCTTGATAAAAGAAATCAGCAGCTGGAGGCTGTTTGAATGGAGTAAAGTCAGAAAAATATGTGCTCAATGCTAATTTTTGCATCATATTTATAGTGGAAGCCACAAATGACCATATCATGTCCCATATGATGCATTTTTCATTCTTAGTGGTTGAAGAGACACTAGAAGAATCCTAATTTGCAGCCTTTTCTGGCAGCAATAATGGTAAGGTAGCAGAAAACCTAAAGGATTGAACTTAAATTCTCATTCTGCCTCAGCAAAACTAATTCTGTAGGTTTAGCTAAACTATGGGAAGAAATAGCCAAAGAGGATGATCAAAACAGATCTTTTTTTAACTCCTAAGGCAACACTCTCATTTTCGTGGATTGCTACCTCTGGGTTTGGCAGAATGCCACTGGGAGAAGTGTCTAGGGTGCCCCGCTGGAGACATAGAGAGCAGCAGCAACCACAGACACCCACCCTTCCCCGCTGCACTGTGGCACCCCACGTCCTGCAGCAAAAGCACAGAGAGCCAGGCTATGCTGAGAGGGTTAAAACTGGCAATCTTTGCTTCTTCAGGGCTAAAATGTTTTCCTTTTGGGACGGTTTCATATGTATAGAAGAAATGTCAAGAGTTCCTAATGACTAGTTGAAAAATATTTATTTACTTAAAAAGTATCCCCTACTTATCCCCAGGTAATTACTTGAAATTATATCATTACAGGTGAGGGCGTTTGTGGGCTAAATGGAGAAAAAAAAGGTAGAGTGCAATATTGTGGCTATTGAACACTTTTCCTTTTTCTTTTGAGTGTTTTCCTTTTTTACTCTTTTACTTTGAAATTGACGTTGAACTTTTTTTCATCCACCTGGTATTTTAAAGAGACTGTATCATGCAAAATCAACTTTTTGCGCTTTTAAGTGTATGTTAATGTTAATTCCTCACAAAAACAACTTCAAAGTAGTATTTTGACCCATTCACACATTTCTGAGTATTTGTCTTAAAAGCCTGCTACGGTGGCCCTGAAGTGCAAACCATTCAACAAATCACTCGATACAAAAACATTTTTAAGATCACAGCAACAATTTAAAAAGCGTATTACATTTTAGAAAACAAAACAAAATTTCAGAAACCAAAACATAAAAAAGAAAAAAGAAAAAAAAGAAAAAAAGGAAAAAAAGAAAAAAAGATTTCAGAAAAAAAAATTACTTTCCAGAAAAAAAAAGAAATATTACAAAATGAAAACATTTCAGAAAAAAAAATGAATTTCCAGAAAACAAAATGAAATAAAAAAATGAAAACATTTCAGAAAAACAAAATGAAATATTAAAAAATGAAAAACATTTCAGAAAAAAATGAAATATTAAAAAATGAAAAACATTTCAGAACACAGAATGAATTTCCAGAAAACAAAACGAAATCTTCAAAAATGAAAAACATTTCCAAACCGGAAGAAGCAGGTACTATGGGACAACGCTGATTGGATGATGATGTTTGTCAATCATTTGAACTGAAAAGTATTTTAAATGAAGCGACGACGGATTTTATCGTCCAAACAACAATGTACCATGATAATTCCCGTATTTCCCATTTACATATTAAATCAAAAATGCAGCAAACAGATAATGAAGGTTTAAATTATTTTTTGAATATTTCGTCTGAAGCAGAACGGTCACCCGGAAGTAGTTTGTGTGTATGACGTCCGTTCTGCAGGTAAACAAAGAAAGGGACGGTAAAACGTTAACATAAACTTTAATCTTTGAATATTTAGCGGATGTGATGACAGAACGCACGCAGAAATATCAACACTAACCAGGTTTACAAATGTTTCAAAATGTCGTGAGAGGATCCTGTCTGAAGCAGCAGCTGCGAAGAAACAGGTGTTAAAGACGGCGCACATCAGGAAATGCAGTCCCGGCATCCACTGATAAGGTATGGAGGCACATTTGTTTGATCTAATAAATGTAGCGTTAAACGTGATTTCTAGGTGGGTGTTTACAGACAGATCCAAGATCCTTCAGTCATACGTTAATGACAGGTTACCTCATCACCTGGAGAGGGGGGGTCACGTGGGCAGGATTCTCAGACAGGTGAACCAGCAAAGCTGTCAGGTAAACTGCAGCAGTTTGTGTCTCAGAATAACATTTATGAATGCTTCTTATTCACACTATTAAGATCTGTGACTTTAGAGTGTGTCAGTGCACAGAAACATGACAGTAAATGACTGGATGTGCACATCATCAGACACGTCCAGGTGTGTAACTAAAGGTGGCAAAGTCTGTAGTGTAAAATAAATCTTTAAAAAAAACGTTTTAGTCTTTCAGGCAGAGGAGGAATACCAAATTGTTTTAGAATGTATTTTTATAAGACTGAAATAATGTATTTTATTCTGAGTTTGGTGTTTTGACCCCTCCCTAATGAATTTCTGGTTTAACCCATTTTCTCCTCATTTTGATGAACTCAACTTTTGCCTGAATAAAAGATGAACGGCAGCTGATGTTTTCCTGTTAGGGATTTTTATTTATTAATTTATTTCTGTCAGGGATTTCAATGGAGCTGGAGTCCAGTGCAGAGGAAGCTGCAAGCATGTACGAGCAGGAACTGGCATCTCTTACCTGTGCATCTTCCTCTGGATGTGATGCTGGGCAGCAATGTGGACAAAACTTCCCTGACATGACTCTTTTTGATATAGTTGTTAAGCACAAACAGACTTTTCCCAGATGCATTTTTTTCTCTAATAAATGTGACTGACAGGTACGCTGAGTAAATGCTGAATGTAAACGTAACATTTGATTGACTGCATGAAGAAGCCCATAAAGGAAAATCCACAACCGTTTCTTTGTTTCTGTTACTGAATAACGTATTCATGTTAAGTTTTCAATAAATATACTGCATTGCTATGAAACAAATTTGTTTATTTTCATATCCATTATTACAATCCTCATGTCAACATTCAGTTTTTTCATTGACAAAAAAACATTTCTAAACAACAGCTTTGAAAATCAAACATCATCTTTGTTAATAAAGCTTTAAAACCTAAAATGGTAAACATGGAAAAACTCCTAAATGAAGCAAGCCTAATATGAACATTTTAAACTGGAGTTTTGCTTAAAGGAACATTAAGTTGTTTGGAGTTGTACAAGTGTTTGATGCGATTCCTCATAGATGTGATTTCCAGATCATCAGCCCGACGCTAAAGCCAGGAATTGTGCTTCGTTTTTCACTCCCCACTGCATCATTTACAACTAATCAGGCTTATGCAGCAGGTTAAAGACGTTTTTTTAAAGGACCTGCAATTTAAAAAAAAAAATAGATATTAAGGTTAAATAATATTTATTGATTACATTTCACATCAATCATGGTGACTTGCCTGTACACTGCACAATGATATGAATGACTTTAGTCTTCTTGTATTCCCATGTAGAGCTCATCTGTTCTTCTGCAGCACAAACCTTTCTGGAACTTCGCTTTGAGAAACTTCACCTGCAGAAATATCACATGTTAATTCAATTAAGTATTTTATAAACTTTAAAGTTCATTTTTAAGTTTCAGTATATGTGTATATATGCATGGTTCAAAAATATACAATGCACTTAAATATTATTTCCCATAAGAACTTGTTTACTGATTTCAGTCTTAAAGTCGATTTTTAGCAACACTGATGCCATATAATTACTGTAATTACTGTATAAATCACAGAATCAGGCTGGCTCGGAGCTTTTTCTCTCATGTTGTCACCGAAAACGGGAACGGCTATCATGTGAAGACGGTTCGTCTCCATCGGGTTCTTTTTGCGCATGCGCAAGATAAAAAGAAATTATCTTTTCAAAGCAGCACTTTAACATCCTAAAATTAACATCCTTAGAGACATGTGACTGACAAAAGAAAAGATCACAGAATTGATTCTTACCTAAAGATGATTGACAGCGTGAACCTCGCAGCCGTAGACATTAGCGCACAGCGTTCAAAGTAAAAGTGCTCACAAACTACTTCCGGGTGACCGTGTGTCAGGCGAAATGTTAAAAAAATAATTTTAAAGTTCATTAACAGTTTGCTGAATTTTTTATTTGATATATAAATGGGAAATACGTGGATTATTATAGTACATTGTTGTTTGGACGATAAAATCCGTCATCGCTTCATTTAAAATACTTTTCAGTTCAAATGATTGACAAAAATCATCATCCAATCAGCGTTGTCCTATAGTACCTGCCTCTTCCGGTTTGGAAATGTTTTTCATTTTTGAAGATTTCGTTTTGTTTTCTGGAAATTCATTCTGTGTTCTGAAATGTTTTTCATTTTTTAATATTTCATTTTTTTTTCTGAAATGTTTTTCATTTTTTAATATTTCATTTTTTTTTCTGGATTTTTTTTTTCTGAAATGTTTTTCATTTTTTAATATTTCATTTTTTTTCTGGAATTTTTTTTTTTCTGAAATGTTTTCATTTTTTAATATTTATTTTTTTTCCTGGAAATTAATTTTGTTTTCTGAAATGTTTTTTTTTTTGTCATTTTTGTTTTTCAAGTTTTGGTTTCTGAAATTTTGTTTTGTTTTCTAAAATGTAATGCTGCTTTTTAAATTTTTTATTTTTTTTTAATTGTTGTTGTGATCTTAAAAATGTTCTTGTATCGAGTGATTTGTTGAATGCTTTGCACTTCAGGGCCACCGTAGCCTGCACTCTAAACAAAAATACATAAATTAATAAAATCAGCTGGTATGGTTTATTCTAACTTTTATCTTTGGTTTTACTCCTAGCCACACCAGCTTGCTCCACTTTAATATCAAATGTAAACTTATTGGTGAAATACAAACAATGTGTTTTTTGGAAATAGTGACAATTTGAAAGTCTATAATAATGAGTGTTTTGACATTTTTTTAGGAGCATGCTTTATTAATAAATCTGTGGGCTGTCTAATTCTCTATGCAGCAATGAAAACCCCCTAATAAACATTTATGTTAATGAAACACACGCGGTAAGAGTTTGTATTTAAGAAGAGGGAGAATCAATGTGAAAGTTGGGGATACACAGTATTTGCAGGAACTTGTCCTCATGGCCTTTCTTATGTGAAAGGGGAATAATTAGAGCTCTGTGAGCAAAGGCCATGGGTGCTTCGCGCCACTGGGGAGCTTTATCTGTGAGACTGTGCCTCATGTGGTGTTTGACATCACTGATTACAGAGCATGTGCCGCTCCAAGTTACTGCTACTGTATCCTGGGAAAGTCGAAAAGTAGGATGATGCATAATTAGACATTTAGCACCAATCTTTCTTAGAGATGAGCACACCCTTCACCACAACAGATAGGCCATGCAGTTAAAAATGTCCCCAGCCCACCAAGGGCCGGAGCTTTAAACACCCTTCCCCTGATATCAAACCCTGAACTTTCTGTAACCCACTAAATGCCCTGGAGGAAGATCAAATCCTCTAGTAAACCTAAAAGGCCTTTTTTTATTCTGTTACTCATAGGCCCAAAAGATGTCCCATCATCAACGGCATATACTTATATGGTGTTATTCTACCTTGATTAAGGCCCAAAGTTTACTCTGCAGTCACAAACTCCAACCACCCATGGATGGTAGCTCTGCTGCCACATGGCACCAGCCTATAACCACAAGAAGCAGTGCGAGGTTCTTGTCCCAGTACACTTTGACACATGAGCAAGCACGGCAGGTACTGAACTTGCGATTTCCGATCAGAGGTCAACTGCTCTATGTCTGCACCAGTGCCACGTAGGGCAAAGACAAATTGTTTAAGATCCAAAAATTCTGTTTTTCTTTCTTTCTTTAGTTTATTTGACAAACTAAATAATGAATGTACAGGGGCATTAATCAAAGAAAGGATACATTTTACCATACTACAGCTCTGAGAGCTCATTTCCATCTGCAGTACTCAGGACATACAAATGCAAGAATTAACAATAACATAAAACAGTACAATTACATAACAGTTACAATTTTTTCATAATAAAAGATGAGAGAGATTGAGAAAAACAAAGTAAAAACCTCTAAAACATACTACATAGTTAACAGTGTTGACTTTCTGTTTTGGTAAAAAGATTTTGTTTTGCTTAATTTTGAGTGCGTTGGCAGTTTATTCCACTCAATTATTGATTTAAAAGAAAATACTGATTGGCCCAGTGCAATTCTGTATAATCGTGCAAAACATCCGTGAGGACTGGAGGCAGCTTCAGCATTGAAATTTCTATTGTAAATCCTAAAATTGGTTGTTTTAACCCATAAGACATCAATGTAAAAGCTGTGTCACACAGTCACTTAGTACATTAGAGTTACGTGAAATTTTCACAAATCTATCATGAATGAACCACGTTAAACTCACGGAACAAGTACTAATAAACCACGCAAAGAACACGTAAATCTACGTGGAACATGAACCGTGTGTGATTATTAGACTGTTTATATGCAATTCATTAGTGATCCGTGCGTGCGTAATTTGAAACTAATATGTGCGCCGTATACGCGAAATAAAAGTTACACATCGGTGGTACATGCGCAAAGAGTTCATTAGACAGATGGAAAACTATAAATTTGCTGATGCGTCTCGCAAAAATTAAGCACAATTGCGTAAGATTAATGTAACAATTGTGCATAAACTACGTAAAATAAGCGTAAACTGAAAGATTCTCAATCGACCAAAATTTTTGAACAGCTCAAAAACGAGAGCGCCAACTGAAACCCTTGAAAGACATCTGCGCACATTGTCAAATGACGAAAGCAAGAAACACCTATGAATTACATATATCATACATGTATCACAAAAGACCGGAATGTGGAAAATGCGCAAAATGTACATAATGGCAGTGTGTCACTGTCGCAACAGAAAAACAGCATAAACGTGATCTGTGGTCCAGTTGTTTTTTTGCATCTCTCAGTCATTTTTATTTTCAAGGAAAAATAGATCAGGGTTCTTGTGGGTTAATAAGTTCTACAAACTAATATGAAAAAACTTTGCAAAGCAACAAACAAAGAAACTTTTCAAGTTTTATTCATCAAATATTTTATTAGAATTTTTAGTATTTGCAGGAAGCTTTACTTTAGTCAAATGTTCAGTAAAAAGACTTCTAAAACATTTCACTTTGGCGTTTTTTTTAAAGGTTGAACGTATTTTAGTTAAATATAAAACCTTCACACTTCCTACACGGGTTCTTCATGTCCCCTGTCACGAGTTTCTGAATTTATCTACAACGAATTACTGACTGAGGTCTTGAGTGAACTTTCAGCATGTGTTCTAACCCCATGAGTCCACATGTAGCAGTAAATCAGAGAGCTCTCATCATTGTGGTGGCAGCAGAGTAGATCACAGAATCCTAAATAAAGCTCTTTAGCTCTCCATTGTTTAAATAGGAAAAACCACAGTGAGCTCTGTAACATAACCGTGTGTATGCTAAACAACTTGCTCAACAAAGCAACCAAACCATGGCAACAGCAGGAAGCCAGAAGACTTTAAAGCCCATAAAACCCTTTAGGTCCATTTTAAGACATAAAGAACTGAAAAAAAGTCTCTTTGTGGAGTTTTTTGTTTTTTTTGTATAAAAAGAAAATGCACATTTTGCCATAAAAAAGATGTTTTTCAACACAGAGTATTTGGTTTCGTGCTTGTCTTGCTTGCTATTTGAATATAAGCTGGTTTTGATGATAGAAGATCTCTGGTTCATAAAATAAAAATTACCTAATAAAAAAACTAAAAATGGAAAACCTAACCTTCACAAAATACTAAAACATTATCATTTGCAGTGGTTGTGGTGTGAAATACAATTTTAAAACTACCTTCCAAAGTCTGCTTTGAAAAATAAGGTTTTTGAACTTCTGTTTGAACACCCGTTTTGTTTCTTTATCCTCAGGCCATCTTGACATTTTTTGTTTTTGATCTGACAAAAGACTGAAAACGTCCCGGCACTCAATCATGAGCTTCCAAAACTGCTTAAACTAATCTCCGAGATGGAGACGGGGGAGTCAAACAAGTCCAGGCTGACAGAGGCGAGACACACTCGCACTAAATAAAAATAAAAACACCAGGACTCATAATGTCAGGTTTTGACACATTTCCGACCTTTAATTTGGAGAGGGTGTTTCAAAGTCATGAAGGTTAAGACAGATAATAGTAGGTGAATACAGCTTACAGACTGCATGTGTAGTGCTGTGGAATATAATTAACTTGATTTCCAACCACTTGTCACTGAGGTATGAGTGGTTTTAGGCTCAGCAGAGGGGTTTCACACTGCACCTATAAAATGAAAGTGAATTTGCATCTAACCAACAAAAAGAGGAGAAAAATGCATCCAGCAAGTGTGATCAGAAACCTAAGGTTTGCTAATGTTGTTGTTTATGCAGTGTCCACAGAGAAATATAAAGGGAATTCTCTAAAACAGAAGGTAGCACCTTTGCTAGTCTTTCTGTGCTCCCATCTTTTTTGTAGTCAGAGAACTTTGACAACTCCCAATATAAATGTTAATTTTGCATGCTTAGGGAAAATACAAAGTACATTTAAAGGCCACACTCTTGTAAGTCCCAATCATCTTTTGATTTATTGATAAAGTCTTCCCACTCGTCTTTTTATTAAAATTATGCCAATTTTAGCCAAAACCAAAAAACCTGTGTCATTTTCTATGACATAATTTCTGTAGAGCGACAGTAGTTCTTTAGAAATTCACCTCTGAGGTATGAACGGGACTGTTCACACGGAGTGAACCCACCTCCTTCCCATCAACCATCTGTTTACACGCTCTCCTGCTACCTTACAGCCTCTCAAAACCACAACCTAACATTACCAGTAGAATAGTAGTAGGTTTAAAGGTTTTCACCTGGACTTGGTTTTAAAGTTGAAGACGTTTCTTATTCAAAAGGCTTTGCCAATTCTGAAATACAGGAGCTTGTAAAAGAGCTGGTTTATATGTGCTCATGGGGGAGGAGTCAGACCTGAAACCGGATAGTGTTGTCTACTTAAACTGCATGGTTCGGGTCATTAGGCATCCTTTGTTCTCAGCTGGGGTTGGGGCGACATATAGCTACTCTCCCCAAACTGGTCATCTCTTTCAGCTGTTAATGACGACAAAAGTGCTCATTGAACCTATTGATAGAAAATGTTCATGAATGTTTTCATTTACGGGAATGTTGCGAGTGACAGTTCATGGCGAACACTTATACTTATGATTTTATTTTATTTTAACCCCACTAAGACCTACGTACTGCACAAGGAGCCCGTTTTGTGCTGCTCACCTGATAAGAGCGCGTTCCTTGCATCCCAGCCAGACTTCTAGAAATGAGAAGATTAGACAATCAGACTGCAGTTTGTGTGGGCATCCAACAGTTGTCTATGGACACTTACTTACCTCCACCCCATGCACAGACATTCACAAAGTCAGTAAGGAGCCAGTAATCGCACATATTAACAACTAGAGTAATACAATGGGGTCAGTGTACGACAGCATCACTTGTGCGTGCACACCTTTGCTCCACTTAAAGGGCCTATGTTATGCCATTCTTAAGCCTTTCAGAGTATACTATACTAGTATACTATAGTATACTATATCCATATATGTGACAACTAATTACCTTTGGCACACTAAAGAAGGATGTTTTTAATGAAACAGTCAGTTTCGCAGCACATTTTCCCACCCAGAATAAAGATGGCTCAATCTCTGCCTTTTGCTCATTGTGGGTACTGCCCATTTCATGATGTCAACCTAGTCGGCATCGGCATCGTGTCTGCATTTCACCCATGAAAACAAAAAACATCAGAACTTTTGAAAAGATGGATGTGCATATAAAGTGAAAGCGTTTTGCAGATCACAGCTAGCTCCACAGTGAAAGTGGGTTTGTGTGTGTGTGTTGGTCTGGGGGCGGTGCAGACAGCGCAGACTCTTCCTGGAAGGGGCTGATCCTCTCTAATCCACGTCACAATGTGAGAACCCGCTCGTTTTACTGGGTAACTGTCGCGGTAACGAGTGGCAACTGACTCTTGAAGTTTTGAGTTCGCTGTATCTGTAGAGGAGGAAGGTGCAGGAATCCTTGAAGCTGGTGCTTAGAGAGCAGGGTTTTAGAGGAATGTTCAGAGATGGATGAATGGAGCAAAATACAAATGGGGTTGTTTTTTGTCATGAATAAACATTATAATACACTTCAAAGCTCAAAAAAGTGGATTTTGCATGATATAGGTCCTTTAAGATTGGGCCACTCCTTTCTACGATCTTCCACAACCCAAAGGTCAACCCTCTATTTAACATTTGACCATGTCTTAAAACAATGTCTGAACATTCCAGATTGATTGACTTAAAATACAAATGGGCTTACATATATCTAAATGTGTAAGGTTTGGGATTTTCTAGTGAAATTTTACAAAGCAAGAGAAGCAGGTATTGTTATTCTGTGGAGAAAGGGAAGCACCAATGCAGCCAGATCCCACAGGATGCCTCACTTTGAGAAACTTTCACTTAAATTCTGTGTCTGTTTCCGCACAAAAAAGAACTTCTTTGGGATTAAAAAGATGCCCGGCTTGCTGAAAGGCACCTCAGTCAGTAGTGTGGAGGGTTTCCACCACTGTGCAAATGTGTTTGATGAATATATTCTGTACTTTTATTGGACAGCCACTTGAGAAAGCTGCTACCGTTTAAACACTTCTGCAAGACTTTCCAGACCACCTGTCTGTCTGGAACACAATGGGATCCAAGCAGCAGCTACAACCACAGTTTCATCCAAATACAAGCTGTTGCAACCTGACCAAAAAAAGGCTAGTCCAATGTCAACAGAGGAGGCAAAGGAAGTGAACTGCTATTAGAGCTGTAATTCTCTCTTCCTTCACCACCAGACCTCAAACTTCCAGATTTGGGGGTTTTGTTTCAAATATGGAAGTGCAAATAGAAAATGGAAAAAAAAAGCAATTTTAAAGAGCAGTCCACCCTGCATAGTCTCAAGAGAACAGCTCAAAGTCAGTTTTAGAAGAAGAAAAGTTCATAAATGTGCAGTTAAAGTAAAGTCCTTGGCAATGGAAAATAGTATTCACAGTCTTTGCATTAAGTAGGAGAAGGGAAAATGGGAGCTTTTCTACCGGAACAATAAAAGAGATTAGCAAAGGTTCCTTGCCGGGAAATAAGGTCAGAGACCCAGAATAGACACCAGGTCCCTAGAAAGTTCTTTCAGTAGGCTACCATTGCTGTCAAAACTATACATGCTGCAATTGAGGGAGGGAGCTCTGGGAAGCAACATTATAATTATCATGTTAAGAGGAAAGGAAAGTTTTACATGTGGATCAGGCTGGTTAACAGGTCTACAGCCGTGGTCACTTAAGATAGCTGCAGTGTGCTGAAATTACAGAGCACAATGACTCACCCCGCGCCCTGTTTAAGACTCCTTGGCTGTATTCGAGGTGGGACGAGCCCTCCCAGTAAAAAGTGAAGTCTCCACAGTAAAACTGTTGGCTCATCAAAATAATAAACTCTTTGTTCGGCGTTGCAGCGTTTTCCGTGCAGACCACCTGGAAGCAGTCATTATTCCCTCACGTGTCGAGAAGTTTGCAATGAAGTGTACCATGGTCATATTTTAATATTGTTTATATTCAATAAAGAATAATGAATCTTTGGTAATCTTTGCAATCATGGTTTCATGCATTTTAGTTGTTCGTTCTTTTGAGCTTTATTGTGAGTTTGTAACAAGTTTAGGAAAAAGCTCCCAGCTGGTGAATTCCAAATGTTCACACAAGCTGAACTACGAAGTTTCATGCTCAAAAAAAACAGATTTTACCAGCTCATTTCATACAAATACAGGTCTAATGGCTTCTTTTGAGGTCTGCTAAACCATGACATTTCTTTGTAGAAACAAGAAATTAAAATAGCTTATGCCTTCACAGCATCACTAAGAACTCAAAAGGCCAGTCACTGTGTCAAAAGCCTTTCACGGTGAATGCTAAGAATGAGATTTAGCTTGTCCTGACCTTTGATATTTCTGAATGTCATGGACATTTTTTATAGCTGTGGTCAGACAGGTATAACACTCAGTAGTTTTTCAAGCGATCAAAAGATACGTAGTAGGCAAGAAAACCTCCAGAACCATGCTGTGTTACACTACTCCCCATGTTCACCTTTAAATTCCATGTGAGGCTCCAGACAAACCCACGTCCCAAAGATGCTTTTTTTCCCTCCATCTTTAGCAAGCCTCTTCCAAATATTGTTCAAATCTGAAGTTTGCATTTGTCAACACCTTGAACAAACTTAGTGGGAAGCAAGTGATGAACAAGCAAACCATATGGGGTAAACTCTACTCCATGTGTCGCCCTTTAGATTTATTCCTGGAGGCTGTTGTGCTTGTGGATTACCATGAATCAACAGAAAATAACATCTAAAGCGAGCCTGGTCTCTGCATGGTCATTTTTAAAACGGCAAAAGAAACTAAACGGTCATGTCACAAATGAGTGGTTTCTCATGGAGCCAAATGCAGGTTGATGGAGAGTTCTATTTAATAAACTGAGTAAAAATAAAATGAGCTGAAAAATAACTACCAAAAGACGACACGTGAGGACCGTGAGGACAAGTGCACAATTTGACACTTTCGCGTGTATTTACTATTGAAGTACATTCTGTGCCCTTACTCATCAATTCCAGCAGTTGCCATGGATACATCACAAGTGGTGAAAAACACTGAAGAAAATTTTAAATGAAAATGCAGACCAAAGCAACAGAAACAATGTGTTTATTCTTCTCTAAACAAAGACAGAGTGGAACCTTTGTTCACAACAAGTCTATCACAGACTTGGGTTTAAACCATGGAGTTAAAAAAAAGAGGAAGGGCAATCTGTTCTTTTTCTGATCTGAGTCTGTGATGACATGGAGGATCCAAAATGGCTGCTAAATAGGAGCAATTGCCAACAAACACATCTGAGTAATGAGAAAACAGACTTTTGAAAATCATCAAGTAAGCTAAGAAGCAATAGTGTAGTTGACAGATGATTGTCATCTGTGTGTAGGGGACTGCAATATTCCATCCATTCATCCATCCATTCATCCATCCATTCATCCATCCATCTTCTTATACCTTTTAGGGTCGCAGGGTTGCCAGAGCCTAACCTGGCTACTGTTGGGCGAAGGTGGGCTACACCCTAGATAAGTCACCAGCCTGTCACAGGGCCACACACCCATAGACACACCTAGGGACAACTTAGAGTAATCAATCAACCCATGAAGCTTGTTTTTGGACTGTGGGAGGAAACCGAAGTGACTAGAGAAAACCCATGCACAGGGAGAACATGAAACTTCACACAGAATGGTCCCAGCCAGGATTTGAACCACTGCCTTCTTTGAAATATAATAAACAATGCAAGTGTAAAAGTAAAATAGGCAACAATGCAGTGTTTTGTCATTTTATCAGCAGCACTTCCCAACAGGAAGTGCACACTGGTCCCAAAAAGCCAAACTCCCATAGACATCTATAGAGAAAAATCCAGCTATTACTCAGTCTTTTTATTAATCTGAATAACCATTCTTTCTCTGCAACCTGTTTTTTAACATGAGTTTGCTAGTCCTAATCTCTTTTCTTATTTTTCTGTAGTTCAAGTTATTTAAGCTATGAACGGACCAATCAGATACCTCAATAAAAGTAGGTGGTCCGGCGCTGAATGTTTAAAACATTTGGTTGACAGATTCTCCTAAGTCTGCTTTCAAGTGGTAGGGATGTGGGCTTTCAACAAGCTCACTCCTGATTAGGGCAGTGGTTGCCATAGAAATGTTGACTCATAACTACTAGGACCAATCACTGACGACAAGGGGTGTGTATTGACAAGGGGTGTGTATTGGCAAGAGTCTGGCGATGCAATACGTATCATGACACATCTTTCAAAACTGTAATTTACCCACCAATCACTCTAACAGTTGTGACTTTAAGTGGAAAACAAGAGTCTGACCCTGAAGGACGCTCATAAATGATGAAATAAATATCGTCTTGACTGCATTTTAAATCAATACAAGTCTCGCCAAATGAAATATTGCAATATTTTTTCCTACGTCCCTACTATGATGTCTGGCCCCAACACGCTGCCATCTGTCTTGAGAAAAAGTGTCAACTGAATTGCTTTAACCCTTGTGCTATCTTAGATGACCCCACCCTTACTTTTACGTGTTCTCCCTACCATGATAAAGGTGGAAAGATTTCATGTAATCCATGAACACCAGTGAAGATCACAAATCATTGAAGACAAAAAGTTCAGCGCACTGTCTAGTGGGTCTAGATGACCCAACTCCCAACGTTAAAGTGCCTGGGATAGCACAAGGGTCTAGATCTCATGTACAGTAATTGGACACATCAAATGTGACAATCTATTTGCAGCAGTAATAGAGAAACATTTTTCCTGTCTTATGTTTATAATTTCAAGTACTGTAGAAGCTAAATTAAGGAGTTTCAGGCCCTAAGTTTTTATAGTAATACAATAAAGTCTAATGCCATGAAGGCAGCAGATTCCCATTTTTATAGTAACCCTACACAGAATCTTTTGACCAGAGCTCTCTTTTTGTAATTCTATAGTTAAAACTAATTTTCCAAGCATTTTTGGCATTTCAGGGAAGCATCAGAAGCAAGTCTAGAGAAATGATAGTGTTTAAATATATTATATAATATGTGTGGAATGAGTCCTATTTTTCCGGGCCTTCTGGTCCAAGCTACATCAACCCACACACTGGCCATCAGCCAGTACAACAAGCCTCCAAGCCACATTGGGTGAAGCCTCTGCTTCAGCATTGTTTTGGAGACTGTGCGATAAAGTCCATTCTCATGTGGACATGACTGTACTGTAGATTCACATACAAACAAATGTCACTGTTGTGGGTTTTAATTGACCATTCAGCTCCAATGGCTGTTTTGAGGCAGACATGGTCTACGCCAAGTATAGCACGCAGAAATTACACTTGTCCCGTCTCTCCGCAAATCAATCTGATGCAAATCAAACAGTCTCTCAGCAAAAGGGGGGTGACATTGTGTTGAGTTAACATTGTTTCTGGGTTATCGCTTTGTGTTTACAGGCAGAAAATCTGTCATTACTAGACAGCAATCCAACTGTGTGAAAATTCAGTCAAAAGATAATTATAAAGGGAGACGCCAGGCATAAATTTGCCTGACTGAAAATTTTTTGTCTTTTACGCTTCTCTTCTCTCACTGACAGCTTTTCTTGACTGCAAATTGGTGGATGTAAAGTAACAAAGGTAGTACTACCTGAAAATTGTCTCAGCTCTATGTAGCAGGTGTGTTATAGTTGCTCAGTACAGTCCTCTACCACCTACATTGACCTACATTTGATCTACTGTAAAAGTGTTCCCTGTGGGTCTTTTTTTAATATGCTGTTTTTAGCCTAAATCAAAAATCATGTGTTGTTTCTAGGACATCTTAACCTCTGAGTTGTGGGCCGCACTGCTAACATGGAGCAATCCCAACCCCCTTTCCACTCCCTGTTGGGGCAAGGAACTCATGGCCCACACAGCGTATTTTTT
This sequence comes from Oryzias latipes, assembly GCF_053564925.1. NCBI lineage: Eukaryota > Metazoa > Chordata > Actinopteri > Beloniformes > Adrianichthyidae > Oryzias > Oryzias latipes. The sequence continues at coordinate 22,466,094 of NC_136258.1, read as the reverse complement.
TTCACAAATAAGCTTTTTGTGTCACTTTGGGTTTTAAAGAGGATTTAATTTTGTAAAAGACTTGAAAAGCTCGTTTCATTTTAGCTGGATCTAAAAAGCCAAAACTAAAGAAAGGCAAGCTCTGAACAAACTAGATTATAACTAGTGGAAAAATATTCCTGCATCTCATTTCACTTATGTACTTATGTCCATGTGTGCAGCTTTGCACTAAATTCACTGGTGATTGCTTCAAAGTAAAACTGGCCACTGAAGCTCTTAAGGTCTGATCTCCCCTGAAGCAAGACAAAGAAAGATACGTCCAACCAACAGCTGCGTCAGATCTTCCCTGAAATAAACTTCCAGCTGACCACAGAAACACAAACCATCAAATCAGATATAGCGGCACTTGTTTCGGCTGACGCAGCCGACGAGTGCAAATTTCCAGCTATTTTTCAGCTTATCGGTCTAATTGCACAGCAAATTTCATGAGTTTGTACAATTAAAGAAACTCTAAGGCACAAAGAAGGTTATTAATGGTAGCTTATCAGCTCGTCATGGTTTTCTTGTGAACTTGTAATGCCTGGGAGCTGTTGCTTTCTCAGTCATCCCCCTATTTTCTTCCCTTTCCAGGCAAACTTGTGACCTCCCAGACACCAGGCCTGATTTTTCAGTTACTTTTACACTTCCGACTCCATTTGGGTCCATGTTTGTTTTCAAGACTCTGTAATTTACCCACCAATCACTCTCAAGGGCCCCCATCAAGTCTGCCATTCATAAAGTTTAAAGTAGTTCTTAGTGGTCCGCCGAGTTTATTGAAACATTAAATTTGTATCCAAGCAGTGATGGTGTATCTTTAGCTTTTGCTTAACTCACGTGCTCGGTTGGGTCTTTTTACATCAACCACCAATTATGTTCTTCTCTTGGGTGTGGGTTGAGCCTCGGTCAGCATGGCAAAGAAACCAGAAACACCAGTTCCTGGGCAGTGGAGTGAGCAAAAACAGACAAAATGCAAAAACCTTCCCTGCAACACTGTTATCATTGTAGAGCACAGGCACAAACATCTCTGACACTGCCAGCAACGCCGTCCAGAAGTGCTCCCGAGGGAGCTTTGTCAAATCTATGGCCAGTTGTTATGTACAAAGCAGAGGGTTTAATCTTATAGAGCCAATCGCAGAAGGGACAGCTGGAAAAAGTTTGCCCAGTCATGGCTTCCCATGCTTGTTTTCCTGTTCCTCCTTTTTACTGTTTTAGTCATAAACAAAAAAAATTTGAGCAAAAAAAAAAAGACATACTTTACTTGAACTTTTATGTATTGGAACTATGGACAAAAAATACTCATAGTTTGTCTCAATCCATTTGTTAATGTGTCATTCCTGGAATTCAGGCTTCAAACAAAGACTTATGAGTATGAGCACAAAAAAGAACTCCAAAGAATTATCAAAGAGATTCAATTTGACATTTCAGATATGGGATGTAAATGCCAACCTGTAATCATTTAAAAAACATTTAGAATTGACTAACTTTTTAATAGATCAACAATAAACAGGACTTTATTATTTTTTTGTAAAGTGAAAGAAAGTCTTTACGAATATTAGACAATTAAAACATATGAAGGAACTTTAACAATTAAGTTGTAAATTCCAAGACTTAGCAAACATTTGTGAGCTTTAAATTCTCTCAATTCTTTCAAATCTTTTCTGGATTTGCCCTTTTTTTAGATTCATACACTCCTTAAACACGGCAGATTCTTGGGTTGTTCATGTTTTTGCATCACTTTTTGGAGCAATAGTATTTTTGGGGGGTTACGTTGGTTTCATTTGAACCTAATTTATGATTTTTTTCCTGACCTCAAATAAAACGTTAGTCTCTTCTTAATAATCAATGGAGTTGAGAGTTGGGTTTGAAACAACCCAACTTGGGTTATTTTTTAACTAAGGAGTTTTTAGTGTGTTTGGTTTCATTTTGTTCCTTACTCAAAATCCATAATACTTACATCAATAACCTTTGGGTCAGTTCCACTCGCTGGTCTGCTGGATGCTCAAAGTCCATTCACTCTTCCACCGAACTGTGCCAGGGTTCACTTGCAAGGTTAGCAAAACACTTGTTATTTGTCAGATCTGGGATCAGTTACAGTTAATGCGTGGATTTTCTCCGGGGTCTCCAGCTTCCTCCCACCGCCCAAAAACATGCTTCATAGGTTAATTGGCCACTCTAAATTGTCCATAGGTGTTAGTGTGAGAATGAATGGGTGTGTGATTTGTGGCCCTGCGACAGACTGGCAACCTGTCCAGGCTGCCCCCTGCCTTCGCCCACAAGTGGCCAGGATAGGCTCCGGCAGCCCCGTGACCCCGAAAGCGACAAAACGGAAGAAGATGAATGAATGAATGAATGAATGAATGAATGAATGAATGAATGAATGAATGAATGAATGAATTAATGAATGAATGAATGAATGAATGAATGAATGAATGAATTAATGAATGGGATCAGTTACAAGATTTGATTTTTCAGGAGTTCAGGTGAACTTATGGACCTGTCAAATGTTGCTGACAATATCATAATAGAAACTGATCAAACAGGACTGGAAGAAGCTTTATACCCCCAGGGTACTATTGACAAAAAGACTACAATTTTGAACGTATTAATTATAATTCCAAAGTAACTTGTGTTGTTTTGAGCTTTTTCAAAAATGCACAAATCAAACGGTGCCGCTGCAGCAAACTAAAATCACTCTTTGACCGTGAGTTGCACTGCAGTTCGTTTTTTTTTTTTTTTTTTTTTTTTGTGTGTTTTGTTTTAAATTGTCTGCTGTGAATACTCAATTTCAACAGTCATCCACAGCTCTCTTTATTTCTATTGATTGTCCTCAGCCTTTGTAGTTGTCAAATTTTCAGTTATTCCTTACGGTCATCTGCTATATCAACTCTTTCTCCATGAAATTTGTCGTGTTTTAGAATATTTAGTAAATGTTTATGTTTCTGCCACCAAGCCTTTCAGCTTATTGGGTTCCTGCCATCGACAAAGCTTTTATTTTCTGATTAACACTAAAACCAAGATGTAAATTCCCATAATGCACCTGCTCACTGCTCAGTACATTTCAATGTAAAAAACAAAAGTCAAATGTCTGCTCACCAACACAGATCCTCTACACCACCTTCTTCTTTGGCCCTGCTTTATTTTGAAAAACAAATGTCTCCGCTGTGTGGCTCACCTGTGTGTTTCGTTTCCATCAGCTGCTCATTTTCTGTAACATTAGAGGCTAATGGTAACAACGTTGTCTGTCCACTCATTTCATTTATTGTTTATTTTTTGTTTATGAGTTTAAATGTCAAGAAATAGCCCTGAATAGCAACACTAGACTTGGGTGTAGTTATGGACATACAAAATAAAGCACAAAGCAGTGCCAGAGTCAGGTTGATGCCCAGATGAAAATAGCTCAATTAGGGGAACTCCTCGTGGATCAGGAGTTCTTATCCAGTCACAGGGTGGGAAGCCTACATGTCACATTCAGTGTCTTTTGCTGATCAGATCTTGATTTATAGATCTGATAGTCAACTGTTTGCCTCTGCTGCTTACAGAACAAAGCAGTCTGCTTTGTGGATTCAACGGAGATTTTATGGAGCCTGTCAACACGAGTTATCTTAAACATGATTGAATGCCAAACATGTACAAAACTGTCAGCAGCTGAATCATGTGGATATAATAAATGAAAAAAGATTAGACCCTGAAGAATATTACGTTTTTAATGTAAAATAATACTTCTTTTTTTTTAAATGGGCAATTACGTGTAGCCTACTTTTTAAAAATAATTTTTGACCAGCAGAGACCTTGCAGACTCAGATGGCCCAACACCAGAAAAGAGTCTTTGAAGACCATCAACCCCACAAATCAGCTCCATTGGTTGGAGTTCTGGGTAATTTCTGGATTTAACACAAAAACTCAGAGAGTGGCCTTAAGGAGTCACCTGACTAATTCATATCCTCTTGAGACAATTTATAGATAATCTGTGGCAAAATAGAACCAAACTGTTTCACAAGAATGTCACAGAAGGAGAAACGGACCAAGAGGAGCTAAACACATATGTGCATTTAGCTTAATTACACCAAAAACAACTTCAACCCTATCGCATAAATACATAAGTAGCTTAAATTGATGTAAACACAAGCACACCTGCATAAATATTGTTGATCCGCAAAAAATGCTGAGAAAAAGCTTAAAGTTTCTCACATCATCCCCGAAAAAGTGATTTATTTATTCATGTTCCAAGAAGCGTATTAATTAAGTGAGTGAACTTGAGTCACCACAAACTGGGGCTGTCACATAACCCACATATAAAATGAGTAAGTGTGAGCCTGAAACAGGAGGCTTCTCAGCGTTTGTCTGCACTCAGTGACTTTGGGTGTGCGTTTGTAATTACCCATAAACTTGCTTAAGTAAAGTCATTAAAAGCATTAAATGTTGTATGTCAGGGGTATATAGTGACATAAAACAACACATTTTAAAGAGAAATGGAGGAGCTGAGCGACATCACTGGCTTTTAAGACTGTCACTCTCATTTCTGAAGGTTATTACGATGAGGCTTGCTGGCCACATCAAGCTGTGGCGGCGCTGAAACGAGCAGAAAGAGTCCTGCCGTTTACTTTCACAGTCTTCAATTCGGTTCTGTCAGCAGAGGGACACAGTCCCTCTTAAATAATTGCAGCGGGGTGTTGAGAAAATACAACATTTGTTGAGAAGTTATAAACAACATCCAAATTACACTGGTAATTTAAGTCTTCCTAGGGCCAAAGTACATTCTGCTTCCAAGGATCATCATGAGCTTTTCTGTGCATGTAGTTGCAGGTTGCCGTTGTTTTTTTGTATTTTACAGCACAAAGACATGAATTGTTGTTCTCAGATCATGGAACTAAAAACGGAGAACCTCTTTTGCTGTGGTTTAACCATATTTAAAAATAAATAAATAACTGAAATCATCCGAGTCTATAAACATATTACAATCTCCACCCTCTCTTTCTCTGTTATTTCTTCCAAAGCTCCCAAAGTTGGCCTCTCCTCAGGACACGAACCTAAATAGGTCTTTAAAAAACATATCAAAAGGGTGCAAAAATACAAAAACTGCTGGCATACCGATGTAGCACTCACCAGCAATTTAACTAAAATAGAAAAGCAACTCACTCTTGATTAAAACAGTCAAAGCTAGACCAATCATGTTCTATTCATTATTCAACTACACTGATTTCATTCTGTATCTCCTTCACAAGGAGTGACATATCTGATGAGATGCTCTGAACTCCCAAGATCTCCTAGCTTCAGGTGACAGGACCTAACTCTGAAATGTCAAACTAAAGGTCATGTGACATTTTTTTACTCATTTTCACATGAAGAGAGAACTTAAGCAGCGCCTGCCAAACATGATTAAGTACTGTCAGGCAAGGTAGCACTTTAGAAAATTGCAGATAATTTGGTCTAATTTCATAAAAAGGGGGGGGCAATGTTGTACAATCTTTAATTAAACTTGCGGTTAAAGACGCCTGTGACAGTCACGTGCTGAATAAGTGAATCCCACAGTTATTTGGAAAATGTCACCAGTATGGTGGATTTACATTATGTGTACAAAATGGATACAGGGGTTTGTGAGATGGGTCAGAGACTACGCTACACATCAGTTTATGGCTCCTTGTGTGTTTGAGAACATGTGATTATTTGGGTGTATGCATTTCCTATGCGGCTGGGGTGAAACTGAGAAATTACAGTTGGAAGAGTTTAATGTAAGCAAGGAAAGGTAGAGGGAGAGGCGGGGCAGCTCTGGAGGACAGAGCTGATTGATGGAATAAAATGTCACGACAGCACGCTGCTTTAATTGCAGGAATAGACATGAAACCTCTGACGATGTTTATGCATTGATGGAGCCTAAAATAAAACATGACCACAGGGCCGTTTCTCATGAGCAGCAGAGAAACATCACTACATGAGGGGCAGCCATGCGTTGGTAGAAACCTACCCTCTAGTGTTTGGACATGAAAACAGCATCATGAGAAATCCCTGATTTAAACAAGTCAATAAGTCTTTTCCAGCTTCTCCTTATTTGGATATTTTATCCACATCTAAAACAAAATGTAACATCATTTCAGTTAAAATTATTAATATGCACACAAAAAAAGATGTATTTAAATCTTCTTTGTTCTCCACACCAAATAATGGCAATAAAACATATTAGAAAAACAAATGTTAAGCGTTTTCCACAAAATTTAGGAATGATAATTCTGTTCAGGCAAATAAAAGCCTCAACATATCTCATCAACGGAAAATTGTTTCCACAACTTCCTTTGTTGCATTTTTATTGGCAAGTTTAAAACAGATTCATATTTAAATATTTGATGTGTAAAAGGTGCAATTTAACTACATTTTTAACTATACATCATGTAAAAAAAATACCAAAGGGAACTGGAACTGGAAAGATAAGGGTGAAACAGTGTTATATTGCTTTGAATGACTCCTCATTCTAAAACAGGGAAAAGTAAGTGATAATCATGTGTCTGATATTTCAAAGCATGAGGGCACCCTGATGTGACATGCCTGCTTTGGGCAGATCTGCCTGCTAATTACACCCTAACTCTGAGGAGGGAGGTACTAGTGTGGTGGGTGCTTTTTTTAATGATGTGAGGGTTAGATATGGTATAAAAGCCCAGGTCACAGCACTGAAGATCAGCATATTCTCAGTTGTGCTCCTACCCTAAGGATATAGAGAAGCACCAGAAGCTGACTGGTGCTGGGAAGATTTGGTGTTTCTTCTCTTTGGATGCTGGTATGTCTCTTTTCTGATTTGCTCTAAACAGTTTTGTTTGCACGCTGTATTTGAGATTGAGGATTTGCTCTTTAGCGCATTTCTGGGGAAAAAAATTGTTGAAATTTTCATAATATTCAGAGAAAACTTTAGGATTTAGTCTGACGTAGAAAACTCACATCATATATGCTCTCTTTACTCATTCTCTGCTGATTTGTTTAAATTTTGGCGAACAGTAAGCTGAGAATGAAACAAGACAAGAATCTAAACTCCACGAGCTTCATTTTTAAGACTTTCAAACTGACTGCAGTTGTCTTCTCCAAACAGATCTGACCTTGCAAGATGGACGTACGAGTTGCAAGCATCCTCCTCCTCATTGTGGCCTCTGCAGCAGCCCATGGAAAGGGATATGTGGTGAAGAAGGTGTTCCCTGTGAAGAGCCAGAGTAAGAAAAATGCAGACTCCTTGCACACGCACTTTCAAACACAAACAAAGCTGACAGTAGTTCCTAAAACATCAAATGTTTGTCAGGTCTCTCCATAAAATGATATTTTTCTTTTTACAAATCTTGTTGCATCTTTAGTTCTTGAGTGAGAAGCTTTCCTGTGGCCAGTATAGCATGATTAGAAGCAGCAGGGTGGATGCTGGCTACAGCATGCAGCACTAAACTTTAAAACTCAACGCTGCTTTGCTCCAGTGCAACCTCGCATTTTAACTGGCTTTCAAAGCTCTCCAGCTTCTCCAATCACAGAATCCATTCAGATCTTGTGTTGTCAGTCTATTCTGTTTCCAAGTGGACTGACACTTATCCCACTATTCACACTATAATCTATATATTCTGCATTCTGTGCTCTTGATTTTCATTTTAAAAATGTTTAAAGTTAAAAACTACAGATAGTTTTGTCAAACATTTCAGTTGCTTTTGCATTTTTAGTGTAGTTAAATGTTAAATGTTAGTTTAATGTTAGCTCCTTGTCCCTGTCTTTGTTTCAGAATCAAAGAATTCATGGTAACTCAAAAAACTGCATTTTGAGCTTTGCTTTTTAAAAACCATAAAAAATAGACATCTTTTATTAAGAATCTGCAAACAAGTATTCAGTGTACTCTCTAATCTCATGGGTTATGGTGTGGTTTTGTGTCTTTGCTACTATGCAATTGAATTATAAAGTGTTTAGTTTGTGCGAATCAGCCTTTTTTTCACATTTACTCAGGAATGTGGTTGTTAGAGCATTATTTTTAGTTTGACACTGACAATTAGAGTCCAGTCACCCAGGAGTGTGGGTTGCCAGGGTGTGCCCGCTTAACGCAGAAGTAGAAACATCTGTTTGACTGTACCCAAACTGAACCAGACTTAACCAAACACAGTCTTTTACACTCGCACATGTGACCACATTAAGGCAGCAGATAATAAAAGCTCTCTCTCTATTGTAGATGTACTAGTTCAAAGTGAGTTAAAATTGGCTTTTTAATCTGCACTTTAAATAGGAAAAATAAAAAAACAAGATGAAAACTGTCTTTACTTAATTGTTTTATCTCTGAATATACTTTTCTACAATTAGATGCCTTTTTAAAAAGATGGATCAAATTAGATTAGAGTTGCATCCACTGATTGCATTTTATTTTGAAGGGTTTTCCTTAAAAATGAGTTCAATCTGTGAGTTTAAAGCTGAATCAGTGATGCTCCAAAAATCCCCCCGCTGGAAAGGATAAAGTGGTATGGACCACTAAATGGTCTCCATTTTTTTTTTCTAAAACAGTGACGTACAGAAGCAGGTGCAAGTAACTTGAACCATTCATTTCCTTTAGCATTTCAGGACTAAGCAGCCCTGTTGCCTAGCAACAAAGTTTGATAGGACTTTGACACAGACTTAAGGAACTCTTATGACTTACAAAAAAACGAGTTTGTTTTTGATTTTTCATTTTGAATGTTTGCTTCTACATGTAATATTCACTAACATTAGGGATCCCCTGAACAGCCATTCCAATTTAATTTAATTTAAAATAAAATAAAACTAGCAAATTCACAATGCAACTAATTTTTAATTGAACTCTCTTTAGTTTTTTGTTTTGTAATGATGTTTTCTTTCTACTCTTTATAGTGGTGGCAGGTGAACCAGGTATTCCAGGAGAGCCTGGAGCTGAGGGGCCTCCTGGCCCACCAGGTCCCCCAGGAGAGAATGGCTTTGGTGAGCCTGGGCCCCAAGGACCTCCTGGGCCTCCTGGACCTCCTGGCCGATCAATTGCTGGTAAGCCAGGATCTCCAGGTGGACCTGGAAAGCCTGGCTTTCCTGGAGCAAATGGTGAAAGAGGGGAGACTGGAGCCACTGGTCCACAGGGGCCAAGAGGACAACCAGGATCTCCAGGAATCCCAGGACCTGCAGGGTTGTCTGCCACCGGAAAGCCTGGACCTGCTGGTCTTCCTGGATCAGTTGGACCAAGAGGAGAACCTGGTCTCAAAGGACATCCAGGTGTGCCTGGATTGCCAGGTCCTAAGGGTGATAGAGGGGTAGGAGCTCCAGGACCTCAGGGTGAGACTGGAGCTCAGGGACCTATGGGCCCACCAGGAGCACCAGGTGCAGCTGGAATTGGAAGGCCAGGAAAACCAGGAGCACCAGGTGAATCAGGAAAGCCAGGAAGTCCAGGTCTTGATGGTGCCCCTGGCCCCATGGGACCTCAGGGACCTAAGGGACACACTGGTGCCCCTGGGGTAGGTCTTCCAGGTAAACCAGGTGAGAATGGTGCTCCAGGTCTGCCTGGTTCTGCTGGACCAAAAGGTCATCAGGGACCTGCTGGAGCCCCTGGTTCCCCAGGTGTGCCAGGATATGGAAAACCAGGAGTAAATGGAGAGAAGGGAGAGAGGGGAGCTTCCGGTAGTCCAGGTGCTACAGGTGCTAAGGGTGAGCAGGGTCCAACAGGATATACTGGTGCTACTGGTGCAACTGGTCCTACTGGTCCTACAGGGCCTCAAGGTGAAAGAGGTTTCCCAGGCCAGCCTGGTGCTGTTGGGCCTAAAGGTGACACAGGTGCTACTGGACCTCAGGGGCTTAAGGGGCATAAGGGTGATCAAGGAGCTCAGGGTTTTCCTGGCAAGCAAGGCTATCCAGGTGCAGCTGGTCCTCCTGGATCCAGAGGGGCTACTGGACCACAAGGTGACAAAGGTCACACAGGTGCCCCAGGTACCCCAGGTGCTCCAGGTATTCCAGGTCCCGCTGGACCAAAAGGTCACCCTGGCCGTCAAGGTGAGCCTGGTTCCCCTGGATCTGATGGTGCTCCTGGTCCCAGAGGGCCTTCTGGCCCACAGGGTCCTTCAGGTCCTGCTGGCCTCAAGGGACACCCAGGTCTCCCTGGTGCTCCTGGTCCTGCTGGTTTGGCTGCTAAGGGTCTTCCTGGACCTCAGGGTCCCCCTGGTGTGCCCGGTGAGCCTGGGACAGACGGAGAACCTGGCCCTGCTGGTCCCCCTGGACCCCCTGGACCTCCTGGTGAGGTTGCATTTGAGAAAGGCTTTGGAATGAGCGAAGTTATGGTCAAGTCCCCCATGTCTGCTTTCACAGCAGCTCTAGCCAATCCCTACCCCCCTGCTGGCAGCCCCATTAAGTTCGACCAGATTGTGTACAATGCTGAGAATCACTATGACCCTGAGACCGGCATCTTCACTTGCCAAGTTCCAGGTGTTTATTATTTCTCTTACGGTATCCATGTAAATGGAAATCATGCCCTGGTGGCTTTGTACAAGAATGGTCAGCCCATTGTGTTCACCTATAGTGAGTACAACAAAGGCTTCCTGGACCAGATGTCTGGCAGTGCTGTCCTCTTGCTTGATGTGCAGGACACAGTCTACATCCAGATCCCTGATGATGAGGCCAATGGTGTCTTTGCTGCTGAGAATGTCCACTGCACTTTCTCTGGGTTCCTGATTGCTTCAACGTGATAGGTTGATCACGCATCAGGTTCCAAAAGCCAAACCAACTAATTTTGCAATCTATTCCTCAAAGTAAACTCTCTGACCCTCCCTATTCTCCAATAGACAGGCAGTTCTTTAAGGAATAGTAGCATCTCAACTTGAAAACTACAAGAAAAAGGTGCTCAACAGAAGGAAAACTAATTTATGAAAGCAAATGATCAGGGATGGGGGGAAGCAAACAAGCAATCTTCCGGTGACCTTTTGTAACGGAGACAGCATGTGAAATTGAGGTGTTATACTTGTGTTGTGTCCTTTTATTCTTTTAAACATTGCTCCTTTTATACTGACTTAAACTGGTGTTTTATTGTCTGTTTTGTTTCAACCAACAACTTGGTTTTCTCCTTTTTTGTTGTTTTGGTTTTGTTTTTCTTTTTAAACACAATGAAACCAAATGTGACTTGAAAATGTTGTGAAAAAAAAAGGTCAAACTGTTATAATGAAAAAGTCACCTGGATACTGCTATGCAAACAAACTGATTGACAGCAATGTTGTTATATCCCTGAACATGCATTCTGTCATGTCAAACATAATGACCAAATAAAAGTTGTCTTAAGACCCAATTTGTTTCACATGTCTTTTGTAAGAAGAAAAAATGTTGCTCTTAGGTTACACTCAAATGGGTTTCATAGAAAATGACTAAAATCAAACATTTGTAAAAAAAAAAAAAAAAAAAAAAAAATCTTTCCAAGCTCTTTAAAAATGGTCACTTGTTGATATGTAAAAAACAAAGGACAACGAATTCAAACAAATCAAAATATCAAAAAGGAAAAATAAAAATTAAAAATTACAATGTGTACCTGAAACTAAGCACCGACGCTGGCGAACATACACAAGAGAAGCCATGTTAACCCTAGTGCTATCTTAGATGATCCCACCCTTACATTGACGTGTTCTCCCTACCATGGCAAAGGTGGATAAAGGTGGAAAGATAAAGGTGGAAAGAAAGAACACACTGAGCAATCCAATAAAGAGAATCCTAACATTTTTGTGTCAGAACAGAAAGTCTGTGACATTAAGAAAACAAACACCAAAAGAAAATGTCTCCAATAGAGAAGACACCTACTTACTTACCAATACTTAAAATATTGGTAATAAAATACAAAAACACAAAAATAAAATTAAGTGATAGATGGAAATGATAAAATAAGTTTTAAATTAAAAATTTCAGTTGCTTGAATGCTGTCAGACAATCATTTGGTTGGTAGTTTCAATCCCAAGCTTGACAATTATTGTATTCTAGGGTGGGACACCAAACCACAAATTGATCTCAAATGCAAAATAAAACAGATAAATAACCACTACGCCAAGAAAGAATACTTTGTGTTTTTATAGTGACCTTGGAACCAGATGTGGGGACGAACCACAAGCTCAGGTGAGTCCCAAGAATTTATTAACAAAACGCACCACATATGATGGGGAAAATGCATGAAACTCAAACTAATGCCAGGATAACAGCACAGAAAACTTAATCACACAAGATGAGCCAACACTGAAGACAAAGAGGGGGGTCCTTAAAAATGGTGTGGCTACTCACCAAAGTGCAGCATGCCTGCATGGAAACCCAAGACACAATGAGGACAAAATGATGTTCGACAAACAGGTTATGACACCAACAATGAAATCTAGCTGAAGGTACTACCATTTTAATTCAGAATACTGGAAAATGTGTCTCTCAGTCCTTTTTTACTAAAACTGAAACCATACATTTTTCTCACCAAGCTTCATGGAGCTTGAAAATGCATTTATTAATCATATCAAAAGCACAGGTGATACAGTGGTTAGCACTCTCACCCTACTATAGAAAGGTCCTGGTTCAAATCCCTGCTGGGACCTTTGGGTGATGTTTGCATGTTCTCCTTGTGTGGATTTTCTCCAGGCACTCGAGCATCCTCCCGCAGCCCAAAACATTATTTAGTTGGTGAATTAAAAATTGTCCCTTGGTGTGTGTGGTCCTGCAAAAGACTGATAACCTGATCAGGGTGTACCCACCCTTGCCCAACAGTAGCTGGGATAGGCTCCAACAACCCTATGACTCCAAAGGGGATTGAGGGTGTTTGGAAAGTAAATGAATCAATCAAAGGCACAAACGTCAATCCCAATTTCAACTCACAGACAAAATAAATACATTTTCAAATCCCGCTAAATCCCTTTCAGGGTCACGGGGTTGCTGGAGCCAATCCAACCACTGTTGGGCAAAGGCGGAGTACACCATGAACAGGTTAGCAGTGTTTTGCAGGGTCACATGACCAAACTCTCCCAGAGCCACCAAATAACCTATGAAGCATGTTTCTGGACTGTGGAAGGAAACCGGAATACCCAGAGAAAACCCAAGCAAAGACCGCACAGAAAACCCCTGCATGAGATTTGAACAGGGGTATTTCAGGCTTCCATGTTCAACACTGTAGCTTTCACGGATGGCTAGTTTCAGATCATGTTTCGGACTCTACGTACCAAACGTAATGGCATTGAGCATGCGTTGAAAGTTAAAACAGGTCAAACTATAATCAATCAGCTTTGGGTAGTGACGTATGGATGACGTCCCCATTACGTCGCCTAAGTGCCAACCATTTGAAAATTGAACATGGAGGAGATATTAATAATTGCAGTTTGTGCCGGCCGGAAATATATGAAACCAAGTCTTTTATACATCAGAATGGAGTTGTGAAAAAAAGCCAGGAAGATTTGTGAAGTTTGCACAGTTTCAACATTTTGGACCAAGCCTCTTCAAACTTTAGGTAGCGAACACGCAGAAAGTTCTATAAATAATTAAAGGAAACATAATACTATTACAGGGCCCTGGTTCTATTCCTAGCCAGGACCCCTGAGTGGAGCTTGTATGGTATGCCTTTGCATGGGACATGCCTAGAGTGGAATAGGCTCCAGCAACCCTGGGACCCCAAAAGCGATTGAAAAGGTTTGGAAAATAGATGGATATTAAATGGCAGATCAGAAAGCTGCATTGACCAATTCATCATTTTCTGCATTAATGTCATGCCAGCTGGTGAGAAGAATGTACAAAACAAGACATTTTTGTAAATCACATTTACACCTCTCACGGCAGGAATGTGACAGGAAAAGGCTTTTAGGTGTTCATGCGAACTTGACTGAAGTGGATTCTGTTCTCTCGGGAACATAAATATGGCCATGGTGAAGCTAAGATTTTCTGTGATTCTTCGTTTTATCATTTCACAAAAAACATTTCCTTTTTCCTGTCAAATTAAAAAAAAAAATAGAATTTAACAAGACTTTAAATGTAGCTAGACAGGTTTGTGTTTGTTTTTCCAACAAAGCGGTTTAACGTTATATTATTATCAGTAAAATCCTTACATGTTTGACAAAAATCAACAAAAAAATAACTCTTCAAACTCACACACTTAAGGTTTCGCAGGAAGTTTGGAATCTAAGTTTACAAATTTAAAAAGATCATGAATAAAAACAGAAAAGATGGCATTTTTTAAATGCAATCAGTAGCTATATCATGGCAGAGGTTTGTGTTCTGCTAACAGAGCAAACAAAGACCGCTCTGCCATGCACGTCGCAGTGGAAGTGCTCTGAAAATATCTAGTGTGGGTTGAGGGATCCTTAGAAGGGCAGCAGTTTTCTGATCCTCTTTTGGAGAGAGGGCGAGACAGTGGTTAGGTGAGAGGCCCAAGGGACAGAGGCGAGGGAGCTGCAGGGAGGAAACCGGCTGAAAGAAACCACTGAGGATTGCCATCTGAGGGCACGGAAACTCCAAGACACGCTGCGGTGCATGAGGTGGGACAAACATAAGCACAGATGGCTCACTGCATTTGGTCAACTCCATAAAGTGGACACTATTATTATGTACTGACACTCAGGCTCACCTGGAAACTCCTTGATATTTTTGCAACCCCCCCCCCAAAAAGAAAATTTAGAAGTTGATGAGCAGCAATCTGAAACATTGTGAGATAATTCCAAATGTCCAGATTTAGCCAATCTTAGCACGAAATGCCTTAAATACCAGGCAGGACAAGTAAACCAGGGAGCCGAAATAAGAAATGTGTGAAGCACACCCCTCCTTGTGGTTTCCAGAGCTGCAGGACATCGGGTTATGCTTGCTGTGAAGGAAATAGATGGTTTGCAATGAGCGTGGACACACATATAGACCGCTAAAAAAACACCCTGGAGTCTCACCCATTTGTCTTTTTTTTAAATAATGTCTGGGTTTTTCTTGGAGTTCTGTGGTTTCACTGATGAAATCCTTTTGTATTGATGGGAGCCCAGGCAGTAAGAGTTGTTGTAAACATATGAGAAAATTGCTTGGCCTAAAATTAATTGTATTTCAAACGTAATTTATCAAATAAATTATTGTGGAAGCATTAGAAAAAAATCTAGTTGGGGTATGAATAAAACAGGTATATCACAATCAGATTAGGGGTGTCAGAATCAAGGCCTTAAGGACCAGAGTCCAGCATGTTTTCGAACCAGCCTGTCTTTAAAGGTCCTTCTTGGCTAAACACACCTGATTCAGGTAATAAGCTGCAGATAAGGCAGGATTCCAGCAGGAGGCTCAAGACCTGGAGTTTGACCCCCTTTATGGTCACAATTTTAATGCACAATTGAAAATTATCAATAGTAAAACAGGAATTGAGGACAATTGTGTTGTCTATAGTATAGTATATATCTTCATACTATTAATATAAAAATATGAACCGATTCAATTAAGATTTAAGAAAGGACAGATGAAATCCATTCATTTGATCCGTTTTCCACAAGAGGGCGCTGTTACAAACAAAAAAGATAAAATGTTTTAAATATACATGTTTACTTATATAAGGCAATTTTCAGTGCTGCGTTTTGACATCTGTATGTGCAGATTTTATTCTTGAAGTCACCACAGCTCTACACAAGAACTGCTTAAAACATCTCCCAATTTTTATTCAATCTTACAAATGGTGAAAAAACAAGAAAACTTCATTTACAATGGGTAATCAGTTAAAAACCTTCAATCATTAGGTACATCTCAGTCATAAAACCAGTAATATCAAAGTCTATACAGCGTGCATTACTACAGAAATTTCGGAAATGGAATCTAATGGAAAGTGATAAGCACCTATTGTTGACAGTTAACTAAATCTAGTTCAGGAATGGTTAGTGTCCACAGGAGCGTTAAATTTCAAGAGTTGTAAACAACTGTGCACTGCAAAGACAACATTTAAGACTTGGATAAGGACTTTTTTTCCCTTTAAACATCACAATGTGTCAGATCTTGCAGACACAGCTTTAGCTGCTACATCCAACTGCCAGCACCAAATACTGTGATTAAATACATCAAATTTAGCAACGCGTCATGTCGGAAATAAACCAAAAAAAAAAAAAAAATGAAGAAAAAAATCTTGCTCACAGTCGCACTTTCACACTCATCCATGTTTCACATGCAAGCACCGATAAGCAGTGATGAAGCTGCACACACTCTACTGCACCTCCTGTCCATCACTGCCAGGGACATTGCAATCATTAGGGATGAGGTGGTTGCAGAAGTAGTAAACAAAGAAGAAAAAAAATCCCTGGTTTTAGACAAGTTCTCGCATTTCTTCAAAAATGAGCTACAACTTTTCCTTCATTCCGGGATCTTGTTCAGCAGGATTACTCAGCAGCTGCCGTGGCCTCTGGACTGGCTGCCGTTTCTGGCTCAGTAGCTGAAGCTTCAGCTGGTTTCTCTTCTCCTCCTGCAGCTTCTTCTCCCTTCACCTCCTTTGGCTCTTCAGGAGCTGCTGCTGCCTCCTTGGCTCCCTCTTCACCGCCCTCACTTGGCTTGGCCTCCTCGGTGGCAGCCTCTTCGGACTTCTCTCCTTCGGCTGGCTTTGCCGCTGCTGCCTCCTCCGTCGCTTCCTCAGACTCCTTCTTGGTCTTCTTGAAAGAGAAGCCGCTGAGCTTGAAGGAGGGTTTTTTGAAGGAGAACCGCTTCTTCTTCTGCTTGCCATCCTCGCTAGTGGATGGAGTGCCTTCCTCCGGCTTGGCGGAAGCTTCTCCATTTGTGGCACCTGCCTCCTTCTCTCCGCCGGCTTCAGCGCCCTCTACTTTCTCTCCATCTTCTTTTGGCACCTCCTCTGTAGGAGTGCTACCATTAGCCTGCACATCAGCTTTGTTGGCTTCCTCTGTAGCAGGAGAGGCATCTCCGTTGCTCTTGGCGTGACCATTTTCCTAAAAATGAAATCATAAAAATGTGATTTGTTTTTAAAGCACAGTTTAAGAAATAAAAGGTTGCATTCCTCTCCTGCAATGATCAAAGATGTATGCTAATTGAATTATGTTTAATTAAATAATTAATATTATTTTTTTATTATTTATTATTTAAATAATTTACAAATCAATGAGAAAAAGAAAAATAAGCCCAAAAAACTGCAGCAGCATCTGTTACTAGGAGAATGACGACAGATCTCCATCTTTCAGCGGTAGGCTCGATTTTCAGACTGCAGTACATCCGGACGCTCTCTAGGGGGCGTGTGGTTAAGTCTGTGACAACACTGGAATGTGTTCTCCCTCTTTCCTAAATGACCCATAAATTAAACTACTTTTTTTTTTTACAAGTATGAATTGGTTACCTCTTAGGTAATCATAAAATTTCAGAACGATTTCTGCATTCTGGGCTAAAATCTGTGCCAAAACGTGGCTTTTTAGACAAACCTTGGCAACAAAGGCGTGGTACCGCTTAAAAAAAATGGCCATGCCACAGTATGAGTGGGCTACTGCTGCAAATATTTGACCAAATTAGGCCAATTTGCACGAAATCATTAACTAATTAGCCCCAGCTGCATCGTTAAAATACGGTAATTGAATCAGGAAAACAAAAAATGCACAAAAATTTGATATTTTCCCGAATTTATATGTGCCCCCATCTAAAAATGGGGTTGAAGAAGTAATTGCATACATCAAAAATTTATATATTCATGTGGATTTTTAAGAAGTTTCGAATTGGAGAACAACAAAAAAAATCCATGTGGCCACTTTCCCTGAACGCCGGCGAGCGTGGGGATGCGCTACGGGGAACATGGAGCACGCCATTGACGCAACACATTGCTAAACCGAGGCGAAATTTCGCGAGAGCAATTAAGAGTTGAATTATTTAAGTCCACTCTTTTACCTGTCCGTTTGTCTTGGCAGCAACCTCTACGCCCTCCGCCTGCTTTTCCACCGCGGCGTCCCCTTTTCCAGCGGTTTTGGAGATTTGCGCTCCCATGCTTCTTAAATTTTTTCTAATTTTTTTTGTTCCAACAAAGGAGCCCAACCGATCAAATGAATGAACAAAGACCGCAGGCTTCCTCCCCCCAAAAAATCGAGGAACGCTGCCGCCTCCCGGTGCGTCTAAAGCAGCAAAACGGGCTCGGAGTCCAAAAGTCTCGCAGGGAAACTAATACGCGCTTTAAAAAACGAGCTTAAGATGAGAAAACACGTGAATTGTTTCAATTTTTTTTTCTCGAGCGGAGTTTGGAGATGGAGAAATTGGCCCCGCCGCAAATGAGATGCGGAGTACAACGCCCCAGTCCGCTGATGAATGGACGGCGAGGCTGTGACGTCACAGCCGCATCGTCTCCGCCAATCATAAGTCTGGAATTCAGAGAGTGGGGAGGTCACGGAGCGGAGGGGGGGGGGGGTGACAATGGGAGAGACACAACAACATGGCTACAACTTTCTATGAGGCCAGTGCTACTTCATTTAAATGCTCCATAATCCTCAGAGGTTTCAGCTTTATTCAGCACAGCTACATCGGGTTAAAGAAACTCAAACAAAAGTCAGCAGATTTGTACTAATTTAGACATTCTGGAGCATTAAAAAAACAAATTACTGTAAAAACATCACGCTTGAATCCCAAATTTTCAAAATTAATTTTTGGTGTAAATGTTATATTGTTTTTTTTCCCCTTACATCATTTTGCAAACATCTACTTCAAATTTTGTAAACATGCATCAAATTCTTCAAGTTTGCTAGATTATATCCAGAAATGTAGGACATTTTATGACATTTTTCAAAAAATCCACGTGCAAAAAGCTAAAAGAAAAAGTAGTTCTTACTAAATGTGCCTGTCTTGCAACCAAATGTACAAAAACTAAGAGAAATAAATGCTTGAAAATAGTTAAAGTATAAGTAAAATACAATTTTCCCTTGTTCCACCTCCTAATTAAATATTAAATAAAACAGTAAAAAATCATTTTAAAATTTGTGTTTTGGCTATTGATTATTTCATTTGGTGTCTTTTGTGGGAATATTTGCTATCAAAAATAATTATTATTCATTTAATGTGTATCCCTCAACAGGCATGCAATCTTTTTACCTTTTTTTGCATGTAAAAAGAAGAATATAGCATAGAATAACATGATACCCTGCTCGGGAATGGGTAAAAAATATAAGTAGCCTAGATTGAGTGTCTCACTCTACCTCATGCAACCCCGTTACACATATAATCAAAATAAGACAATAATTATTCTATTTTTAATTGTTTATATAAGTAAGTTTGTTCTATTGGTCATTTAACTTCTTCAGCCCAGACAAAGCTAATGTTAGTACAGATTTGCAACCCTATTACCTCCAGAAATTGACTACGGGGTTTGGCGAAGTTTTGTAAACAATAAATACATACTGTAAAATATGCATTATTAAAATATGCATGATTAATCAAATATGCACAATTAATCTTTAAGCTGAGCAAATCAAGTCTTTTGATATTTTGTTACCTGTTCTTGATGAACAGAAAATCAGAAAAAATACTTTTCATTCATTTTAAAGCCCAAATGATCCTCCAATTCTGGAATGGTTAATATATAAGCGCAAACCTTTAATCATGATTATACATATTTTTAGATTTTGGATTGTTAATTGTGTATCTTCTGCTCTATGTTGCATTTTTTTGTATTAATGTTTACAAACTTGCACAAGGATTCAAAGCAGTATGCCTTCATATTTATCTACAGTCATTCAATCCATTGTTTATTGTAGTTTAGAGTAATTGCTAACACAGAAAACACTAATCGCAATATGTGCATTCATTTATGGCAGCTGACAGTTTGTTTTTGAATGGTTGATTTGACAAAGCATAGCTCAATGGATCATGTGACCTTATTTGGGTGCCCTCCTGACATATGCCCCTCCATGATTACAGACTTTTTCTGTAACTATAAGCCCCCGCCATCACAACTTCCACCATTTTTCTTCTTGCATAAAGTGTCCTAAGTCTGCTTGTTGCTGCTGGAGCATCCCAGTGACCCAGATATAATGTGAGTGTATGGCTCCGCTTCTGTTGTCTATTCCACCAGCCTGCAGTGCTCTCAGTCCACCGCCAGCCACAAGTCACATCTCTTTCTGCCATCACTGCATGACCCCCGTTCCCATGGAAACCGGTTCAAAATGGCTGCAAGGAAGGAAGGAAGGTTCACGCTCTTTGATGGAGGCTTACTCGATCCTGACCCTTGGTTGTAGAGGAGCAGGGTCATCTTGAAACACAGCAACAATGCAGGCAGCAGATTGAAGATTAGGGTGACTCCTTTCACCCCCCTTCTTAGAATGCTAACTAGGCCAAGTGCATTGTTGTCAAATTCTGATTACATGCAAAGCTGTAATGATCATGGTGGGTTACAATGAATATGTAAACCTGGTGACAAAGCCTGGAAGACATATTCTGTTTGGAAAGAAATTTTTTTAAAATAAAGTTATCTATTTACCTGCCTGTTCAACCTAGTGGTAGAACAAATTTTGAAAAGACATTAAAAAAAATAAAAATAAAACATTGTGCACGATACTCACACAAGGCAATAAGGAATAGACAAAAAAGGGTTAATTATAAACTTGCTATTACTTTTTGACCTCTTTTGTCCATAAAAATGTATGTTGTTTTGGACATTATATTTGGGTAATCATTTTTTTCCGTATATTAACTTATTGTGTTTATCTGGTAACTTTTTTAGTGCTTTTTCTAATGTTCAAGTAACCTTTTCGCTCTAAAAAGTCCTGTTTTTGTTTGTGCGTGAAGCAAATCTTTTATTTTATTTTTACATTTCATTAACACAAAAACATAGATTAAGAAAAATAATTAAAAATCTAATGAAATATTTTGTGTTTTTTCGTTGTTTTTTATTTTGTAGTTTTCTTTTTTTTCCATGGCAGCAGTGATTTAACATCCATCAACCCACAATTTCATAGAAAACTTGTGCCAACACACCATCTGGTTAGCTTTCTATTTTAATGTTTAAAGAAATTATACACGGAAAGTGACTGCTGGAGGAAAATAAGAAAATATTTCCTTGAAGAAGAAAAAAACAACAGCTATCATGGGTTGCCCTGTTTTTCTGTGCCATCAAAGACCGAAGGGCGGTCTTTTTTCTAATTGTAATCGCTCATTGGACGACAGCGGTGTCAATCAAAGCTCAACGTCGTTGTGGATCTTTTTTTTTTTTTTTTTTTTTTTTTTTTTTTTTTTTTTTTTTTTTTTTTTTTTTATTGAACAATTGCAACATACAAAACAAGAAAATACAACAATTATGCACATATAATGTACAATAGAATTCTGAATACAGAACAAACATGTTGCATTCTTTAAAAAATACTAATTATTAATAATAAACACAAAAGGGAATAAGAAATAAAAAGAAACAAAAAAAAAAAAAAAAAAGAGAAAAGAGAAAAGAGAAAATGCGAGAGTAAATCTATGTCAGCAGTCCAAAAGAATTACAGATGCTAATTGTTTTTTGAGCTTTTGTATTTTTTGAAGCAGAAATTAAGTTTAAATAACGCTGCAGTTCCAGTTTGAACACAAAGAAATCCGGTTTTTTATTGGAAAATTTTCTTTTGTGTATATGAAATTTAGCGATAAATAATACCATGTTTACACAAAAGAAAGCATCACGGTCTTTGACATCAAAGCTATGAAAACCAAAAAGTATGTTTTTATAATAAAGTTGTATGTCAGCAAAAATAGAATCGGTGATAAATTTGTGAATGTTTTTCCAAAATCTGTATGTAAATTCACAAGACCAGAATAAATGAGAGCAGGTTTCAGGTTGTTTCTGGCAGAAAGTACAACTGGTGTTTATGTCAGCCTTAAATTTAGTTAAGTAATGCTTTGCTGGATAAAATCTGTGTAGGAGTTTAAAAGAGATTTCTTTGACTTTATTTGTTAAGAAGTATTTTTGTGGTAAAGACGCGTCGTTGTGGATCTGCATCAGCCATACGCAATAACAGCTGCGTCAAAGCTCTGAGACACACACCGGAAACGATGCTTTGATTGCCCGTCAAAAATAAAGCTACTAACCGACTCCAATGAAATTAAATATTTATTTACTGTGGTGGCCGTGCTACATTCATTATATATACTATTTATTAGCAAAATTTTGGCTTAGTGAAACAAATGTTTGACTTTGTCACAACCGGATGTATCCACGATGAGATGCAGGGAAAAGGCATTAGCTTTATTCTGAAAATCCTATCCGGAAGTGTAGATTGCCGGAGACTTGCTGCTGTTCGCCCTCGTCATCATCTGTACACACGGCGGCGACAGGCGCTCCGGAATCGGCAGGGACGGGTCTCCCACCGCTATTCTCCCTCTGTGCGAAGAAACCACAGACAGAGGGGGGGAAACAAAAGGAAATTCCTTCACAAAACTCCCAGTGATAACTCCGATGGATTAATCTGATTTTCTGCGGTAAGCGGGATCTTTTTCTGTCGTGTTGAATTCCAGTCGGTGCACCCGCCTTGTCCCCTGTTTTGCACTGTGGGTTGAATACATCTCGGGAGAAGAAGAAGAAAAAAAAGAGGGATTAAATATCCCATTTGGTCGCCGCAGTCAAGTGTTCACCTCTAAAAAGCTGTCTACAGGTGTGGATTCGTCCGAACAACGGTTAACCTTGGCGGGGAAGGAGCGGGGAGGTTGTGGGTGATGTTTTGCAGTGCTGCGATTCTGGAGTGGGGGCTCTTGTGTTGCAGCAGCAGCAGCAGCAGCAGCGAATGGATGTGTTGCAGAACAGAGCTGACCACTGAGGCCGTGCACTCTCTGGCCAAAACGGCCTGCAGACAGCCCGCCATTGATCCACCCTCCTAATCAATTATCATATTCTTCAGACTAATTGCGTTGCCAGCTTGTTAAATATCCAATTAAAGCTGCTTTTAATCGGGTTATCTGTTGTGTCTGGAGCTTCAGCCATCCATCTTGTGCGTGGAGCTACCTACTAGGTTTTACCCATAAGTTAGGCAATAGTTAGTGGTGTTGACTGCCAAATGTTCAGCCAGCACACTAAAGCTGTTCAGGATGCCTATGACTGTTTCATTCTAGTGTAGATATGTCACATTTAAGTTGCATATTGTGTTTCATCCTTTAATTTCCCTTTAGGGCCTCTCCTATTCGTACATTAAACGAAACATGATTCTAATGCTCACAGGGTGCTTCTGGTAAATTCATATATATATATATATATATATATATATATATATATATATATATATATATATATATATATATATATATATATTATATTGTTGCCTATATTTCACCCAACTAAAGTGTACTGTCTCAACCTGGTAAAGAAAAGTAATGCTGCACAATTCCTTTAATATCTAAAGGTTGTTTTGTTGTTGTTTTTTTAAACAAAAAATTTCAGTCATTTCTCTATTAGACTTTTTGAATAAAAGTGCCATTCTGTGAAATTGAAAGAACGCTTTTATTTTGGCGGCTTTGAGTTTCCTTGTTGATGGGTTTTCTTTTCTTCTTTGTTGCTGCTTTTGCTTTTCATCCCCTCGTTTGTGATTTGTTTAACTGAAACTGGTCCAGCATGCACTGCTGCAGAACCACCACATCATTCTTTCCATTGAACTTTTACTCAGAACATTGCCCTCCAGCGGCACAGGATTTGGAAAAAAAGAAAAATTCAAAAAGGATTGTTTAATCCAAAATGAGAATATTCACCAGAATTTTTTTTTAAATGTTTTTTAGCCGTTTATTCATCTAGTAAATCTTGCTGACTTGGTAGATATTTGGAAGCGACTCTGTGACCCGACACGCTCCACTGTGAACGCTGTGACACCAAAGCGGGCTTAAAGCCACACACTGTATGAAGCTCAGCTGCAGGTTTTAAAACGGGCCCTGTTCATTCAGTGCACGAAGAATGCTTTGAAAGCTCCAACACTGCGTCTCATTGTGCTCGTAATCTTGAAGCCGAGTGAAATGTGACCATTGTCTTGTTGTTGATACACTGAATGAACTCGGTTGTCTGACACAAGCAAATGTTGTAACTATCCAGAGAATGGCAGCCATAAGGAGGAGATTGTCAGGGTTCTGGCAGAACTAGGAAACCCAGTGTGGTCCGCTCGCACACAAATGCCACACAGCTGAAAATTATACTCCTCTAGCTCATTTCTTTGTGGAAAGAACAAAAAAAAGTTGAGGTTTGGGACTTGAATGAGGTCGATGTATGTCAGTAGGAGGTGTGTGGGACGTTCAGCTTTGACTTGTGCCATTTAAACAGTCAGAGAATAAATAGGACCTTGTGCATGAAGGCGAAACAGTCCGGCTGTTTAAAAAACACAACCGAATGCCTAATCATTATAATGTTGAGGGCTTTGTTCTAAAGGAATGTTTAATAATGAAGAAATTCCAACTCTCCACAAAGCCCCAAATGAAGGTCTGCAGTTTATTAATGAAGTTCTGAACACTCAATGCCAGCTCTGTCATCTGTTTTGTCACTAGTTTCCAGTTTAAACTTAAAGGTAAGAGCTTGTGATTTCCGATTTTCCAAAAAGCTCCATGGTTTGCAATCACAAATTGAGCTATTTTTGGAAAACGCCTCAATTGACGCATCAATTGATAATGAGCAGATTTGTTAGATGCTGCCCCACTTTTCAGCAAAGTTTTAGGAGACGGAGTTTAGAAATTGTCATAGGAAAGACTTTATCTAAAAAGGCACGAAAGAAACGAGTAACATGTTTTAAAGTCCCACTCCGATCACCTATTGATGTATTCTAAAAGCGTTCCCAGTGGCCTTTTAAGAATGATTATGATGTTTTAGGACAGTTTCTGCAGAAATTAGCTTCTGAGTTGTGGGCAGAACTGTTGGTGTGGAGAAAGTCAGCCCCCCTTCCCGTCACCCATCTGTTTACATGCTCTCCTGCTAGTTTACAGCCCCTCACACCGCCAAAAAAAAAAAAATGGAGCTATCCAGCCACAAAGTTTTAATCCAGATTCCAACGGAAACATGCATGGATCTGGTTGTCTATATATCCAGAATGGAGCAGAGTGGAACTTGTGGCCCACTCAGCATATTTTATACTTAACAAATAAAATCTTCAAGCTGAATTTGAATAAAAAAAATACTCAGAAATGTAATTTTAAGCTTTGGGCATTAAATAAAAAAATTCTAAAAATTAGGGCTGATAAGAGGAAAACTGATATTAACTATCCATATTGCGAATGTAACGATATAAATTGCAATACATGAACAAATAGCAAAGCAACCAAAAACATATTTTCACTGCAACGGTTTAAGAGTCAACATAACTTTACTCCATATGGCCTTCGTCTACATAGGAGGCGAGCATCTAACATAAAAGGCATAAATGGTCAAACGCCTAAAGGGATTTATTTGATTTTGTTAAATACTTCTAGCTGAGATGAGATTGTTTTGGCAAATTTAAGGTAACCATTTATTGCAGAAATCGCAGACTTTTACGATATGCTTATTGCACACCTTAAAGATAACGATAAATTTGCAATTTATTGTGCAGGCCTACTAAAATGAATATTTTTTTAATTATAGCAGTGAATCTTTAACTGTTATTTTCTAGGAATAAATAAGCTTTTCTCTTCACAGAGGGGTATAAGCCCACTCTCCATTGTCTTTGATTCTGTGTTTTATTGTCAGACTGACGCATGTTCGTTTCTCAGGCCCGGCTCTCCTGTTTAATCCATCAGTTACCCTGCGTGACGCTGACATTCCTGTCCTCGTCAATTTTCAGTATTGATTGCAGCTGCTGTATGGATGGCCCATCCTCATTACGGCGCCTGTGAGTGTTATTACGCATGATTGTACTTTGCGCCTCCACAGCATCAAAATAAAGGCTGTCATTTTGTCAAATCAGCTTCCAATCGGGACCAGAGGCTGCGATAGTCGCACAGATGTTGCCGTTTATTCCAATCCAGCTAAGCGGAATGAAAGGATCCGTTTCTAATTTAACAGCCATGAATATGTTTTTATTTTTTTTTTCTGTTTTGTCCAAAGTCATTCACTGTTGCTGCCTTTTACCATGCAGTCTTTCAAGGCATTTTGCAGTCACAGCTTCGTCCCCTCAGGACCTCGGTCCACATAAAACAATGCTGTGGCCTTCTTTGTGGCGAGCTGTTGGGCTTGGAGCTCAAAATAGCCGTGATTGTCCTCAGTGAGGCTGAGGTGGTGATGTGATGCCCAAAGAGCAAGTCCCACGGCGGCAGTGCCATCATCTGCCTGACTTGAGGCTGAAGTTGAGCTCTAAAGTCATGTGTTCAGCATGCAAGCATCAGTCGGGTGCCTCATGGAAATGGAAACCCCCCCACCCCCCAGCTGAAAATCTGTGTCATGTTGACACAACAAAATGAGTTTTATTTAAACAAAATTACTCTAAAACCATTCAGAATCTTATGATAATGCTGGGTCTTTCTGTTAAATTAGTGAAAAGTTTGCCTGTTGATTCAAGTGTTCTTCTTAAACGGGATAGTTCATCTTCACCTGAACGGCATTTACCGACCAGGGAAAATGGTGGATTGAAACATTCAGAACTGTCTGGTCTTTTAAATTGAAGAGCAAGGAGATTTTCCTAATCCTGCAGGCAGTATAGCAACATGAGCTCTCCCGTCATTTTCCCTGATCCCTGCAGGAGTGGAAGTGGTGCAGTTACAGCAGAAAACACAGCAGTTCCCTCAGTATTTTCATACTGACGCAGTGCTCTGCCAAAGTACTTAAACATAATCATACATTACAAGCTCTGAATCCATTTAGTGGACTGCTCTCCATAGTTAATACAATCATCTGTGTAATATATGGGCAGTTTATGCAGAAAACTATAATTTTTCTCTTTAAATTAACAGAAAAAACTTATAAATTGCTTCTAAAACTCCCCTAAGGTTTCTTTATAAGCATGTATTTTAAAGTACTTGTGAAATAAAATCAAGTCTTTTTGAATGAAAAGTTAAGTCAATTTGGACTGTTTATTGGTGATTTGGGAATTTTTTAAACTGTACCCAGAAGGGTTTTTCTGATGGCGAGATATTCTGGAAAAACCAAAAGATTGGAGACGTGAATATAAATATCAGAGGAGATTATATGATATCTTAAGGATTACTGACGAAGCTCCTCTCCTCCTATTTGTAGTCCTCCTCAGCGTGGGTCAGAGATCATGTTGTAACGCTGCCCCCAGAGGCCTTTTTTCTTCATCTGGATAATTTATGGGGTTTTATTGATCACCGTGAATCAAAATGGCCTAGTTCACTCTGCTGTTGTTCGCCTTTTAGAAAGGTACCGGTATGAAGCAAAAGAGCCTTGATTTTTGTGTAAGAATGCTTTTCCTGTTCCAGGCTCCCAGAATTCCTCTGGGCACAGGTAACACTGACTTTTAAACTTGTCGTCTGCTTCGTCAGAGCTGCTTTATTGCAGCCTGTTGACAGACGGGCAGCCACTGATGTGAAAGAAAACAACCGTCTGAGCAGAGAATTTAGTCTGCAGTTTGAGGACAATTCAACCCTGCCTGAATGCAAAACATCAGAGATGTTTGAGAAAAAAAGTCCCAACTATCACGTCAAGAGGAGGTTAGACCTCTGTCTTCAATCTGGGCTTTAAAAACGTATAAAAGTCATTAAACCGGTTTTCCTCTCTCTTTTAAAGGCATTTAAAGACCCACTCCAATGGTATTGTTGTCCAATGGCAGAATGTTTAACAATGGCATTTTTTCTCATGATGGAGGGCCTGGATAAAGAAAATTGAGCTTAAATTTTGCATTTCAAAGTTTTTTTTATTCAAATAGTTGTAAATCAGGAGCAGACAAAAAAAAAATCTGTTTTTAAAAAGAGTTTTATTTGAAGAGTTTAAGAAAATATGCTCATTCGAGCTGCCTCAAAACTGCACGGCTGGATTATTGCAGTGCTCATTTGAGTGGTACGATCCGGTTTAGAAACGCAATTCATACGAGTGTTTCCACTCAATGTTGCACCGTCAAAGTGAATGGGGGGTGTGGACCGATTGCTTAGCTGTAGTGCGACTATCACCAAACACAACAATGGAGGCCATCCAGCAGCTCACTTTCTTTCCACTTGGCTTTTGATACCTTTGATACATGTCATTTCATGTTGTTTGAGAGAAGATTGTGGGTGGCGAAGAGGAACATGCTAGCTCGGGTTTGCTGCTTTCTTTTGTTGTGTTGGCTAGGGTTGTGCCGATGGACCATCGTGATGGGTGACTGACATCCATCGTGATGGGTGACTGACATCCTGATGGAGAGACCACCATCGTGATGCCACGTCCCCGCCACGTTGCGCGTCGACACCATAAGCCGCGGTTACATGTGCAAAATATCTTGATGGGATCAATGGTCGGATTAGAATCCAACCGTGTACATGGGCCCAGAAAAATGTTTTCAGAATATAAAAACGTTCACTAAGGTCACACTTTCCGTCGGAATAAATCATTCGCACATGTGCAGTAGGGTTTGAAAACCGGAAGGATATAAAATCCGCCGAGCAGCTTTTTTTCCCCAAACTTTATTGAATGTAACAATTCAATACAAAACAACGTTAAACAGCGCCGAGCGGCTATATACATTGACATGTCAGCTCGGTAATATACGAGACGATCTTCTAAACGTGCTTTTAATAATGTTACGGTTATTATGAAACACCTGTTCGCTCATCATTTGAATTTTAATCCGTGTGGTCAGTGCTTTTTCTGAACGAAGCCAGGATTAGCAGTATGCTAACACGGGCTAACAACATTAGCTTTGGGTGGTGCTGCTTGCTGGCTGCACGTAAACATGTAAGAATAACATCAGCCTTTATTTAGTCGGGACACGACTAGAAACACAAATCCGCGTGATTGTTTGAATGTTTTCTAAGGACTGAGCGACATTTCTGCTTTGAAGCTCAAACCGCTGTGTGTGTGCTGACGATCCGAGCTCTGCTCCGAGACACACACTTTTAGACCCGGTTCTGAGTTCGGTAGCTTGTACCCCTAGAGCTGCGGGACGGATCGCAGTCTTAAATCTCCCACACATACCGCTCATGTACCCCCCCCCCCCCCCTTCCCCTAAAACACAAAGCTGTAAGTCCGCGCTCCGCCGGTCCACTTCACTAGTGAAGTGCGGGAGCGGACCACTTTTTTTTAATTTTGTTACTTTTTTTGTTAAAGTCACTTCCCTCAGTTTATACTGGATCATCGCGGATTAGTCATTAGTTGGGAAATAAAATGAAAAAAGCAAAAAAACGAATAGCACTTATATAAGAACGAAAAATGTAAAAATACCCCCCCCCCCCCCCCCCCCCCGACGATGTCATCGTCCATCCCGATGGTTGACAGCAAACATCGTCAACGGCCAATTTAAGGGACATCGCCCAACCCTAGTATTGACCTTCCGCCAATCAACGGGTTGCATCGTGTCGCTCGGTCCTAGCTGGTCCATTCCAGTTTTCTATGGACCTACAACCAACAGGGGCCCAAAAATGGTACACTTGGGTCTAGCTTAATGGGTCCATTTATAATAATGAACAGAGAACTGGACCGTACCACTCGGTGGAAAAGAAACTTTATGTTGTGGATGTTAGGGACTGTAAGCTAGCGGGAGAGCATGTAAACGGAGAGCTCTGGGGAGGGGAAGGGGGGATGGGGTTGCTGCATGCCAACAGTCCTGTCCACAACTGAGAGGCCATTCTCTGTTGAACTCCTACCGTTCTGCAGCAACGACGTCCTAGAAAACGACACAGGTTTTTTTGATTTTGCCTAAAAACGGCTTAGTCATAATTAAAAGACAGCTGGGAACGCTTTGAAAAAGGATCAAAAGATGATGAGAGTGGGTGTCTAACTCCATTTTAATTTTATTTATTGGGTCAGTTATGTTTGAGTAAATTCTAACCTACTACCTTCAGGGCAGAAACAATATATTTACCAAAAAAAGAGGCAAATTTAAAGGATTAAATCTGAAAACGGAGTGGAAGCGAAGCTTTTTGAGTCAATTTTCCCCTCACTCTTCTTATCTAATTTGCTATTTTACAGTGTTTTCAACTTCAAACCACTAAAACTTTGTTTTCTATCATTTGCCTCCAACCCAAGATGAAGTTTCACAGAAGCTTGCATCCATATGTTCCGTCTACAGCGTGTAGCGCCTAACTCTGCCGGCACCCTGTTGCTCGCCATGCAGCAGGCGACACATCTGCTCACACTTTTGTGCAGCGAAGGCGTTTGCTAGTAAAGGCAGAACAGGCCTGAAGGGCCCTTCACTCATATGCTGCTTGGTTGGAGCTCCAAAGCTCAAGCCCTTCAGAAAGCTCGCCTCTGACTGCAGCTCATTTTGGGACTTAAAATCAACATGCCATCGTTTTTCGACGTCTGAAGCATAGAAAACCCCATCTCAGGGGCAAAACCTATCATTTTGCAGACACACCCGTCATGTTTGTGCTGCTATTTTGGATAACAATTGGCTCACAGAGGTGCAAGCGTTTCTTTTTTGTCTTCCATCTGCTGGCGTGTGCCACTGGCAAGTCCTCCCTCTGTCCACGCACACTGTAAACAAATGTGTTACCAATTAGCTGTCTCTAAAGTCAGCTGGATGCTATTGCTGATGAAAGACAGCAGCCCCTTCCCGTCCTCCTCACTTCCAACCCAGCTTCCAGGGCCCAGGAGGGGGACACCTTCAGCCTAGATGTTCATTACTTTAACTGGGTCCATAAAACTGTTCAGGCTCTTTTTAATTGATGAAGCAGATTACCTCAGTCATTATGGGAACTGGTTTGCTCCAGCCGTTGGCCTCGTGGGCTGCAGTGCAGCGGTTTGCCTCTGAAGGTCCCTCTGTGCATTTCTGCCCATAAAATGTTGGTGTGCTCGGCTCCTTATAAAGTAAACAAAAATAGTGCACGGCGCCTCGTAAAGGCAATGAATGGGTGCAGGATCTTTTCACAAGTGTGGTCATGCAACGCATTCAAGTCTTTTTGGGCAATTTTGATTTTTTTTTTTTTTTGTTTTAATTGTTTGCATGTAGTAATAATATTCTCTGTACTTCACACTGCAAAAACAGACCTCTTACGAATAAGTCAGAAATTCTCGCCGATTTTCTTTTAATTGAGCAAAAAAAAAAAAATCAGCCACAGGGGTAAGAAACATGGTTTTACCAAAAATTCTGATTTTAGGAAAAAGGTTTGTTTTCTCAACCTAGGATTGTTTTACTATTAAAGACAATTTCTTGACAGGATTATTTTTCTTGCAAGACAGAAAATAAGATGATTTATCTTGACCCAAGGGTCTTTTTACTTTCCTAAGATTCAAATTGTGCAGTGTAGGCTTATCTGTTTGAAGCTGTGATCATCTTTTGATCTAATTATAAGCCCTTCCCGGTGGTCTTTTAATTAGGATTATGATGTTTTTAGCCAAAATCAAAAGAACCTGTCATTTTCTATGACATGTTTTCTGTAGGAGTTAATCAGACATTCTCCTCCGAGTTATAGACAGAACTGTTGATGCGGAGTAAGCCTGCCCCCATTTCCCATCATCCCTTTGTATACACTGTTACAGTTCCTCACAGCCAAAGTAAAGAATAGGGGAGGGGGGGGGGGCTTGTGGCCTGCTGATTGTAGATTTTGCGCAGCAAAAGTAGCACAAGCTTTTTCAAACGGCGTGTTTTTTCATCTGTTCCTGGTTCACGACAATTTGAATGCAGAAAAACTCAGAAACACAATTTTAATTTTCCTTACACATGTCCTCCATCAAGAGAAAAATGCCACAAGAATATGTTAAAAACAACACAGTTTTCACGGTAGTGGGTCTGTAACGAGGTTGGAAGCGTCGTCTTTAATTTCGACCTAATTGAAAGGTTCTTTTTCAGACGACTGTGTGGTTCTCAGAGGATCCTGCAATAATGAGACACTGATTCACCCCCCCCCCCCCCCCCCCAACAGAGATGAGCTAAATTCACCTACATGCTAAATGTGTCTCTGCCCCCCCCCCCCCCCCCCCCCCCCCCCCACTTCCTGCAGACAGTAGAGAATGGGCTGTGTCCAATGTAAGGATAAAGAAGCAGCGAAACTCACTGATGACCGAGAGACCAGCCTTTCACACAACTCGGGCTACCGCTATGGCTCCGACCCCACGCCGCAGCACTACCCCAGCTTCGGGGTCACCACCATCCCCAACTACAACAACTTCCCCACCGCGGCCACACAGGGAGTGACGGTGTTCGGAGGCGTCCACACGTCCTCGCAGTCTGGCACGCTTCGGTCTCGGGGAGGAACGGGTGAGGCTTTTAAAGGAACTCTGCAGAAGTCTTTTGAAAACTGGAAATCTGTTGAACTTTACCCTTTACACTTTTGCTCAGAGGAAACCAAAGTGGGTGAGGCAGTTTTCTCTTTTGCTTTAGCCCTTTAATAGTAAAACTCTAGAGTCTCTTGAGAGAAGAGGTGTCACCCAGAAAGCAAAGTGTAAAACAAGCTGTCCTTTAGGCTTTGAATGAAGATTTCTGAAGATTTTTGTCAACTTTTGCAGGGCTTTTCCTTCTTGAGAGCACTTCTCTCATCCCTCATGTCAACACCATCAACATTTTTGAATAAGAAATGCTCTTAGAAAGATTCAGTGCTTTTAAAAAAGTGATGTTTTTTTGTAAACTGAAAGAATTATTTTATAACAAGTTCCTTGAAGATATCTGAATTCTACAACAAAAAAGCCTAAATTATCTAAATAGCTGACAAAACCTAAAAAGTGCTGCAGGTTCTGTTTGTTTTGTATATTTTTTTTTACTTTATTTGTGTTCGTTTGACAAAAACTTTAATCTTGTTTGCACTTAATTTTGATGCTTTTGTTTTGAAATTTATAGGAATTGTCCTGTCTAAATCTTCTCTAAAGTTGGGAAAATGTAAAAAACAACAAAAAACACAACAAAAAAGTCATAATTTAAACAAATAAACAAACTGAAAATGGTTTATTCCAGCTAAACGTTGTGACCATGAGCCACACACCATGTTTTCCTTTTGCCTACAGGGGTGACTCTGTTTGTGGCTCTGTATGACTACGAAGCCCGGACCGAGGATGACCTCAGCTTCAGGAAGGGGGAGAGGTTCCAGATCCTCAACAGCACGTAAGTCTGCAAACATTTGCATGACGCCATCAAGAGGGTGTCGCTTATGTGGGGTTTTTGTTTCTCTTCTCTGGATGTCTGAAAGTTAAACTTTGGATTGAAATGCTGAAAAAGCAGTGTGTTTTTTTATTTTGAAAATCCGCCTCAAACGCCTTAAAAAAAAATCATTTTCTTCGGACAAAATCATGGCTTAACTTATTTTCCCTGCTGTTTTGAGTTTCTCTGTTTTTTTTTGACACTTCAAAAAAAAAAAAAAATAAAAGAAACAAAGTTTGCCTTGTGATGTGTCACCCTTCCTTCAGGCGATCCTCTTCATCACGTGGTCCTTTATGACATTCATTTGCCTCCCTTGCAATTCCTGGAAAAGCACAATTACAGACAATATAAGGGTTGTTTGGTAAGCAGAGAGTGAAGGTTAAAAATGAAGCATTTATAAATAGAACCGATTGTTTATCTGAGGGTTCTGCAGAATCAAGATATATGAAGAAACACGTTCGATGCAGAAACCGTGACATGATGACTCAGGATGTTTGATCAGATTCTTACTTCTGCGATGAAGAACGCACCACAACGATCAGGTCATTTATTTTTTTAAATGGCTGTGAACACGGAGCCCAGTGTAGGCGTTTCCCATGGTAACGGCTGATTGACGTGTGAGGGGAGATGTTCTGCAAACACCACATTCTTGGCTCCGGTTCTGAACCGAACGCTCGGCCTCAGCTGCAGCTAACCAGAACCAAAAAACCCAGAAAACAGGAAGGGAAAGCTATTAAAAGCCGTATTTCATCCGCCGTTGCTGTGGTCCAAATATTGTTTTTTTTTTTATTGAGGATGAGATTATCAGTAAAAGTTTGGACTGTCTTATTGAGATTTAGTCGTGTCGATTTTCAGAATTCAGCAGTTCGCTCAGCATTTAAGTGATATTTATGTGCAGATAAACAGTGGCTGTAATCCCTCTGAACCGATGCATGCAGCAGCTCTGAACTCCCCTCTCGTCCTAAAAGCATCTTCCACCCACATTCTGCCTGTTTCCCTTCAGTGAAGGAGACTGGTGGGAGGCGCGCTCCCTTACTACAGGTGGAACTGGATACATCCCCAGCAATTACGTCGCTCCTGTGGACTCCATCCAAGCCGAGGAGTGAGTGAAGCTCAGTCTCAAGCGCATTCAACCTCATCCAGCAAGTCACGGCAGCTTAACCCCCAGAGAGCACGTCATAAATATTTGAGGACTCCTCTGGATGCCACCACGTTAACCGCTACAGACGATAACCGTCGTGTAATCATTCTTAAAGAAATATTTACCTTTGTAGTCTGACTCCTCTTTTGTAAATTTCCCCTGCAGCTGGTATTTTGGTAAATTGGGTCGAAAGGATGCAGAGAGGCAGCTGCTTTCCAGCGGCAACGCCAGAGGCACTTTCCTCATCCGTGAGAGCGAAACGACCAAAGGTAACTCGACAGACGCACCGCACGCATGCTTTCAGGCTTCAGCCCGGCACAGCGGTGTTTGTAAATGAGTAGGAGCCCTTCAGTGTGCAATTAAAAGATAATCACTTATAGTTCAGCTTGTGCACAAAGCCCATTAAGCCCATTTGGAAATGATGCAGCCTAAAAATGCAAGTAGTTTACCGTACTTGCTCTCTGGCCTGCAGGGGCTTATTCTCTGTCCATCCAAGACTGGGACGACATCAAAGGAGATCACGTCAAACACTACAAGATCCGCAAACTGGACAATGGAGGGTACTACATCACCACAAGGGCCCAGTTCGAGACGCTCCAACAGCTTGTTCAGCACTACTCGGGTGAGTTTGCAGCATTTTAGTGCAGCTTCTGTTTTTGTTTTTTTTTCCCCTCATTGTCATTTTTCTTGGACTTCCTCAGCCAGGGCAGCAGGGCTGTGCTGCCGCCTGATCGCGCCCTGCCACAAAGGCATGCCTCGCCTGACCGACCTGTCCGTCAAAACCAAAGACGTGTGGGAGATACCGCGGGAGTCGCTGCAGCTCATTAAGCGCCTAGGCAACGGGCAGTTTGGAGAAGTCTGGATGGGTGTGTGTCTTCTGGCTCTGATAGAGATTTGGACAGCTGTTGGCAGTGATGCACAACAGCTGCATGTGATAAACTCCTGCCAGAGGACTTTCATTTGTCTGCATCCGCTTTGACTTGACTAAGATTTAAACGCCTTAGACTAGAGAAAGAAAAAAATTTTTTCAGTGCATTCTACTTTAGTGTAGGATGAGCAAAACCACACTATTGGAAACCAAAATATTGATATCTATATCTTTTTTAAAATAATTTGTTTAATATTTAAACCCTTTCACACCAGGGCTTTAGCTTCACCGTTGACATTATTCGACTACAGTAACTCTACTGCTTTTGCATTGAATTAATTAATTCCAGCGGGTTCTGAAGCAGAGAAACGCAGACTCGACATTTACATGATCCACCTGAAGTCCTTGAGAAAAGCCGGGTTGTGTGCATATTGGTGCAAAGCCGAAATGAAAAGCCGCTTTTCCCCGCGACCGAATCTGCTGATTTACGTTGCATAAATGGTGGAAGACTTACGGTGTGTCAAAGAGTGTTTTATTTAGGGGTCGACATCCACATCTCCGGTGTTTAAAAGGTTAAACTTTAACTGTAGATATTTATTTCAGCTGGGATTTATTTGTAATGATGGTCTTGTTTTTCCGTCAGGCACATGGAACGGCACCACCAAGGTGGCGGTGAAGACTCTGAAGCCCGGCACCATGTCGCCTGAATCCTTTCTGGAGGAGGCGCAGATCATGAAGAAGCTTCGGCACGACAAACTGGTGCAGCTTTACGCCGTGGTGTCCGAAGAGCCCATCTACATAGTCACGGAGTACATGAGCAAAGGTGGGGCGTGTTTACATTTGAATGAAAGTGTTCATGAGTTCACGACAGGCGGGGCTGACAAAAGTTTTCATCTTTTTCTGTTAGGGAGTCTGCTGGATTTCCTGAAAGACGGAGAGGGGCGGGGACTCAAACTGCCAAACCTGGTGGACATGGCAGCTCAGGTACAAAGCAGCCCAAAGGAACGAGCACCGATTTAGTCTGTTGGTCAAATCAGCGCATGAAGTTCATTTAAATCTTGAGAGCTTCTGATGTTGGGATTGTTCTACCTGTGTGTTACTGTTTTATTTAAAGCTACTCATAAGGGCTTCTTAGCACAGATGTGATGACCTTGAAACCAGAAAAAAAAACTGTAGCGCCTCAATTTCCCAGGTGGCAGCAGGAATGGCGTACATAGAGCGGATGAACTACATCCACAGGGACCTCCGTTCTGCAAACATCCTCGTAGGAGATGGCCTCGTGTGCAAGATCGCCGACTTTGGTCTGGCTAGGCTCATTGAGGACAACGAATACACAGCAAGACAAGGTATGTCTGCCTCAGAGAGCTGCACCAGCATTACAGGGTTTTAGTAGATGGATGTTTCAAAGCCTATTGATCCCTTTTTCAAAGGATCTGTACATTAATAGGTGTGTTGCTCTGAAAAAAAGATATATTCTAATTGCTAATTCTTACGGAGTCAAACTTTAAAGGCCCTCTACAATCATCTTTTGTTCTATTTTTAAAGTAATCCCAATGTTTTCTAGGACATAGTTTTTTTCCAGAGCAGCAGGAGTTCATTCGAAATTGACCTTTGAGTTGGCGTGGAGCCAAGTCCTATCCCCTTTCCCCTCCTCTTTACTGAGAGCTCTCCATTTACATGCCCTCCTGCTAGCTTACAGCCTCTCACGCCTCCAACCTAACATTAGCGATACAGCAAAATCTGCAAGCAATATCAGAGCTGTACAGCTTTGAGCCAGATGTCGGCTCGGACGAGGAAAACAAAGACAAACATGGATCGACTCCATCAAAATGGAGCGGAACAGGGAGCTTCTGGCTCGCCCCGTCGCAAATACGACTTTTATCAAATATCATTATTTTGTCTGTTCCTGATTCACAATGATATAAAGAAATATTCCTCTAATCCATCAATTGGTTTTCCTTTAAAGGAATTCTGTTGTTTTTTTTAGCCTTTTAGTTTTATAAGTAATAAATGATGACTTTTCTCTGTGGAAGTTGTATCGCTACTTTTGTAAGTGTTTTGCATGACTGGTGTTCCAGCAGGACTTGAGCTGGATCCGCAGGACTCCCAGGCTCTGCTGGTCATTGTGTCAACACGCTCTCACTCTCTGGGAAGTCATTTAAATATTGACTTGTTTCACCTGAGCCGAGTTCTGACAGAGTTAAACTAGAATTGTTCGGTAATTTCCCAGGAGACGCCAATGTTTGCCCGTGTCTGCGCCGATGAAACAACAGATGAAGGAAAAAATTCAGTGCGGAGAAGTCTGACCTACTTACTCATTAAGGATTTATGCAGGATTTGCGGAGTCCAGTGTGGCAAGAAAACATGTCCGTAGTGGTGGAGATATTAGCAGATGAACACAGTTCTACACATCCTGATGCTGTGTGGCGCCCGTGCACCATATTTGCATTTCTAACGATTCATGTTTTTTTTGCATTAAAATGTAAAACTGTCAGTGGTGGGTAAGAACAGGTATAAAAATCTTAAATCAATTTAAAAAGGTCAAAGTGGTGCTGTGATTTTTTTATTATTATTCTGAAAAGCTGAAGTTTTCATCACAAAACAGGTGGAGGAAGTCTGCTTACCGAAACATCTCCTGTGTGATGTGTTACAGGTGCAAAGTTTCCCATAAAGTGGACTGCGCCTGAAGCGGCTCTCTATGGAAAATTCACCATCAAATCGGACGTGTGGTCGTTTGGCATCCTGCTGACAGAGCTGGTTACCAAGGGCAGAGTGCCCTATCCAGGTGAGGGTGCTGATATGCAAGTTATGTAAGATCTTAAAATAGTTCCAGTCGATCTCCGGTGTTTCGTTCTGCCTGTGCTTCATGTCTGAGATGCTCCGTCTTCTTATGAAAAAAGAAAAATGGAGCGGCGTGTTGCATAATGGACATTACATGGTGCATTATGCAGAGAAATCTTCCCATCTGTCTGTGCAACCATGTGAAATATTTATCTGCTGTTGGACATTGTTTTCGGCGGAGTAAACAATGCAGAGTTTTTGTCAACAGGAGAACAGGAAAATGTGAAAAACCTAGATTTGGGAGTAAATCTAATCTTTCAGTGGGTGGAGACAAAAATGAAATCCTATTATGGGAAGAAGCAATAAAATCATAAAGGTTGGAGTTGGAAAAAATGATAAACGACATTGTCATAGTGTCACTGGTGTAAATTAAGCTCATAATGAGCTTTTTGTGAGCTCAGAATGAGGTCAGTTTGATTGCGACAGGAATCCGTTTGCTCTGATTTCCCCAGGCATGAATAACCGAGAGGTGCTGGAGCAGGTGGAGCGTGGTTACCGGATGCCCTGCCCACAGGACTGCCCCACGTCCCTGCACGAGCTGATGGTGCAGTGCTGGAAGAAGGACCCGGAGGAGAGGCCCACCTTCGAGTACCTGCAAGCATTTTTGGAGGACTACTTCACTGCCACTGAGCCTCAATACCAGCCAGGGGATAATCTCTGAGCACAGCTGTTCCTGTCCCATGCCATTTCACTGACTTCCCACCAGAGGGCGCCAGATACCTTTTTTCTGTCATGAATAAAACATTTTTTCAACATTAAAACTTCAAAAAGTGGGAAGATGGACAGCAGACGATCAGATCAAAAGAGGTGGAGCAGAGATGAAAATGACTGTAGTAGACGAGAGATAATGTGTAACTTGTATGAAATGTAAATACAAATGCTTGTTTACTTATCCCTGTTTCGTTTCCTTTTATCTTACTTTTATAATTTAGAATCTTTTTTTTTCTAACCCAAGTTAATATGAACAGAGCCGGTTTAAAAAAAGAAAAACTGTTTGCGTGGACCGAATGATATGAAATATTTGTTTTTTGGGGGCGTCATTTACTTTTTTATACAAATTTCTCCTCTTCTCAAGGAACTTACATGTACTATAACACCTGTTCTTGCCTTTTCATGTTAAGTAATATCCTTAAAATGCAAAGGAATGCCTTCTTGCTTTAAACACTAACTTATTGCATCATGGACTCATGGAGCCAAACCGTGTTGCACTGACGTCAAGTGCTTTCATCGCTTCTCGGCTTCAGCCTATGATTTCTAGATCGGCTTAAAGTAACTCCTTAGTTCAGCTTTACGTAGTTGAAACGAGGGCTTCCCTCTCCGCTGCAGCTGTTGTTTAGCGGACTGCTTAGAATACTGATATTTTAAAGTGTATGTTGCATTTAATGTATGGCACCCGGCTGTGTAAGAACTCTTGTCTTTCTGCTTAAGCGGCCCAACAAACTGCCACTGAAGAGAATGAAGGATTGTGTTCGTCCCTCCATTGTGTGTCATTTTTAAAATGCCATGTTGCATTGTTTTAAAGTATTCCACCAGTGTTACTTCTTCTTTCTTTATTCCCTTTTTTTTAAATTGTCAGGGCAATCTGCAACTTTATTAAGAAGAAAAAAAAG
Organism: Oryzias latipes; assembly: GCF_053564925.1. Classification (NCBI taxonomy): domain Eukaryota; kingdom Metazoa; phylum Chordata; class Actinopteri; order Beloniformes; family Adrianichthyidae; genus Oryzias; species Oryzias latipes. The sequence continues at coordinate 22,426,578 of NC_136258.1, read as the reverse complement.
GAATTTCCCCTCTTTAACTTTGAAATTTGTCTCTGGAAATGGGACAAAGCACCCTTTCTATTTGTATTTCTGATTAGTTTTGCTTCTTTTTCCTTATTTATTAGACACATAAAAGGTTTTTGGTCTGCATTATTTATTGTCTGTTACTTGTACACAGCTGGTTTTGAAATAAACAATCTTGCAATTAACTCAGTTGTTGGGTATATCGCAAAGGACTGACTTTCAAAAGGTCCTGCTGTAAGGAAAGTTCACAAATCTCTTCTTTTTTTTTTTTTCCCTCTTGGGGGGGACTTGACACAGGTTTGTGATTGAGCACCCAAAGCATTTTTGAAAGGCATCCACCCAGAAAGCAGAGAACTGCAGACATGAGTGGAAACTCAAACCAACAAGGTTAAACGACTGCTTACGTTTTCACTATTCCAAAAATGTCAAAATGTGCTGGCCGTTTCCTTCTGCTGCCTCTCCTGCTCAAAGTGGCTCTGCAGGTCGCTCCACTCTCTTTGCTCTGATTGGATGCACCTGAAGTCTGCAGAATTTGCATATAACAGGCTGCAACACAGACTTGCAGCAGCAGTCATGCCGATCATTGCTCTGCCGCCTTCTGTGTCTAATAGACATTTTTGGATTTTATGGTTTAAGTACGTCTCTGAATTTATTTTTTCTGACTTTCTTTTGTAAAGCTGCATGTTCAACAATTACTCTTGCTTGCAGGATTCTTTAAATGTTAGCCAGGAAATGGAGAAAGCTAAAGAAGCAGCAGGGCTGATAAACAAAGAAGACTTCCTTCAGCTTCCTGAAGAACCTCCTGCTCATCCACAAGAAGCAGCACAGGCTTGCTGGACAGCAACAAGAAAGCTCTCCGAGAGGCATCCAGCATGCCAAGCAGATCTGAGGCAGCCCAAAGAAAGAGGAAGAAGATCCCCCACTCGTATTGATCTTCATCATCATGACTCTTCTTCACCTCATTCTGCTGAAGTCATGCAGGGAGCTTCAAGACGAGGAGACACGAGTTGGAGCTTTAAATCAGATCTGTGTGGAACAGTTTCTCCTTCTAACAAAGACACAGCAAGGTACACAATAAATATACAAAAGTAAAGGTTATTTAAAAATGTAATCATGAATTTCTTATTATTTAGAGAGGAGGATGACTATAGATCCTATCAGAGTGAAGATGAAGAGGAGCTAGAAGCCCCCTTGCCGTTAAAAGATGATTATGACTGGCAACAGCAGAACTCTTTTCTATTTCCTCCACATTACCGGCACAGCTGTGGTAAGAGTCACATCTGTCTTTTTCTTCATAAAACTGATGTTTTATTTGTTTTTTTGTGTTTTTAAAAAAGGAAACTTTAATGAGACAGAAATAGCATTATTACTTTCAAATGGAAATTAAAGTCCTCCAAGGGAAAAATACGACTTTAAGCATCACTAAAGAAAATTAGGTAAAACCTGGAAGAATTTGTTTTCTTTTTTAACTGGATAAAACAAACAGGTTTCAGAAAAAATGTGAAAAACAAAATCTAAATTAGAACCAGCAATAACCTTTGACTTAAATGGTAAAAATGGCGTATACTTATATAGGACTTTCTACCTTCTTACGAAGGCCCAAAGCGCTTTACAGTCACAGTCCCATTCACCCATGCACACACCCATTCACACACTGGCGGCGCCTCCGCTGCCGAACACTGGTGCCAACCTCCCACCAGAGGCAAGGTGCATGGGGTTCAGTGTCTTGCCCAAGGACACTTCGACACATGGGCATGCAAGGTGGGAATCGAACCTGCAATCTTATGATCAGGGGTCGACCGCCCTACTGCTGCACCACGGCCGCCCTTCTTAAAATTAAGAAGCACAAGTTTTAGACTTTAAAGGGGAAAAATACAAAATTTATAAGACATGTCTTAGGTTACTGTGAGGCGTTTCACTTTTTAGCTTCTCTTTTGTGCAAAAAAAGAACCAAATAAATACAAAAACTATGGAGAAAAAAAAAGTGTTATAAGGTTGGATTAACAATACAAGCATCACATAATTTGAAATGTGGGGAAAAAAACTTAGATTATGCTCCAGAGTGCATATATAGGCTGTCCACCATGTTCCAGTTTAGTGCAAGGGGAAAAAAGGAAAGATGCCGTAGATGAATTTATCGGTGGATTTCTATGAGGTTTACATAAAATGACATTTGTGAATCGGAGCGTGTGTATTTGTAAAACAGGTTGTGTGCATTTCTGATTATTGAGACTGAATTAACTCCATAGATTTCTACTAAAATTTTAGTTTGCATGGTAACTAGCGTTCTTTTTCTGTAATCGTTTAAGTTAAGTGTAAATGCCGCTGCTGTTTGTCTGAAATGTATATATTTTTTGTGATGAGTGTCGTGCTGAAACCTGCATGTGGCTCAACACTGATCTGCAGAGACTGACATGTTGGGACTGAATCCACAGAGCTTCATGGGGACATGCACAGGATGCCCCAATGTCCCGACACAGCACAGGACGGGGCGGTCAGATGGCCTCCTCTCTTCTCTCCTCCCAGCTGTCGAGACTGGGTGGAGCCTGGAAACTGGTAAGTGCATCTACAATCATTGTGAAACATCAGAGATGAAAGCCTTTGTTTTCCCTTCAGCTGTTATGAACGTAGCTTCGGGGATGGCGGTGGGCCTCCGGGGAGCGTCTCGGTCAACGTGCCTCAGTTCTCCACGCCACCCGTGAACGCCGTCTCCCAGGTGGACATGGTGAAGCTGAGCTCAGCAGCAGGAGAGTCTTCCTCACATCTGCAGGGCAGAACAGGAACCATCAGCCTGCCCAACGAGTGCAGTGAGGCCTTTTATCTTCACCAAATCAAAATGATTCATGCTGTACTTGACGTTTTCGTGCTTCCCATGATGTATTTAGACATCTGGATTTTGTCAGGCTGCTGATTTTAGATCACCTTCTGTTAGATCACCTTTGTTGTACTTAGTTTAGAGGCACATTTAATAAAAGACGGTTAATTAGGGACAGTTTTCAAAATGCTTTTGTTTTTTATCTTAGGAAATGTTCTCATCACTCACTCTTTGGACGTGTCCTCAGAGATAGCTGCTTTCAGAGACTTCCTCACAAAACAAGGCTTTCGAACAAGTGTGAGCAAAATCCTAATCCTTGTTTATTTTTTATCTAATTTTTAAAAACAAAACTCTTGATAATATCACAACCTAAACCTTACCTTGACAGACTGACCTCACTGATGACTCCACTGGAGAAATGGACATCCACAAATGGAGACATGCTTTCCTAAAAGATGTAAGTGAACAGCGTCGAGGTTGGTTTTTTTTGTGCAACCTAAAAAGCTCCTGAAATAAGACAACACCAAAACAGACACTAGTATTTTCCAGTGACTATTCTCTTTTGATGTTTTTCATTTTTAACTCTTAAATCTTCTTTTTTGTTGTATTAACCCTTATGTGGTGTTCGGGTCTGTGGGACCCGTTTTCATTTTTTATCAAAAGAAAAATGATACAATTAATTTTTCAAACTCAGACTCACTGGCCTTGGCTCATTTTCTGTGAAGAACATATATCAGAATACATTTTTAATGACCACACACCGTATACCCCCCCAACACATTTCTATTACATATAAGATGTTCGGGTCCACTGGACCCGGGGCTAATAGAAGTGTGGAAATTGATGTTTTATGTACCTACACTCTGTCCTCCACCTGTCTGGGCCTGCCGTGTGTGTGTGTGTGTGTGTGTGTGTGTGTGTGTGTGTGTGTGTGTGTGTGTGTGTGTGTGTGTGTGTGTGTGTGTGTGTGTGTGTGTGTGTGTGTGTGTGTGTGTGTGTGTGTGTGTGTGACCAGTGAGAAAGAGAGAGAGAGAGAGAGAGAGAGAGTGGTAGAGAGAGAAAGACTCACTGTAAATGTGAGTTTTGTTTCTGCACCTGCGGTTCCCGCACAAGGTTGCAACATTGTTAGAATAATTCAAGCATCAACTCTGTTTGCTCTCGTTCTCCCGCACATTTGACCATTTGACTTTCTTGCGGGAATCTATCTCGCTCTTTATCTGCTACAAATTGGAGGCGGGACACGTTAAATATAGCTTTGCCAGTGTGGTTTCTTACCACAACTGATCAAAATGGCCAAAAGACTTTCTGCGCAGAGGGCCCTGGAATTGATTTTAGAAGAGAGAGACGTTTTTGATGATGATCTAGAGCAGTGGGAGATGGTCAAGTGTGCCGTGGGAAATTGTCCTCATTAACTGATCTAAAAACATTTCCCATCTCCAGGATTTCAGCTCTCTGTTCATCCAAACAGGCCCTGGTAAAACACTGAGGAGTTAGGAATATAAAAGATGTAAAATACATTTTCTTTGCGTTTATTTTATTTTATTAAAGACATTTTGATAAGAATGACTGTACAGTACCGCGATTCAGCTGCACCTTCGGCTGTATTTTGGAAAAGTCCCGTCCCTTTAACTGTCTCCACCAATCATTCTCGGGGAGCTTAATCACATGTCATCAGTCTGACCAATCAGAAGTGGTTAAAGTCTTCACTTCCTTGTCCCGATTTAGCTCGTAAAGTCGCTCAGTTCTAACAAAAATACCAGCTAAAGCTCGTCTTTAGCGGTGTGGCTTTGCACAGAATCCGGTATCAGACCGTGGAACAAGTGAACAAAACACTGAAGCTCCGAAAACCGATCTCCAGCCGTTTTATGCACTACATCTCCCATGATGCATTGGGTCCTGAGATTGACAGCGCACAAGGAGATCTGTTGTTAAACGTCTTGAAACAACGAACACACATCAATCTGTTTTTAAATCTTCTAACTTAACTTTTATTGCATTTTTTTAGAAAAAAAAACAGCTGCAGTTTCCAGCTTTTTCTGACACAATTATCTCAAAAATGCATGTGAGATTGTGGAGGGACTGTAGATCAATACAGACCATGAGTTTCTCCTTTTTTTTTTTTTTTGGATGCTGGTGTGCCGCGGGATTTTTTTTAAGGTTAAAGTGTGCCGTAGCTCAGAAAAGGTTGAAAAACACTGATCTAGAGGGAGACGATTCAGAAGAGGAGGTTTCATAATTAGAGGATCACATTTCTGAAAATTCAGAGTCTGTCAGTGACTCTGAAGAAAATGATTAGATTGGGGCGGCCGTGGAGCAGATGTAGGGCGGTCGGCCCATGATCGTAAGATTGCAGGTTCAATTCCCGCCTTGCACGCCCATGAGTCGAAGTGTCCTTGGGCAAGACACTGAACCCCACCTTGCCTCTGGTGGTAGGCAGGCACCTGTGTTTGGCAGCAGAGCCACCACTAGTGTCTGAATGTGTGAGTGAATGTGTGTGTGACTGGGTGAATGGGTCTGTGACTGTAAAGCACTTTGTCCTTGTTGGAAGAAAGGCGCTATATTAGTATACGCAATTTACCATTTACCATTTAGATTGAGCATCAGCCAGTTCCAAAACGAAGCCATCAGCACCCAGCCACAGGACCAGGCCATCAGCAGCCAGGACCATGTGTTGTACAGGCTAGTGGCTAGAAGGCCATGTGTTCAATGGGGCTGATGTGTTGTCTTGACTAATAGGTTTACTCTATGTGTTCAGCTTGTGTTGTGCACCTGAATGGGTTCAGTTTCTGTGTTCAAATAAATAAAAGTTAGTAGTTTTGAAAACCCTTGCTTCACTTGAAAATTTGTTTCCACTCATATCTTGATTTTAATTGATTTTCTTTATCACGTTTTAGATAATGAGTTATGAATGTGATCTAACAAAGGTACAGGGCATTAACCAAATATACTGATTGTAATTGGATGAGGTAAACATCTGTCGAGTATTTTAACATCAAAGTGTTTGATTGTGAGGCATTAAAAACCACAACATGCAACGGGTCCACCAGACCCACGAACACTGGCTGAGTAACAACAATATGAACACCACACAAGGGTTAAGATATAACTTAAGAACATTTAAGCTCCTTAGTTTCCTTTATGTTATTTTTAAAGAGAAACAGCAGCTTTTTGTTGTCATTTCATTTTACTTTTTAAGTCTCTTCTAAATCGGATCATATTACATAGTTGATATCTAAATTTAAATTAAAGTGTGCGCTGTAGTATTGTTAAAAAATACACAATCAAGAAAAGTTTTTAACCCTGAAATCCAACCGACTGGTTGTTTTGCTCCACGGTTTTTTTTGCCAGTGGAACAACACTTTATTTTATGTTTTTTTTTTCCCCAACAGCCATCAACCCTGATTATCATCGCTATCAGCCCCAAATATAAAGCAGACACTGACGGGTCTCCCTCAGACAGCCACGCCCGTCACGCCAAGTACATTCACAAGCTGGTAAGAAAGAGAACTACGTTAAAGACGGCAAGCATCTCAAAATCCCTCGCCATGTTTTCCTTCAATGACAAATGTGGTCAAAAGACATGACGGTTTGGTTTGATGACAGTAGTTTTATCAAAAAAATCTATTCTTTCCTTCCACTTGTTCATAGATTATTGTTGTTCTTGCCTAAGATAACTTTTTTTTTGTCCTTCTGGCCTTCATACGTCATGATTTTAATTTGCACATTGAATTTGTGTTCTTTGTTGATATGAATGTCTGCAAAGTATACATTAAATTAGATATTTTTCAAAAATTACATATACAATATGGCGGTGCTGGCTTCTAAAAAATATTTTTTCTATTAAACTATTTTACCATAGAATTTTTTTTTAATGTAAATTGATTGACTGTTTCAGTTTGCCAAAAAACTATTGATCAGTTTCCCATTTAGTACAACTCTCTGTATTCCTGAATATTCCAGATGCAGAATGAATTTATCCAGGAGGGATGCTTGAATTTCAGATTCATTCCTGTTCTTTTTCTTGGAGCTTCTCAGGTCAGAAAACAATGTATTACTTTTTTTTTTTAGTGTTTTCTAGATTTACATTTGATAATTCCACATATGTGCAACAAAAACATGCTTAAAATGAAATAAAACTACATGTTTTCCACAGAATTATGTTCCAGGCTGGCTTCAGAACACGCATGTTTACCGGTGGCCACAGGACACTGAGGATCTGTTGCTGCGCCTGTTCAGGGTGGAGAGGTACATCCCTCCTCCTGTGCCGGTGGAGCTCGCAGTCATCATCAGGCCTATGCCAATGAGCGCCACAACTATGTTGAGATGGTAGCCGTGTCTGTGCATTTTTCAACATGTTGTGTCTTCTTTTGAATAAAAAAACTTTAAGTTCTTAACTTTGAAAGTCGTTCAATGAGCACGAGCTTCTGATCTGTCTGGTTTGTGATTTTTAATAAATATAAACAAAGAAATCAATATTCATATAGGAAACATTTCCAGGAGCTATAAAAATGTTCAACTTTCTGTGGAGGAACTTGACAGGAAGTTTCACTAAAAACATAAAATGTAACACTATAAAGTTATTTACAATTGATCACAAATTAAAAATATGTTTCGGTTGATTCTAGTAGCTACCAGTAGAGGGCGCCAGACTAAACTATCTAGTGTGATCTTCTACCCTCCAAACCCCTAAAAAGGCCTGTCACAGCAGCTGGTGTGCAGAGCTGCAGCTAAGAATAACCTGGACGTTATGGGGGATAAAGTTACCCTGAAAGTTCCCATCAGCTCTGCTTTAGACCCCCTGCCTGCCCCCCCTCACCTTACCCCGCTCTGTGCTGAGCTTGGCTCTTTTACCCCAACATCCCCGACCACCCTCACAGAGGCAGCTCCAAATTTCCAAACGCCTCTAGGATTTTTTTATTGGCCGTTTTATTTCCTTTTTTTCTCCCCCCCGTCGTACAACATGACTCAGAAAACAGGAAGTAGGAATTAAAAAAAAATCCACAAAATGGGACACGTTTATTGCTGATTGGACAGACTTGGGCTGCAGCCAGTGGTTTACTTTGGGTTTTTTTTTTTTTGCTGAAGCCCCCACAAGCATGGCTGAAGGTAGGGCTACTTAAAGAAAATATGTCCCCTTATTTTGTGCTTCAGATTCAAAACCTTGACACCAAAAGTGTGATGGATAAACAGTTCTGTTCTTCGTGAGCCTTGTAGACTCTTGAAAATTGGTTGCTATAAATACTTGGTATCATATGGAGTATTAGCATTACTGTGCTGTGACAGCTGTCCCTGTGAGTCATTGCTGTAAATAAAATGTTAAAAATCTTATAATTGTGGCTCATGTAATGCAGAATTGAGGTTACATTTAAACTTTACTTGAGAAACATTTGCAGAACTGGATAAATGATGAGTTTGTTTATAAAGTCACGTCAAAGTGTCCTCTGTCTCTTTGCTGTTTGAACTCATTTGGATCTTTGTCACTTTTTATTAGTAGTTAAAGAGCAGATATCATGAAATATCATCATTAGAACAATAATTACTGTTGGGTTGTGAGCCTTGATTTTTTTTAGATGCACATTTTGTGAGCCCTACAATGAAATAAGATTTATATTCAAACAAAAGATAGATAATCAAATCTTGTAGTTAAATGAGCCAAGGTACATAGTAGGGATACTACAATTCTTGATCCAAAACGTAACTGTTCGTTATACGATTGAACTGAATCATGGGGAAAGTGAATTGTTGCGTCACTACTGCATACCAATATGTTTATGTTGAAAGTGTCAAACAATTCCACCACATTTGGGAGGGGTGTTTAATCTTTATTTCATTGCAGTATAAGGCAATTTAAATGTTTTTCTTCTTTGGTAATTGCTCATTAGCATATGAAACTTTTTTTTTCTCAGTTTTTAGTTTTTTTATGCTGTTTTGTAATACGCAGATCATATAAAAAAGCATAAAAAAATAGATTTGAACCAAAGTGCATCGTTGCAACTATAAACATTGTGTGTCATATCTTTTAATTACGGTATTTAAAATGTTGGACTATCACTGCAGAATTTTTGAACTTCTTGTCAAAAATATTTCTAATTTAACTTTTCAAAATACTTGTTTTTTTTGGTCCTAATCATTTTTGCTTTTACAGTTTTTTTTTAATTGATCCTAAATTATGTCGTAGGTAAGAAATAGAACAAAAATGTGGCGGCTGCTGTAAAGTCAATCAAATGGGATCAAACTTGATCCAAATAAAGCAGAAGATGATGAACACTTTGCATCTTTTAACTGTGTAAAATAAAGTGTTTAAGGAACTGTTTAAGCAAAAAAAAACAAAAAACCTCTTTTACAGTGCAAATACACCTCCAGGTCCAGCTGATTCCATTTTTTCCAAGGTTGATCATGATATTTACATGTTGAATTACAGAAAACATGTTTGATTTGATTTAGTTTAAAAAAAGTATATTTATATATGTATATATATATATAGAGAGAGAGAGAGAGAACAACATTTCAAGTAAATCATGTTTTATTTATTATGAAATACCTTACACACAGAAAATTCCACACACAGTGGTAGGAAATAAAACCATGTCCACTGAAGGTTCATACACTAAATTTAAAACAAGATAATTATTAAAATGCATCTAAACAAAAATATTAACACTTAAAAGCCATTCAAAAAACCGAATGCTTTCAGAATTTTAAGTTTAGTTTAAAAAATATTAACCTTCCTTTAGAAAAAATCAAATAAATAAGAATAAACAAATGAATAATTTATAGGCTACAAACAGTACAATTTTCTAATATTTTTGAGCCAAATAACAAAAGCAGAAAGCTAATTAATTACCAAAACGCTGCCCTCTAGTGGACAAAAGAGTCTTTCCCAGACTTCAGTATGTTTTTTTGATGCTCAGGAGCCAAGCCTGCCACCGCCTCCGGCCGGTCCAGTGAGGCGGCAGAACCATGGACAAGTTCTCTCAGATCCAAAGCTGTGGCGCTCCTCTGGAAACTGAAGATGTCCGTGGAGCTGCTGGTTGCCCTGGCTGCTCTCCTGTCTTGGGTGGTTGTGGGAGTGGTGATGTTTGACTTTGTAGAGTACAAAGCAGTCCCTGGCAAGTCCCAAAAAGAAAGGAACATTCACAGGAATTGAAGTAATCAGAATAACCCGACGTTTCCCCTCTTTTGTTTAGATGTTCAGCAAATCATTACTGACCCCGTTCAAGCAGTACATGACGCTGTTGATGAAGTATCCATCCTGCTCAATAAGTTTCAAGGTAGCGAAGGATCTGGAAAAGGTTTTCACGTCTGGCCTCGTACACCCCTCCTTACTGCATCCTCTGCTTCATATCCCCAGAATGTGCTCCTGATCTGAGTGACCCCATGTCTGCTGCCACGTATGCAGCCGAGGAAATAACAACAGCAAAGGATGGGTTTGTGCGCCACTTTTCAGATGATGACGGTAGGACTGCAGAACTGTGATGAAAACTTTCATCTACAACACTGGCGGATGCTGATTTGTCCGTTTTACAGGAAAATTCTACCTCAGCTACATCGACCCAGTCACCATCGGCAGACAAGCTTTCCATTCAACCAACGACTTCGTGAACGGAGCTGTGGCTTCACTCAGAGACACACTTTGTGCTGCAGCAGATATGATATTGGATACGGCCCTGGATATAAATACAGGTCTAATGCCTTTTCTATGGATCAAAGCTGTCAGCATGGCTCACAAACCTCTGACTAAACTCCTGTCAAAGCAATAGTTAATCAGTTTTACTGGCTCCCATGTTTTGTTTTTTACATTTTCAGGAAACATAGATCTGAGTTACATTGACCCTGTGGTTATAGGCAGAGGTGTCTTCAGTCTGACTAATGACCTCATGAATGGAGTTGTGGAAAACATCCAGAAGGTGCTGTGCTGCATTCGGGACACTGTGCTGGATCAAATTCAAGGTTCTTGCTCTTTTGATTAAGCCTTAGTCATAACTGAACCTCACGGGTGGAAACAGGCTGTCTACAAAAGCTTGTACACGACCGCACAAAACACTAAGATCGTAGAAAGCTCGGTGAGCCCGTAGAGCAAAAAACTTTTTCTACAGGAATGCTGCAGACGACAGGTCGTAGCAAACACTTATAGAATGTGTTTATAAGTGTTGTATGATGTGTCTGGGTGAGACGCAGACACGTCGCACAGATTTTTCCTTTTTTCTTTTCTACCCCTACCCCAAATCCACAGTGCAGAAAGTCCATTAGTGCTGTAAAAGTGATATGTGCGCGCTCCTTGCTGTTTGAATTTAGGAAATTAGGCAATTAGAGCGTAGTTTGTGTGGTCATCTTACAGTATGGGGTAAGAATGTAGTCAAAATGAAACGTATGCATAAGAAATTAAGAAAGTAATGCTTAAAAAAAAAGTAATTTATAAAACATGTCAGCTGTTCATCAGTGCCTTTTTGAGGCGTACTTTTTAACCCTTGTGCTATCTTAGATGAGCCCACCCTTGCCTTCACGTGTTCTCCCTACCATAGTGGGTCTAGATGACCCAACTCCCAATGGTAAAGTGCCTAGGATAGCACAAGGGCTAGTGGCAGTCAGTACACAAGCACACTTTGCTTGTGACCAAATGACGTATTCTTGACAGTAACTTAACAGGGTACATTTATTCAAGGGAAAGAAAAAGTTGGACCCAGAACACACATATCAAATGTTAAACCAAATGTTGTACTCATACTTTAAATATTTTTCCAAGTTTGCTCAACTTTGTCTATGAGCATACGCTTCATTTTGACAGGGATGTTACCAAACACTATGGGCACTTACATATCACCTGCACACCCCATGTGTGCAGCATTTGCGTGCAGCTAGAATGTGGCCGACAGCATCACCCATGAATATTAAGTGCATGTGACTTACTACAGCCTTACAAATCCTTACCAACGTTTGTGACGTACTTGAGGTGGTCACACAAGCCTCAAAGGAGCTGCAAAACACACCTGCGCTCCTCCTGAGATGCAGCAGCTCCCCTCTACGAGCCCCCACAACCCAAAAACCCGCAGCACCCTTACGGACAACCCCCATACGAGTGGATGTGACTAAATTAGTCATGAAGGTTCAGAACTGATGTTGTGGTTTAAAACGCTTTTTTCTGCTCCACAGGAAGTACGGACGTAAACATTGTGGACCCCGTTGTGATCGGCAGAAAAGTCTTCCATGTTGTCGATGACGGCGTGAGTGGGATAGTGGCACCCATCCAGGACATAATCTGCACCGTTCTAGACTTTGTTCTGGATGTTTTCAGAGGTACATCAGTCTGAACTTTTGTGAATTGTTCACTGCAAACTACAAACATAAAAGTGACCAAGCTACAGCATAACATTTGTGGGGATTTTTACAAATAATTAGTGTTTTACTCTTGAAAGCAACCCCTTACTTTATGACTTAGATTAATTTATGGTCTAAATTGTCTGGTCTAAATTAGTATTATGTATAACAACACACAGAAATGTGAATGGATGTGACTTGGACTTAGTTTAAAAAGACAAACGTATTTTACCATTACCTTTGTTTGTTTTTTAACAGTTTTCTCAGTTTTATTTGTTTTTCTAAAACAGGGCATTATGAATGTAACTTTAGTCTGGCGGTGTGTTTACTTTTTCCTCAGGAACGACTGACGTTAGCGTCATTGACCCTGTGACGGTGGGCAGAAACGTCTTCGGTGTCGTGAATGATTTTGCTAATGAAATAGGGGCTTACATTCAGGACATTTTCTGCACCATACTGGATTTCATCTTGGATATTTTCAAAGGTACTTCCACTTTTTTTTCTTCATCTGTGTTCTGCATACATGGATGAAGCATCAAAAAAACACACTCAACAGCAAATGGAATCAACAACGCTCTACTGTTTGATAAGAAGCTTTTATGGTTTTTTAAGAGAGATCAAGTCAGCTTGAACCCGGTCTTTCTTCTGACTTTATTCTAAACTAATATGTGAAAAACATAGAGTGTATTAGTGCTTTTAATCAAATTGTGTTTTTCCTCTCAGGAACAATAGACATCAGCTTTATTGACCCGGTGACTGTGGGCCGTTATGTCTTTAATCTTGTAAATGATTTTGTGAGCGGAATTGCAAGATTCGTCCAGGACAGTCTCTGTGTATTTCTGGATGGAATACTGGATATTTTAAAAGGTGATGCGTGGCCTTTAACTCACCTGCGTTTCCCATTAAAAAATCCTAACTCTAGTTTTTCTTTTCCTCTGTTCATCAGATGTCCAGCAGGCTGTTGGGTTTAGTCCCGTCTCGGTTCTGAGAACAACGACAGAGACTATAAGAGAACTGATCGACAGCTTCCTTCCCACAACGCTGATCGGTGATCAAGGTTTGTTTGGAGGAAATTCATCCTCTTATTATCATATAAGATCTCCTGTTTGTTTGCAAATCCATGGTTTTTATTCAGGAATTGTGCCTGAAGTGTCTGTGGACCCAATGCAAGTCGTGGAGGAGGCGCTGCTTGAATTCTCTGACAAGAAGGAGCTGTTCTTAGGTTACATGTCAAGCATGTTGGTTGGTGATCAAGGTGAGCATCTTCGCTCATAAAAATGAAAGAGAAAATTCGATTTTTCGGTATTCTGATAAAGATCACCCTCGTTTTAGATCAGGGGTGTCTGGAGCCACATGTATTGTGGCTCTTTGTTACCAGTTTAAACAAATAATGGTTTTGGAGTTTTGTTTCTTTTTTTGTTATGTCATTAATGTAGAGATTTTTAACATGCCAAATACCTGAGTGAAAATACAGTAAAAAGTTTAGTTTACTGTCAGAATGGTTTATTAAAAGAATTAGTTTGGAGCACAGATTCTTCTCTTCTGCTGCACAAGCGTGTCTAGTTTCTGTTTAGAGGGAAATATTTATATGACCACATTTAAACTTTAGATTTTCCACACACAAAAAGTTGGATTCCACACCAATGTTGTCCTGCTTATATTTGATAATAAACGGAGAGAAAGGATGAAGGCGCACCAAAGATATAAGAAAAAGTATTTTTACTTGACTGTCTTTTATTTTTAATTTAAATAAATCTGTTGCAGCTGGAGAATCTTATTTTACACAGTGTGTTTTATTTTGGAAGGACCTTGTATTTAATGCTGTCAAAAGTAAGTTAAAATTCTTAAATATAGAAAAAATATAACACTAATAATTAGATTTTATAAATGAATGGCCTAAAACCCTTTAAAGTTTATTTTCTAAAAGTGGGGCTTTGTGGCTCCTGCTGAGTTTTGGTCAGAAAGAAACTGGATTTCTATGAATGTCTCTTTTAGGCCCAGTATTTTGAACAAAATCCCATAAGATTAAACCTCCAGGATGGGATCCAGATCGGAAATTATGGACCAAGTTTGATCCTGAAGATTTGAATTTGCTGATCTAAACTTCCCTATTTTCCACATAAAAGGCCTCTGTTGGGTATTTCAAACCTTTGGTTTGAATCCTGGATCAATTTGATTCTGAAAATGAGGATTCTTCTGATCCCAGAGAGCAGGATTTGAGGCTGACCCTGTGCCTGTTAAAGGTTGCAGACCCCCAATTTAGATAAACCTGTTTCTGCTACTGTTTCTAAAAACAATGTTGCATTATTTTGATCATTATGCTTTATTGTGTTGTGTTTTGGTCTTTATTTAGTCACAACACTTTTTTTTTAGCAACACTCAACAAACTTTCTTTTTTTTTTTTTTTCATTATTTTTTTGAAGAAACGGCCCATTCTTCAGCTGATATGAAGTTGGTTAGAAAGAAAGGTAATTCATGATATTATTATCTCCTTTAAAGTGAATAAAGGTTTCCCTTTTAAGTAAAGATAAATTCCCACCTAAAACCATTTCCTTGCAGGTGAATTCCTGCCTCCATCGGAAAAAGGTAAGAAATATATATAATTTTTACATTTTATGTTTAAAGGTTGGCTTTTGTGCTCTGAGATTTTAATGTCTGCACTTTTTTGGACATACTCAGGTTTCATTTGTGTTTCTGATGGAGTGCCTTATGTTTTTATTGTAACATGGGGGAGTAAACTATTGTTTGTCTGTTTTCATGTTGTTGCATGAACCTTGTGACATGTACATTTTTTACTATAATAAACGTCTAAATGAACCCAATTGTCCGAAAAACTCTGGTACAAAACTGCACATCAAAATGCTCTAAAGAAATGTTAAGCAAGTTGTGTTGTTTTTCCAAAATAAAGGTTGCATATATAGAGGCATTGATTAAAGTGCATTCCTGTTTTTTCTTCTTTTCTGTTTGACTGTCAGACTTTTAAAAACATGTCACTTGTACAGTTTTTAAAAAATGAATTGAAAAATAACACGTTTTAAATAACATTAAATGTTTGAGTTACAGCTGGGAAACAATTGGACCCTTTTTCTAATGTTATGCAGCTCCCAGCGTTTTACTGTGCATGTTTGGGTTTTTTCTTTAATGCATAAATTGTCATTTTCCATGTTTTCCAAACCTGACTGCAGATATTTGCATTGTGTTTTATTTTGAAAATATTCATGTTAACATGTGCATGGAGTGCATTGGTTTGACCCACGTGATGATAATTTTACCAAGCTGTTGTGTTGAATTAATAAGTTAAAAAAAAGAAAAATTCCCAAAAATTATTATTGATGCTTTCAGCTTTTATTTTTACTGGTCTGTTTAATTTTAAGTCATAAAAATGCTCATAATTGAGAATCTTATTCTGTTCATTATTGAACTGATTCGTTTTGATGACTTCTATTTAGAAAGTTCTCTGGAAATCCTCTGAAAATGTACCGAAATGCAAACTGTTGTAAACAGAGAATGGAGATATCATAAAGTTTCATTTGTCATAACCCCCCTTGTTCGAATTTGCTTTTTTTAATGTGAAAAGCCAAACATGTTACTTTGGAATGACAACATTTACGGTACAGGTACAGAGAGGACGCACGAGGAGGAAGTGGAAGAGGAGGTGAAGGAGGAAGAACCTGCTGAAGCTGCTGAGATCATGGAGGAGGGCGATTCTGAGGGTATTCAGATATTTTTCTTTTCTGTAATGTCTGATTTATTAGATTCATAATCATAAATAGGGTTTAAATTGACTGCTGTCACATTGCTAGCAAAACATGATGAGGAAATCCAGCCAGAAGCAACGCTTTGGGAGGAAGAAATCCTTGATCGGGGTAGCAAAACCAAGGAAGAAGAGACTGAGAGTCAGGGGGAATACACAAAGAAAGAAGAAGATCCAGATACAGACAAGACTGATATAGAAGATTTTAGGAAAACAGATTTCTTGTTTGTCACTCCCGACGAGATGGAGGAGAAATCCGGAACTGTAGAAATTTTGGCTGAAGATGAAGAGGTGAAAGAGGAGGTCAAAACTGAAGATATAAAAGAGGATCTAAATGAAGAGGAGACCAGTAGCACTGAGGTTGTAGAAGATGAAAAGGCAAGAGGAGACACAAAAACTAATGAGGATTTGGCAGAAGCTGAGAAGGAGCCAAAACCTAAGGATATTTTTACTGAAGATAAAGTAGAAGACACCAAACCGGAGAAACTAACAGAAGATCAACCTCAGAAAGAAGCTTCAACTGTGGAAAAAGAGGCTGTAGAAGATAAAGAAGCAGAGGAGGACAGACTAAAAGATGAAGAGGAAGAAATTCAAACTAAAGAAAACTTGGAAAGATACACAAAAGAAGAGGAAGATGGGGAAATAGACAATATGATAGATTTTAAGGAAGAGGAGAAGAAACAGGAATCTACTGGTCCAGCTGAAAAAGAAGAGGAGGAGGAGGAGGAGGAGGAGGACCAGGCAGAGACCACAATTCGAGATTTAACACAAGAACAGCAGAAGGTTGAAACTGAAGCTGGAAAAGACATAGAAGCAACTGAAGAGGATTTGACAGAAGAGGAAGAATCCAAAACCAAAACTGAATCTGAAAAACACATTATTAAAGACGAGGAAGAGGAGGCCAAAGTGGACATTTTGACAGATGTAAATGAAGGTACAGCTGAAAAACAGCAAGGCAAGACTGCGGAGGAGGATGAGGAGGAGTCTGACCCTGAACACCTTTTGGCTGAAGATAAAGAGAAGGAGGCAAAGGAAGCCAAAACTGAGGAAACAATAATAGACAAAGATGAAGACAAAGAGACAGGAGAAGATGCTGGAACTGAAGAAGATCTGGCAGAAGATGAAGAAGAGGAAGAACCCAAAACAATAGAGGATTTGCCACAATTTGAAGAGAAGAAACGAAAAAAAGAAGAGGAGGAAACAAAAGTCACATTTTTGGCTAAAAAAGATGAAGACCAAGTGAGGCAGGAAGAAAAACCAGAACAACTGGAGTCTAAAGATAAGGCCCAAGAAAAAATGGGAAAACGTATGGAGGACAGCTCTGTGTTTGAATCCCACGAGGCAGAGGAGGAAACATTTTCAGCATCTGAGAGCAGAAAGGTGAAACCCAAAGAAAGGAGGAAGACCCGTGTTTCCCTCCAGAAGCTCAGAGACGAGCCACTCAAAGAAAAACACAGCCATGAAATGGAGAAAGGTACAAAACAAAAGTTTCCTTCATGAATGCATCAGGAACTGTTTCGTTTTTGTTACTTGTACTTTTGTGCATGTTTTCACCATGAAGTTATGGTGGATTGGAACGATGTGGCATAACAGCTTGGTTTGGAATTTGATTATTAACGATTTTTCAGACTGACATTTGAGGAATGAATCTGGAAATGTCACACGGTAATACTTGCTGTGAACATGACACTAATGTGCTTACAGACAAAGAGTGGGTTCAGTAATTCTCTGTACTAAACAGAGAATAGGAAAGACAGAATATAAAAAAATTGTTAGTAAAATGCCAGATAAATAGCAACAACTGCAGCTCAAGTTACAACACATTTAGGTCCTCCTGATTCAAGTTTTATATCTTTAGATGTGCCTATAAGCCCTTCAGTTCCTTAGACATTTCAGTTTAACAAAAAAAACAAAAATTCTTTTTACTCTTGGATTTATTGTAGCGCACATAAATCAATGTTATGTAAAAGAAGTGAAGGAAAAGATTCAGTTTTAACAGTTCAGACATATAATCCCTGTATTTCGGTCTATTTTTACTGGTATATCTGATGTTAAACATTTCTTTAAAAAAAGAGTTCGCATTATAGAATGTCAAAAAATAAATGTAAATATAACATTTTTTAAGAGGTCCGTGGCTGACCTTTAGCCTATCATTGCTTGTGATTTTGACCAATTATTTGGGTTGGAAACCAAAAGGAGACCAACTGAGAGCTCAAAGATTTAACTTTAAGTTCATTTGTTGATTTGAAGGCTCACAAAGGCAGCCATGCCTCTGTCAGTCTGCCCCAGGGCAGCTGTGGTTACATCAGTAGCTTAACATCACCAAGTATGAATGAGGAGTGAATGAATAATGGACACATGCTAAGGGATTTTTTGTTTCTGGAAAAGCACAGATAAAGCTAATCCATTATAATTATAATTATGGTTCAATTTCTTCATTGAGCCAATATAACCACAAGATGGAACAGGGAGGCCTAAAACACCAGAGATGTATTTCTTCCCAAATCATTTGAAAATAGTTAGTTTTATAGTTGTTATTTAAAAACTATTGTTAACGCAATTTATGATGTTTAAAAAGTAGAATTATTGTTAACAATGTTATCATGTTTAGAAATTCTGTCATGACTGTGCCTTTAAATGACACACAATGAAACAAGAACAATAAGTAAGCAATTGAACTGAAAATGAAAGATCTGGAGTCTCATAGTGTTATCTCAGAGATATTATACTTCTGACTTAAAAAAATAAAAACATTTATTTGGAAAAAAACTAAAACCAAAACTGAAGCTGGTAAATCTACTACGTGCTTTACAGAGTCCCTAAATAAGTAAATTTTCCCCTGAGCACATGAAATCAGTCATATTTTTTTCTTTTATATATGTCTTCACAGGCGCCCGATATAATACAAAAAGAGAAAATAAATTTTTATTTCATATTGTTTCGTAAGTAAAGTTTTGGAGTTATCAAAAGGAGATAGTATTGTGCACACAAACAATTCTAACTCTTACTTTTAATGGATTATATATATTATTATAATGTTCTTTTGCCATACTTTTGCCAATATGTGGCCTTTTTGGACACATAATACTTTGTTGTATAATTATTTACTTTTAACATAGAGCTACTTTGTGAGAATGGGATTCCACTCTTATATTAATGCTGTTTTTGGCACTTAAAAAAGTCTTTATTTTTCTTGGGGTTTTTCTCTGTAAACAAACAAATATCCTCTATTTTAAATACACATATGTAACATTTTTAAGATGTCCATTTTTTGTACAACAAATAAATTTGTTTTTTCAGAAGAACAACTCATGAAGAAACCTCTAAAAGATGATGATGAGGTTGGAAAAATGCCTGACAAACCACTTCTAAAGAAAAGTAAAGAAAAGGAAGAACCCAAGGGAGATAAAGTAAAAGAGCAATCAAAAGAAGAGAAAGAAGACAAGAAACTAACAAAGCAAGAGAAGAAATTGAAGATAGCTAAACAGGAGGATAAACCAATAGAGAAACGTCAAAAAGAAAAGGACAAAAAGGTATTAAAAGACACGAGAATTAAGGAAGAAGAACAAATTATGCCTCCCAAAGAAATGAAACCAGAAAAACAAGTTATTGGAGAAAAGATGAATTTGGAAAAAACTCATCAGAAAGAGAAGGAGGTAGACCAAGAACCAAGACTCCCGAAGGATAAAAAAGAAGCCCAGAAGCATCAAATAGATAAAACAGAACCTGCAAAAGAGGAAAAGGAAACACAGAAATCCACAAAAGCTGCAGAAGTGAAGGAAAGAAAACCTCCTAAAGAAGAAAAGAAGCCTATAAAAAAGACCAAAGATGAAAGGGAATCTCCTGAAGAACAGACAGAGGTAGAGAAACTTCCTGAAGAAGGAAAAGAAAAAACAATTACTGAAGAAGAAAAAGAAGTCCCAGAGGACAAAAAAGAGAAGGAAGCTCCCTTAGAGGAAAAAGATGACAAAGAATCTGTGAAGGAGGACAAAGTAATACCAGAACCTACAGAAGAGGAGATCAAGGAAAGGAAGTCTCCTGAAGATAAGAAGAAACATTTCAAAGAAAAGACAAAGAAAAAAGAGCACCCTAAAGATGAAATAGAGCGACCTAAAGAGGAAAAGGAAAGAGAGAAGCTTCCAAAAGAAGACAAGGAAGAAAAGAGGCAGACCAAACAAAAACTAGAAAGACAGAAAGACCTAAAAGAAGAGGAGGTGAAGGATCCTCTTAAAGAAGACAAAACAACTCCCAGAGACAAAGGAGAGGAAATAAGAACTCCAAAAGTGAAAGAAATGAAAAAGACTGTTGCCAAAATAGATAAGAAAACCAAAGATGAGAAAAATAAATCTCTCAAAGAACAAGAGGATTCTCAAAAACCACTGAGAGAAATTACAGAAAAGAAAGGCTCAGAATCAGAGAAGAGAATAAAGAAAACTTCTGAAAAAAAGGAAAAACTCTCCATAGAGGACATAAAAAAGAGACAGTCAAAGGAAGACTTGAAGATTCCTCTTAGAAAAGAGAAAGGAATTACAAAACTTACCAAACAAAAGAAAAATGAAACTGAAGCATCTATAGGTGACAAAAAAGAAAAGATTCCCCTAAAAGCACAGAAAGAAGAAAAGCATCTGGAAGAAAAGTTAAAAGAGGAGAAAATTCCCAAAGATGAAGTCCACAAACTCCCAAAAGAGGACAAGAAACTGAAGAAAACTACCAGAGATTTGAAAGAACATCCTACTGATGAGAAGGTAGGAATAACCCAACCCATCAAGGAACAGGAAAAAAGAGCAGAACTGCAAAAAGAAGTCAAGAAAGGTCCCAAAGAAAAGAAGGAAGACATAGAGCTGTCCAAAGGAATGAAAGATAAACACCCCAAAGAGAAGAGGGAAATAAAGAAATCTGTCAAAGAAGAAATGAAAAATGTAACAAAAGAAGAAATAGAATTAAAGAAACAATTGAAAGAAGAGGGAGAAAGAAAAGCTCCTTCCAAAAAGGAAAAAGATCAGACAAAAACTCACAAAGAAAAAATGGTGGAGGTGCTGTTCAAAGAGGAAAAAGGAAAACAGAAACCAACTAAAGAAGAGAAGAAACTTCTTAAAGAAAAGAAAGAAGAAATACTTCCAAAAGAGAAAAAAGAGGTTAAGAAACCTTTAAAAGACAAGAAAGAAGAAATAATACTTCCAAAAGAGAAAAAAGAGGTTAAGAAACCTTTAAAAGAAAAGAAAGAAGAAATACTTCCAAAAGAGAAAAAAGAGATTAAGAAACCTTTAAAAGAAAAGAAAGAAGAAATACTTCCAAAAGAGAAAAAAGAGGTTAAGAAACCTTTAAAAGAAAAGAAAGAAGAAATAATACTTCCAAAAGAGAAAAAAGAGGCTAAGAAACCTTTAAAAGACAAGAAAGAAGAAATAATACTTCCAAAAGAGAAAAAAGAGGCTAAGAAACCTTTAAAAGACAAGAAAGAAGAAATAATACTTCCAAAAGAGAAAAAAGAGGTTAAAAAACCTTTAAAAGACAAGAAAGAAGAAATACTTCCAAAAGAGAAAAAAGAGGTTAAGAAACCTTTAAAAGAAAAGAAAGAAGAAATACTTCCAAAAGAGAAAAAAGAGGTTAAGAAACCTTTAAAAGAAAAGAAAGAAGAAATAATACTTCCAAAAGAGAAAAAAGAGGCTAAGAAACCTTTAAAAGACAAGAAAGAAGAAATACTTCCAAAAGAGAAAAAAGAGGTTAAGAAACCTTTAAAAGAAAAGAAAGAAGAAATACTTCCAAAAGAGAAAAAAGAGGTTAAGAAACCTTTAAAAGAAAAGAAAGAAGAAATACTTCCAAAAGAGAAAAAAGAGGTTAAGAAACCTTTAAAAGACAAGAAAGAAGAAATAATACTTCCAAAAGAGAAAAAAGAGGTTAAGAAACCTTTAAAAGACAAGAAAGAAGAAATACTTCCAAAAGAGAAAAAAGAGGTTAAGAAACCTTTAAAAGACAAGAAAGAAGAAATAATACTTCCAAAAGAGAAAAAAGAGGTTAAGAAACCTTTAAAAGAAAAGAAAGAAGAAATAATACTTCCAAAAGTGGAAAACATATTGAAGGAGGAGCCCAAAAAGGAAAAAGAGAAAAGGAAACCATCCAAAGAAGATGAAAAACTGAAGAAACCTCTAAAAGAAAAGAAGGAAAGAATATTAATGCCAAAAGAGGAAGAACTAATTGAAATTCCCAAAGAGAAAGAAGAGAAAAATGAAACATCTAAAGAAGTAAAGAAACCTCTGAAAGAAAAGAAAGATGAAAAAATATTTCCAAAACAGAAAAAAGAGGTTAAGAAACCTTCAAAAGAAAAGAAGGAAGAAATAATAAAAGAGGAAAAAATATCAAAGGTGGAGTCCAAAAGGGAAAAGGAAGAAAGGAAACCATCCAAAGATGTTAAAGAGTTAAAGAAACCTCACAAAGAACAGAAAGAAGAAATAATTCCTTCAAAGGAGGAAAAAGAATTCAAGGCGGAGCCTAAAAAGGAAGAAGATAAAGAGAAACCATCCAAAGACATTCAAGACGATAAGAAACTTCGCAAAGAAAAGAAGAAAGAAATAATTCGTCAAAAAGAGGAAGCTAAAAAGATTGAGCTGCCCAAAGAGGAAAAAGATAAGAAGAAACCATCTAAAGAAGTTAAAGAAGTGAAGAAGACTCCTAAAGAAAAGAAGAAAGAAATATTACTTCCAAAAGAAGGAAAAATATTAAAAGAGGAGTCCAGAAGGGAAAAGGACGAAAGGAAACAATCAAAAGATGTTAAAGAGTTAAAGAAACCTCACAAAGAACAGAAGGAAAAAATAATTCCTTCAAAGGAGGAAAAAGAATTGAAGGCGGAGCCTAAAGAGGAAATAGAATTCAAGGCGGAGCCCAAGGAGGAAAAAGAATTCAAGGCGGAGCCTAAAAAGGAAGAAGATAAAGAGAAACCATCCAAAGACATTCAAGACGATAAGAAACCTCGCAAAGAAAAGAAGAAAGAAATAATTCGTCCAAAAGAGGAAAAAGAACCGATTGAGCTGCCCAAAGAGGAAAAAGATACGAAGAAACCTTCTAAAGAAGTTAAAGAAGTGAAGAAACCTCTTAAAGAAAAGAAGAAAGAAGTTTTTCTTCCAAAAGAGGAGAAAGAACTGAAGGAACAAACCAAAGAGGAAAAGGAGAAAAAGAAACAGTCTAAAGATATAAAGGAACCTCTAAAAGAAAAGAAGGAAGAAATCATTCTTCTAAAAGAGGAAAAAGAATTGGAGGCAGAGTCTAAAGAGGAAAAAGATAAGAAGAAACTATCCAAAGACATTGGAGACGTAAAGAAACCTCGCAAAGAAAAGGAAGAAGTGATTCCCCCAAAAGAGGAAAAAAAACTGAAGGATGAACCCAAAAGGGAAAAGGGGGAAAAGAAACCATCCAAAGATGTTAAAGAAGTGAAGAAGCCTCAAAAAGAAAAGAAGAAAGAAATATTACTTCCAAAAGAGGGAAAAATATTAAAGGAGGAGTCCAAACGGGAAAAGGATGAAAAGAAACCATCAAAAGATGTCAAAGAAGTTAAGAAATCTCGCAAAGAAAAGAAGGAAGAAATAATTCGTCCAAAAGAGGAAAAAGAACCAATTGAGCTGCCCAAAGAGGAAGAAGATAAGAAGAAACCATCTAAGGAAGTTAAAGAAGTGAAGAAACCTCTTAAAGAAAAGAAGAAAGAAGTTTTTCTTCCAAAAGAGGAGAAAGAACTGAAGGAACAAACCAAAGAGGAAAAGGAGAAAAAGAAACAGTCTAAAGATATAAAGGAACCTCTAAAAGAAAAGAAGGAAAGAATCATCCCTTCAAAGGAGGAAAAAGAATTGAAGGCAGAGCTTAAAGAGGAAAAACACAAGAAGAAACCATCCAAAGATGTTGATGAGGGTGAGAAACATCACAAAGAAAAGAAAGAAGAAATAATTCCCCTAAAAGAGGAAAAAGAACTGAAGGATGAACCTAAAAAGGACAAGGAGGAAAATAAACCATCCAAAGACATTAAAGACAGGAAAAAACCTCTCAAAGAAAGGAGGAGAGAAGTCATTTCTCCAAAAAAGGAAAAAGAGAATATGAAACAATCCAAAGATGTTAAAGAGGTCAAGAAACCTCACAAAGAAAAGAAGAAAGACATTTTACTTCCAAAAGAGGAAAAACAACCAAAGGAGCTGCCAAAACAGAAAAAAGAGGGTAAGAAACACTTTAAAGAAGATAAAGTGAAGACACATCTAAAAGAAAAGAAGGAAGAAGTCATTCTTCCAAAAGAGGAAAAAGAACTGAAGGAGAAAACCAAAGAGGAAAAAGAGAAAAAGAAACCATCCAAAGACATAAAGGAACCTCTCAAAGAAAAGAAGGAAGAAATCATTCTTCTAAAAGAGGAAAAAGAACCAAAAGTGCGTCTTAAAGAGGAAAAAGAGATCATAAATAAAACATGCACAGAAGTAAAGAAACCTCTCAAAGAAAAAGAAAAAATAGTTCTTCCAAAACAAGAAATAGAACCAAAAGTGCAGCCTAAAGAGGAAAAAGAAAAAAGGAAACCATCCAAAGTTAAAGAAGCCCAAAAAGAAAAGAAAAAAGGAATTGTTCTTCGAAAAGTGGAAAAAGAACAGAATAAGCTTTCTAAAAAGGAAAAAGAGAACAGCAAACCATCTAAAGAAATAAAAGAGGGAAAGAAACCTCTCAAAGAAAAGAAGAAAGAAATCGTTCTTTCAAAACAGGGACCAAAGGAGCAGCTTAGAGATGAAAAGGAGAAAAAGAAACCATCTACAGTTGTAAAGAAACCTCTGAAAGAAAAGAAAGAAGGAACTATTAAAGAAAAGAAGGAGCATCCTATGGAGGAAAAAGAAATAAGGAAGCCATCCAATGAAACCAAAGAAGTGAAGAAATGGCTGAAAGAAAAGACCGAACATCTACCTCAAAAAGAGGAAAAAGAATTACAGATGCAGCCCAGAGAGGAAAAAGAAAGAAGTAAACCATCTAAAGAAGTAAAGAAACCTCACAAAGAAAAGAGGGAAGAAATAATTCTTTCAAAAGAAGAAAAAGAACCAAAAATACAACCTCAAGAGGAAAGAGAGAAAATGAAACCATCTAAAGAAGTAAAGAAACCTCACAAAGAAAAGACGGAAGAAAAAACTCTTCAAGAAGAGGAAAAAGGACCAGAAGTCCTGCCCAAAGAGAAAAAAGAAAGGAAGATACCATCTAAAGAAGTAAAGAAACATCTGAAAGAAAAGGACAAAATAACTATTTCAAAACAGGAAATAGAACTGAAGGAGCAGCCCAAGGAGGATATAGAGAAAAAGAGACCATCTAAAGAAGTTAAAGAAGTGAAAGAATCCCTTAGAGAAGAAAAAGAGGAAACCACACCTCCATCAGAGGAAAAAGAATTGAAAGAGCAGCCCGAAAAGGAAAAACAGATCAAGAAAGCATCCAAAGAAGTGAAGAAACTTCTCAAAGCAAAGAAGGAAAAAGTGATTCCTTCCAAAGAAGAAAAAGAACTGAAAGAGCTGCCCAAAGAGAAAAAAGAGAGAAAGAAACCCCCCAAAGAAAAGGATGAAATCACAAAGCCCCTTAAAGAAAAGAAAGAAGAAAAAGAACCTCCAACTAAAGAGGAGTTGAAAATACTTTCCAAAGAAGTTAAAAAGGTCAAGAAACCACTGAAAGAAAAGAAGCCTGAAACTCTACTTCCAACAGAGGAAACAGAACTGAAAGAGCAGCCTGAAGTGGAAGCGGAGAGAAAGAAACCTCCCAAAGAAAAGGATGAAATTACAAAGCCTGTCAAAGAAAAGAAAGAACAAAAAGAACCCCAAACTAAAAAAGAAATAAAGAAACCTTCCAAAGAATTTAAGGAAAAGCAGAAAACCATGACACTTCCTGAAGGCAAGGAGGAAGTAAAAAAATATGTCAAGGAAAGACGAGAAGAAGAGGAGGAAGCACCCAAAGAAATCAAAGAGATGAAAGACAAAAAGGCAAAATTGACCTCTGGAGAAAAACAGAAATTGAAAAAATCTCCAAAAGAAAGGAAAGATGAGAAGAAACCCATTGCAGCAGTTGAAGAAGAAAAGAAAACATCCAAAGAAAAGGTAGAAATAAAGAAAGATGTAAGGAAACCTCCCACAGGAGACAGACCTGAAGAGTCACCCAAAGAAAGAAAGAAGGTTCCTAAAGAAGAAGCAGAACTAAAGAAACTTGAAAAAGAGAAGAAAAAAGATATACAACCCAAAGAAAGAAGACTGGGAAAAGAATTTATCAAAGAAAAGGTAGAACTAAAAGAAGAGGAGAAACCTCTACAAGAAAAAGCTAAACTGTCCAAGGAGCTAAAGGAAGACAAGAAAACTCAGAGAGGCAAGAAAAAAGTTCTCAAGTTAGAAGATAAAGTCGAGACTAAAGAGCCATTAATGATGAAGACGTCCCTCACAGATGATGAAGTCCACCCATCAGAGGATGGAGAGGAAACAAAAACTACACCAGTGGGAGACAAACGTCTCCAAGAAGAGGTAGAGGAGGAAACAATTCAGCTCCTGAAGCAAGAAGCAAAAGGCAGGAAGCGTGAGAAAAAAGACAAAACAGTTCCTGTAGAGGAGGAAATGGTTGAGGAAGTCCCTGAGGAAAAGACAGCCGAAGAATCCCTTCTTCCACAAGAGGAAAAACTAATAGCAGAATCTGTTAAGGAAGAAAAGATTCACAAAGAGAAGAAAGAACCACGAACGAAAGCTGTAAAAAAGAAGAAGATGGAGACGCCTCTAACAGAGGAACCTGTCAAAGACAAGCAGCCAAAGAAGTCCAAAAAGGAGGAAAAACAAGTGATGGCAAGAAAAGAAAAGACAGAACTGAAGAAACTGTCTAAAAAGGAGAAAATAAGAAAGCCTCAAAAAGAACGTATTCCTTCTAAAGATGACCAGGAATCTGCTGAGAAGAGAACCACTAAGACAGGTTGGTATTGGCCAGCTTTGTGACAGTTTTCAACTTTCAGATCTTTTTTTTTAGGCTAATAAATCCATTTTTTTGTCAGATACCAAACCTAAAAAGAGATTCAGAGAAGTCAAAGTGAAAGCTGCATTACTTCTCAAGAAGGAGCAGCTTAATATCACAAAAGCAGGTGAGATTATCGGCATCAGTAGCATTTATGTGGAGTTCAGAGGCAATCAGTTAAACCAGACTGTAGTGAAACATTCAAAAACCTTCATGTTGATTATATCATTCCTACATTTGACGTTTGATCAATTTAAATAAGAATATTTTAATGCAACTTTTATAGAAATAAATTAAAGCTCATAAAAGAACAAAACATTGTTTCAAACAGGATCCACCCACAGAGCTGAAAATAATTTTAAAAAAAATTAATCAGGGCATCCAGAAGGAGGAGTGGATAAATCAATTTAATGAACATTTCAAAGAAAAACAGAAACAAAACTTGTGACCAAAAAAGAAGCTTAAAAGTGCCTCATCAAAGAAAAGTTGAACTCACCTTTCAGACTGGGTTCATAGGTATGGGCGTGGCTAAGAACCATAAGACTTCCTCATAGGCGTGGCCTAATTAATACCATTCAGATTTGGATGTACATGTCACACACGTCATATTTTTACATTTATATTGACGTTATTTTACCTTTATATTTCTGTTTGAACATCTAAATATATAACTTAGCTTTTCAGAAGGAACTTATGTTATAATATTCACATTCAGGATTACATTTTAATCATTAATTTGATTTAACATTTATATTTACATTTGCAAAAAAATGTGTTACCGGTAATTTGTATTTATTA
Organism: Oryzias latipes; assembly: GCF_053564925.1. Lineage (NCBI taxonomy): Eukaryota > Metazoa > Chordata > Actinopteri > Beloniformes > Adrianichthyidae > Oryzias > Oryzias latipes. Next base: position 22,398,922 of record NC_136258.1, on the reverse strand, counting down.
TTTAAATCTAACAAATATAAAACATATTAATTTAATGAGATAAAGTTTTAAAACTATTTTAATTAGCTGAGATTTTATATTTGGCTCCGTATTTGAGTTTGATATATACGTTTTTTTCAGTGATTTACTTAAAAGCTCAATTAGATGTTGGACTCCTTTTTTGGGGAGGGGGGTGCTGTCAATTCTCCAAAAAGTTTTAAATTGCTCTTTAAGGACGTTACATTTAATTACTGTTCATATTTGAAATTCATTTCAGTCATTTTTTACTTAACAAATCATTGTTTTCTGTTTTTAGATGCTGTGGTTTCTAAGGAAAAAGTCAAACCAGCTCCATCAAGTAAAGGTATCAGTGTGGTTGAACAAATCTAATTTGTTGGATTTATTGTTTTTTAACCAACCTCTCTTTTCAATCTTGAAGGATTTTTAAGCTAAAATCATTCTTACGCAAATTGACTTAAGTTTGAATCTTCAAACAGCAAAAAATTGTTTTTGTTTAAGACATTTTGTTTTACTTTGGATGCAATTTCTAAACTAAAAGCTAAACAAATCTGACTAAAAGGAAGTAAGGATGTAAACTTGAGCTTTCTAAACTTTAAAGTTAAAAAACATCTGGAGGTTATCTTAGTCAGTAACCATATTAAATTAAAATGAAGATGATCATTATTCACACTGTGTGACCAGCCTGAAAACACAAACAATCAAAACACATTCAGAAATAAACTTTGATGATTCCAAGTTATTTGCTTTAGTTTCATTTTTTTCTTTTTCTTTTATTTTTAACTTTCAAAGTATGTTTCACTAAGAAAAACTATGTGTTTTTGCTTTAAAGCTTCGCCAATCAAGACAAAACCAGCACCTTCAGTTGAAAGTAAGAATTTCTAATTAATTAGATTTCTCACAAAAGTGTCGCTTTAACACTAACTTGTTCCCTGCAGAACCAAAAGTAGCTGAGAAAAATGTCACTATAGTAAAGACGGTCAAGGTGGTGCCACTGAAGAAAGGTATGCAAATCCATTTAAACTGCCTATATTAAAAAAATATATATTTCCTAATGTATTTTTTAAGAACAACAACACTTAGTTACATGTTGGCTTAGTAAAATGCAAAAACTCTTTCTCTGCTGTAGTGCCTGTGACTCCAAAAGAAAAAGTCCAACCACCACCAACCAAAAAACGTCAGTCATCCAACGTTTTGCAGATTGCTCATTTAAAATATTCTATTATTTTATTTAACTTTTTTCTATTTGCATCCTTTTTGTTTTATTTTTCCTTTAAAAGCTGAAGTCGTCAAGGAGAAGAAGGTTGAGCCAAAGGTGCCCAGAAAAGGTTTGCTTTGTCTTTTTCTATACATCATTTCATAGCTGTTCAATACATCTGTCCTACTTCAAATTCATTTTTCTCAGTATGGTTCATTTTTCTGGTTTGTTTGTCACTATAGTCGTAATGTTACACATTTTTAGACTTCACATCTTTATGTTTCTGTGTGTTTAGATGATAAAAACAGGTGAAATGAATAGATTTGTGTTTCTAATTTTTATCATTTCAGCACCTCTCACCAAGGCTAAAGCATTGACTCCTCAAAAGAAAAAAGAGAAAACAGAGGGTTTGTTTTTTGTTGTTTTTTTCTTTTTTGGTCCTGGTTATTTAAAATACGATTTACATTGAAAACTATAACACAACCTGTAAGTGTTCTTTAGACATCCATGTCTGTCCTTAATATGCTTTAATATTTCATGCATGTTGTTGTTTAATGGAACTGCTATATTGTTTTTATCAATATCTTGGGTAACAGATTGTTTACGTATCCTAATCTCTAATATTTTCATCTTTGCTGCTGGTAGAAACTCATTTGTGAAAAACAGAAAAGGACATTTTGAGAAGTTTTTTTCAGTACAAAGGGTGTTTTCTTTTCTTACCTTAGAGCCTGAGCTCAAGCCGGCTCGCCCCAAAAAAGGTAACAACGGATTTTATTAGGTTTATCCATTACAATCAGTTTTTTAAGCATGTTGATTAAATGTATTTATTTTTTACTTGGAACCTGTTGCTGTAAAGGAGAAACGCAAAACACCTTCAGAAAAGAAAGGTCGATTAGAACAAAGCATATCATCGTGTTGCATGTTCACAACAAATTCCTTTTAAAGAGTATTTGTCCCTTTAACTACTGGATGAAATTGTAGTTAAATTACTTTACTCGTTATCCATTTAAAAAAAGGAATTCGCGACTCATTCGTTTTCACTTTTTTTTGTATATATTCGAGTAAAGTTAATCGTTTCATTTAAATTAGCTGTCAGAGCGACTGCTTACACAAGTTCATTTGTTTTTTTAGTCATCTAAAATAGTTTCACTGCACCAAAACATGAATAATGAAGTGATGAGGGTTTCTAAAATCTAGTCAAAATTTAAAATATCAAAATTTGAACTGTAATCCATTAAGTTTCTCTGTTGCAAAAAAGAGTAATTTTATTACAGTAATTCGTTACTTTGTAATGCATTACACAACACAACCAGGCATTACAATATTTGAATTTCAATAAAAATGATAGTGTGTGTTCATGTCATGGCAGAATAAATAAAAACACCAGCAATTTATTATAAAATAAGACACAATAATTTTAAAAGCAGTTTTTACAGCTTTCTGCTTTAAGAGGCTGTATGCCGTTTACTGAAAGGCTTTTTTTTGTGGTAATTCTTTGTTCAGTTAATGAAGCATCGCAGCTTTCTGCTTGTTTGTGATTCAATCTTTTATTTTACAGAGCCTGAGATCTCCAAAGAAAAGGACAAACCAGCAGGAGTTAAGAAAGGTCTGGAAGTGCACGCTATATTATGATATGATGAAAAAGATAGGTTGTTTAAAAAAGGACGGTTTTCTTTTTCCAAGAAATGGTTATTCTATAGAAGTTTCAGTCAATTTATCCTAAATATTTTTTAATACTGACCTTTTAAAACAATTTAGCGAGACTTCTGGCATAAACACAAAAACAAATCTATTTTTCAACGTTGACATAATTAGAATCTACAGATTTGTCAACAACTTTTCTCACTTTTTTTTTACTTTCTATTTAATTAAACCGCTCTAATTGTTCACAAAAAGTGACTATATTAGGATTTGAATAAAATCTTAAATCTTTAACTTGTTTAGTTGAATTTTGAGGCAACATTTTACTTTTTAACCATCTTTTAAATCTACTCTAAAGATTCTGCACATTCTGCTACATAGATCTTTAAACTGTTCAACTGTTTTTTGTGTTTTAGAAAAAGCTATTGGGAAGAGGCCACTCAAAGAAGAAGTCCTAGGTAGGGTGTTGGATAACTGTTGAAAAGTAACTGTAAAAAAATAGGCAACTCTTTCTGCATATTACATGAACCGTCTTTATCTGTCATCGACAGAAGACAGAATTCTTAAAGAGATCCAGGAGCCTGTTAAGAAAGGTATGTTTGGAAGTTCAATTCTTCTCGTCTTTGTAACGTTTTACTTACGTTTTTGATGCTGTCGCAGAAAAACCTGTGGAGAAAATTGCAGCCAAGAAGGAAAAAGTTAAAGGTATGCAGCTGTTTTTACAGATTGAAACTATTATAGATTTGAAGGTTTTGTGATAAATGTCTTGTTCTCCTTCCACCAGAAGAGCCCGCTGACAGCTTTCTCATGGAGGGTGAGCACTAAAACCTTTTGAGAACCCAAATATTTGTTAATAAAAGCAAAAATGTGTATTTTTTGTTCTATTTCCTCCACAGATGAGCTTCCATACTTCCAGTGCTTCTTTGTGGATGAAGATGAGGCTCCTTTTCCGTTCTATGCCTTCTCACCTCTACAGATTTGACACACGAGTCGGAGTCGAGCATTACTGTTTTGATAATCTGATGAATGTGACAAAAATGTACTACCTGGGCTGCAGAAACACGGCTGCAGCACTTCCCTGTCTGCCTCCTGCAGGAAATCCAGGGCAGCAAGGGATGGTGAGGGATTTTAAGGATGTAGGTTTTTGATTTAGATTTTCCACAATTGGTTGAGCTCTCGAACCAAATACATGCAGTCAGTGGAAGTCCTTTATTTTGTTAACATTCTTTTATATTTTGAGGTTTTACGTCATTTTGAAATGTGGTGTTTTAGATTTTTTTTAAAGGAACAATCCGTTTCCGGACCTTTCATGAAAATCTTGTTTTGTTTTTGCAGTCATTCTGAAAAAAATTGAGGAAAACTATCAAACAGTGCCGCACATGTGAAAATATATTTTGAGTTAACAGGGAAACAGCAGTTTAAATAGGACAGATGGGATGGCAGTGGCTTAGGCGGCTGAGCAGATCGAAGGGTTGGCGGTTTGATCCCTGCTCCACCCAGTCAACTGTTGCTGGGCCCCTTGGCGAGACACCACTCCCTGCGTCCAGTGTGTCTCCACCGTTGTGTGTATGTGTACGAATGTGCCGGTGATGGTCAGAGGGGCAGTAGGCGCGAACTGGCAGCCATGTCTCTGTCAGTCTGCCCCAGGGCAGCTGTGGTTACATCAGTAGCTTACCATCACCAAGTATGAATGAGGAGTGAATGAATAATGGACACATTGGAAGTGAGCGTCTGAAAAGCGCAGATAAATCCAATCCATTGTTATTATTATTATTGTCATAGGTTTGGATCCAGTTTCTCTTACATTGTCAGAACTGTGGTGTACTGTACTGTAGTGTAGGCCTGAATAAGCCTCATCTCTATTGTCAGATGCTGTAACTGAAGTCTTCTTGATTAATCAAGAATTAATCAAGGTTTTTTTTTTTTTTTTACTTTGGAAAATCACCACTATAGCATCTTTTTTTCCTTACACTTTTTTTTACGTTTATTTTGTCGGCTGAACTTCAAAAGGAATGACTGTGCATTGTATATGAGAGCTCCCAAAATGATCTGTGGAACGAAACGTGAAATGTTTGAAAGTCTTATAGGATGAAACCTTCTTGTTTTCTGCACCAGCTCTTCATTTTGATTTTGGTGTAGAAAGGGTTTCATGTCCTGAACTCTGAACGAGGTTCGAGTTCAGTCTCGTTTCAGGAAACTATCTTTTCCCATCAGACATGAGACAGATTCTGTAATTCCTTGACTGACCAAACACACACAGTCACTGACTTTTTAGTTGTGTACAAAAACCAGAAACTTGACATACTGGATACCTTTAAATGCGGTTCTTTTGTAAAAGAATCCAGATAACAATGTCTTTTCATGGGCATACATGGTTTTAAACAATGTATTAGTGTTTGTAGTTATATGAACAGGGTTATTTCTAAGGGAGGATCTTGTTTTTGTGAAGTTCAGAAAAAAAACTAATTTAGAATGTGAAAAACAATAAAAGACCCTTGTAGTAAGGCCTTTACAAAGTTGAAATATTCTATTGAACATTACGAGTGTTTCCTGATGTGAATGAGCATCAGTTTTATCTTATTTTTTCAGACCATTATATGTAGTTTTCAGTTTCGCTAGTGCGCGAATTGTCTGAATAATTTGGCTCCAAAATTCAACAGTTTGCACTGTAGAATTTGACTGTGCCGTGCATGTTTTGTGTTATTTGTGCTTTTGACAAACTTTTAACTCTTGAAAATCCGGTTTGTAAATCCAAAGTTTGAGTCTCTCGATGATGTTGGGCAACGTGTCATTTTAAGTATCTGCAAGGATCTGGGTGTAAATAGTTTAACTGATGGGGAAAGTGGTGTTTTATCTTGAACTTTAGAACTTTGTAAGTCTAATATGTCATTATAAACCAGGCTCTGCCCAACCATGCCCTCATTGTGCTTGTGAATAAAGCTTGTTAAAAAAAACAATTAACTTTTGTCGTAAAGGAGTATAAACATAACAGATGTATATATTGAGATATTTTAAGCTTTGTTGCTCCTCTTCTTATTGACAGTTTATTTGATTTAAAATAAATTGTTAAATTGCAATAATAATAGTATTTTCTAACTAAAGGTGCAGAGAAGGTAACCCTTGTCCTATCCTAGGCACTTTAACATTGGGAGTTGGGTCATCTAGACCCACTAGACAGTGCGCTGAACCTTTTTTCTTCAATGATTTGTGAACTTCACTGGTGTCCATGGATTACATGAAATCTTTCCACCTTTATCCACCTTTGTCATGGTAGGGAGAACACGTCAATGTAAGGATTGGGTCACCTATGATATCACAAGGGTTAAATGAATAACAAAAACTGTCATTCAGGATAAAAAATTTAGTTTTTTTTTTTAATCAAATTCCTTTTTGTGGACAGCTGTGAGAATTTTTGAATTGTCTGAATAATTTGGCTCCAAAATTCAACAGTTTTTTGTTGTTTTTTTGGGGTAATAGTTGTGATTCTTGAGGCAGAGTTTCAAAAGCTTTGCGCAAATATTGATGGTCAGGTCAACGTATTCCTTTGCCAGTCCAGACAGAGGTTAAAGCGGGTCAGCTGACACAGACGAAGCTCCAGCTGTCCACCAGAATACATTACAACTCTGGCATTTTCTGACAAAATTGTGAAACTTTTCTACATCACAATTCCCTATCCGAGTTCTTCATCAACTCCTGAGAGACAGGGCAGTATTTGAGGACACAGGCACATTTAAATCAAATTTAGCAACTTGCAAATTAGTTCTCCAGTTTCTCCCGTGTCTTTGTGTTGCTGACCATTCACACAACTTGGCAGCACAAGTACACCCTTTTTTGAGAAGAATGGCCACTTGTACTCATGGAGGCAAAGTAACTTCAGAAAATCCATTTAAAAAAAAAAAGACGTTTAGTGTGAATAAAAGCAACAAAAAGCTGGACAAATGTTTGACTATTTAGAGACTTTAAACGAGTCACCTTATAGCTGCAAATTGGATTGATGTAAACTGCCCACATTTCTCATTCTGTCCCGTCTCATCAACATCGGCTCATCGCGCCAGCGGAAGCATTCAGTCAGGGTTGGTCCATTCACCATCGACTGATGCCTCTACGTAATGACGCCACAACTTAAAGCGGATTATCCCGCAGGGGGTGACATCAGCACCCTCGCCTCCCCTCAATCTCCTCATCGTCTCAGACCATCTGGAGGTTACTACAGGACACTCCTCCCAGATAGGTTCACTGACTGCCACTGTTGCTGCACCGCCATGCACCCTGCAGCTGCCACCTGGAACCGACCCATCACAGGGACAGCACTGTTCCCACGGCTGGGGCCGCACAGGCCACGTCACTGCAAACACTGTTGCAAAGGAAAAATGTGGAGCTCAAGTCGAGAAAAGCTGCTGTTGCTCAAGAAAAAAAATGAAACAACTTTGGGAAATGCAGTTAAGCAATTTATTGTCCTTCACATTTAGCACACAAGTGAAGTTCTTACAAAAAAGGTTGGCTCATGTCACAACACAAAGTTTGAATTCTTCTGCAAAAACTGCAACAGTACAGGAGCAATTTCTTCAAATGAGGACGGTTGTGTTTAGGCTTTCTCATATGTGCGAACCGCAGTGACTCCATCAAAGTTTAATGTCTGAAAGTATAGAAAGAACAAGGATTCAAAGCATCCAATTCATCTATTGGGGTCATGTCAAATTCTGAATTGAATAGAAAAGTGTTGTTGTGTCTCACCATCACCATCTTCCCATCTTTTATTTCTCTCACAAATGTGGTCTCCTTGCCATCCCACTTCTGTGTGTGCACAAATTTGTCTCCATCCATGGTGAAAGTGGACTGCAGGAGAAAACAAGGTCACAGCTGGACCAGGCACATATTGGAGCATCAGCTTCATCATGCAGCTTACTTTAACATGACGGTCATCAGGTGTTGTCTCATCAAACTCCTCTCCCAGTTTGGCAGACAGCTCGGTGTTTCTGAAGGTGCTCTGGGTCTTCACCACCACCTTATCTCCATCCTGGCTGATCACTATTGTGGGTTTGGTGACGTTGCCCACTTGTCTTGTGGCAAAACCAACACCTGTCAAAATAAACATGATAATGTGCAACAATTGCTATTGTTCCCAATTAAAAATATGATTATTTTTTAAATTTAAAAAAAAAGATACATTTACTTACCAAGTGCTTTCATATATTCATCAAAGTTCTGGCTGTCCACCAGCTTCCACGTAGCGCAGAAAGAATCCACCATCCTTGCAGAATTTAGCGGTCCAGGTTGGGTCAAGCTGCCACACTGAATCTCCTCGAGCTGGAAACTGCAGCTGCTGAGGCGCGCGCGCCTGCCAAATATGGTGCGCGGGGGCGGGGACGCGAGAGCTCATTAGACGCTCCAGAAACGAGCGTGAGCTGTGATTGGTCACAGCCAAACACGCTATAAATCCAAATGTAATATTCGAATTTTTACACATGCATACACTTTTGGCAAATTCATATCGTTTTTATCTGGTCTATTCATGAGTGAGGATCTTAGTTTACTCAATTTTGCTGCCCGAAAATTAAGGTGTTTTAACATTGTTTGGAATATTTAGTCAAACATTATTGTCAATGCCAAATGTCATAGCAACCCACAGAGCAAACAGATTCCCAGAAAACCTTCAAAATTCTGCTCTAATTTCCCAGAGAGAGCAAGTTATCTTTCACCATGTGCTACTCTTGCATTTGTACAACTTTATTGATAACAAAATACTTTCAGTAAATACATTTTAACAGAGCTTAACCCATTGGAAATTTAAGTTTTCAAAATGCAGGAGCATTAAAAATCAACAGCTTTCCAAACCAATTTGACTACAGCTGTTAATACATTTAAAGGTTTATTTTTTTCCAAGTTATGTAAAATCCGGCAGATATTTGGGTACAAATGAAAATCAAAAGCATTAAGAATCAACAATCTTTCACCCAATTTGACTTTAAAAAAATAAAGTCATTTTCAAATAACTTAAAAGTCCAACTCCCAGAATCCAACATAATGTTTCTAAATGTAATTGTTTTAAACAAAATGTCAGATTCAATTTTAGGTATAAATATTTGTCTTTTTATTATTATTCCAATTCAACCTGCCAAATGATCAACTCATCCTGTGAAGCTTTCTTTTGTTAAATAATTTATAACAAACATAATTTTAAACCTTACCTTTTTTTCCCCAAATACATAAAACACACCCTGCATTAAGTGTGAAGAGCAAAAAATATTTGAATTTGCAAGTCAGTTCATTTCAAGACAAGAATGATTAAGATTGTGATCACATATGAAGAAGAGATTAGGCAAAAGAGGTAGAGGATGAGGAGTGGGGGTTGTTGAGCGAGGTAGGGAGGACAGAGCAGCACAGACTCCGTGTTAAGGCCAATCTTCCCTTTTCCATAACCCACTGAGCCACTGACCTAGAAAAGCCTTTTGTTCAAACTGCACAGTGGCAGTTTCATTAGAAAACACAAATAGTTGACTGCACGTCTGATAATTTAGCAAAGACGCCCAAGATTGTGGTCATGACATACCAGCCGGTTTGAAATAAGAAAAAAATTGGAGTGTGGTTTGTTTCTATATGAATCAAGAGCATTTTTAAAAGTTAAATTATCAGTCGGCAAAATAAATCATTAGAGGAGATTTTTAAAATTACTTTTATAAAGTTAGTGAGTATTTTTTTAAGGGTCCAACCTAAACCGTTATGTAGAGAAACAAGTGGCACAGCAGTGGTTTATCTGGATCTGGCATTTCTCTGTATGATTGCATATGGACTCTTGTAAAAAAAAAGTTCTTTATCTGTCCGGTTAGTTGCTGGAACAGAAGTCTGCTATCTGAAAACTCCAACACTTATTGATAATGGCAGCTCTGGCTTCCTGGGTTTGGCACGATCAGAGGCTGCAGCCGGCCCCCTGGAACAAAGAAGCAAAAAATGATAATAATTAGGAGGTAACTAAAGTGAAGCGAATATGTGTTTTTGGAGCTTTAAAGTCAAAGGATTTTTTTTTTTTTTTTTTCAAGAATTGGTCATAAAGGAATTGGTCATATGGTCATAAAAAATCATTATTTCCTTTTTTAGCTTTATTTTTTCCAATGTTTTAAGGAATTCTTAATTGTATGAGGGATTACATGGTGGTCATTTAATAATCTATAAAGAAAAAATAAATACTTTAAAATTATTTAACAAATGAAAAAAAAATATTGTACCTAAATTTTAATCAAACTTATTGCCATAGTTTTCAATTTTCTTGTCTTTTCTGGGAATAAGAATTTTGAAATTGATTTTAACTAAAAAATATTTCAACTCAGGTAAACTGTTATACTTTATATTTACACAGGAATATCTTTACATGATATAATTCACATTTGTGGGGCTTTGAGGTAATTTAAATGAAAAATAGTGGGATGAAAAAACTAAATGAAGGGGACTTCAAATACATTTAATAAATGCTTGAAAATTCTCCTAAAGAATTAGGTGTTATATATCTATTAAAAAATCATTCAATTTAAAAACATCTTTTAATAAATAATAACTAAAATCGAATTTTTTATTAAAACATTATTAGAAAAGGCATACATTCTTGATGATCTGATTTTTAAAGAATAAAAGCCTAATAAGTCAATATTTGAGTACTTATTTCATAATGTAGTGGTTCAATAACAGGTGAAATATTTAAAGAATTCATTACTATAATAATATTCAACAGGTTCTCACCCTTTCTGACGAATCTCCCCCAGTTCCCGGAGCCTCTGTTGGCCCTGCTCGTCCGCCGAGGTGGTGAAGTCCCTGTTATTGTCAACCAAAAGGTTCTACGTAGAAGATAAAAATAAAAAAAATGAATATTTCCTCACACCAACAAAGCTGTCAAATAAAAGCGTCACCAATACCTTGATCCCGATGGTGTCGCCGTCTTTGAGGTAGAACGGTGCTCCAAGCAGCGACTCCGCCTTTTTCTTCTTCTTCTTTTTGGAAACTTGTTGCGTCTGGTCAGTGAACGAATGACAACAGCGTTGGTCTATTTAGGAATGCAAATTTCACATCAAATCTACCTGCAAGTATTACCGTACCCAGTTGGAGATTTCTTCCCAAGTGTGTTTTTCTGGCTGGTGTTTGGCCAGCAGGAGAGAGTCAGGGGAGAGGCCAAAGTGTGCAGCCAAGCATGTGCGCAGAGAGCGCGGGGACGAGTCATGGGACGCATCCCAAACTAGTTCCTCTGGAGGGTAGTACCATCGCTCTCCAGGTACGCCCATCTTCACATTCAGCAGCAGCTGTTTAGGCCTACGGAAACAAAAAAAAATCATAAATAAATAAATAAAAAAGGGACCAGACAGTGTGAACGGAAACTTACCCGAGATCTTCCTCTTTTAGTAGGTTTTGCACACAGAGGTCTGCACCACTGCCCACCTTCAACTTCCTGAGTAAACAAACAAGCAAAGTGGAGGAGAAATTGTTTAAAAGTCTTCATAATCATCATAGGATTTGTCAGAGAGAAAAAAACGACAGAAAGAATTGCAATACCTGAGTGTGGCCTGCTTTCCCTTCAGGATACGGGCCAACCTCGATCCTTCCAGCTGCCAAACGCGCAGGAACCCGGGGGCTGGGATGCAGGCGTCCTGAAGAGCTGGCAGGGTCATCAACTGCAAGGCAAAAATCAGAAATATCTGAGGATTCCTGTGTGCTTTTATACCATCACTGCAAAGAACTTTTTGTAAGTTCACCATCCATTTAAAAAAAATGTATTTAACCTTTATTTAAGCAGGTAAGCTATTAAGAGCATGTTCTTATTTACAAGAACAAACTTAAACTGTTTCTGTCCAACCAAAGAAATGTTAAAGTGCAAAAGAAAAAAGCTAAATTATTTTAAAAAACTATGATCTGTAAGAGAAACTGTTCTATATATTTTATTATAAAGTACAATAGTACATTTATACCAAATACCTTTTATACGTGTTAATGTATTCTTAACTCTTGTTTCCTGTAATTTAGACACATTTAGCTGTAAAAGAATAGTTTTATACCAATCGAGCTAAAGTCAATCTGACCAACTTTTAGTACAACATGTATAAAAATAAAATTATTTTCTTCTAAGCAGATTTAAATATAGTAAAACGGGGGTGAGCACCGGTGGCACACGGAGAGAAAGACAGTGGCACGTGGGGGCGTGACAACAATAAACACTTGGATCTGTCATCTGTATCTGTCTGATTTCAAAAAAAATATATGGTTTAACAATCTCCTCTAATAATTAGCGTTTTTCTTCCTGTGGCATCATAAGGTCCAATCACACAGTCAAACGTTCTACCTGAATCTTGAGATCGTCCACTGTGGCCTCGTCTGAAATCTCCACCTGTCCCACATTCTTGAACTCCGCCCCGTCACCGCTGCAGCCGGGTGGCTGACAATCCCCTTTTCCCACCATCGCTACTTCCTCCGTTTCCTCCTCAGTGGTGCTTTTAAAATCTCCATCCATACATTTTGGATTTGCACACAGCCACACAGAAAGCTTTAGGAAACCCTGACAGAAAAAACAAAGTCTGTTTGATAAATTATAAAGAAATTTTATGCATCCGAAGTCAAACCTAAACCTTTCCATACCTTTGGAGGTAAAAGTCCCTCAGTGATAACTAAAGTCTCCCCGTTGCTGATCTTCAGATCAGACAAGGACAAATCCTGAAAATAAAACTGCAGTTACTACTGTGGGTACTACAGAGCCCTACAGGTTATATGACTGTGGCATAAACATTAGAACGTCTTCAGTAAACAGGGATGGTAATAAAAAAATTTAAATTTAGAATAAAAATCTAAACAGAAAGCCGTTTACCTCGTCCACGAGCGGCTCACCGACCTCCTCGCACCAGTCTAACCTTCTTAAGTGCCAACAGGTTCCTAAGGAAAATATTATTTACCAAACATGTTAATACACCAGCAGTTTGAATGAACAAATAATAAATAGTTTACCATCAAGTCCAACCGCATCCAGCATCAGCCTGAGACACTGTTAAAGCAAATGTTCATGTACATTCCTTAAAAAGTTCAAAATAAAACTCCATTTCTGAAGTATCAATTAGTAAAACATTTAAATCCCTCACTTCTTTGACAGTGCTCGTCTTCTCCACAATTATGTCCATCTCCATGCCAGCAGAGGGAGGTCCGCCCACAGTAAAGTGCAAAAACAGCTGAAGGGCAGAAAAACAAAAAAAAATCTGTGAGCTTCAATCAAACTTTCAAACCTCACATTGCCATCATTTGGTTTACAGAGAAATCTATGATTAGAGACGCTCTAGCTTTCATCAAGTCACCTGCAAAGAGAGAGAGGTAAAAGACACACCTGTGATGCCTTGGGACCATTTCCAGGACAGAGAGCCAGCGTGGTCATGAGTCGCACTCCTGCATCCCGAACACTCAGCTCTTCACAGACTGACAGGCAAAGCAGGAGAAAGGAAACACGGGGGTCCTTGTAAAACAAGCTTCAAAGGAACTTAAGAGGAAAAATTACAAGCAGGGGGAGTACCCATTTCAGCCTTTTGGGGGTGGGGCTGTTTCACGTTTGTGATAAATCTAGGGGAATTCCCAGTTTTTAACTGATCTTTAACACTAAAGTCCCCCTCGGGGAATGAATGAGAGTACCTGGAGGAAGGAGTTTCCCTGTGCAGTCCACCTGCCTCAGACAGCACGGTGCACCTGGTCAGGAGAAAACAGGCCGTTTGAGAGTACAAACTAAGACATATAGATGCTATAAATGAAGCTAGTTTTAAAGACCGGCATTTCTTATCTATTGTAAAATCATTCCCAAACTATGACATCTTCATCCAAAACCCAAAAACTGTTTTCTAGGATCTAGTTTCTGCAGAGCGGCAGTAGATCATAAGAAACGTGCCTGATTGTATGAGTTAACCCCGCCCCTTCTTCCACTCCACTTTGCTAAAAGCTCAGATCAGGAAGCTTAGCGTATTTTCTACATCACAAAAAAATGATTTTAAACTAAACGTTTTTGTCTTTTCCTGATTCAATGATTTGAATACAGTTATACTCAGAAAAGCAACTTTTAAAGTTTTTTTTTTAAACATATGACACATGAACACGGTAAACATTTCAAAAGCACAATTTTTTTAATCGAAGTGGGCCTTTAAGTGCACTCTGTGTTGTATTTACAGAGATCTGTAATTATAACATCTTTTGCAAGCTTCTGTTAGTTCTTTTGTTTTCCGACTGATTTCAAAGTTGGACATTTTCCCCCAGGATACAAACATGAATGCATTATCTATATTAAACCAATATTTGGAGAAAAAAAAACAGAGAATATGGAGTGACTTTTGTGCCATTATTCCAATTACAACACTTACTGTTTTGAGTGTTAAACTTGAAGAAATTTGCGCTTGAAACAGAAAAATGCACTTGAAACTCAAAAATATGTGCAAAACAATTTTACTCTTGAAATTACAAAATACATGCAATCATGACAATTTTCAGAGAGACATTCTCGCTCTTCTGTGCTGAAAACAGAGCAGCGCACCTGGTTACAAATGTGCCACAAAAGCCAGCCAATCACAGACATGGACAGATTGACTGATTGATTGACAGAAAGATTGATGCTGATTGATCAGAAATTCTTCCAATTACACACAAAAAGACTGATCCGGTCTACGAGCTGATCACCTTTAACAAAAAAACGACTTGCCTGAAAGTTGCTCCTGGAGTTGCAGCCCCTCCAAGGCTCTTTGCTTGACTTCTGACAGCAGCTGCAACATTTTTACAAAGAAGAGGACAGTTAATCAGAGAGGAGAAAAAGAAATATGGAGCCAGATAGAGTAAAGGTAAGGATCCTGACCATGTTCCCTGTGGCGGAAACCTTAGCTTTTCTGCCCTCTTCTTGTGTGTCCATATCCCCTCCTTTTGATGGGGGCTGAAACTCCACCAGAAGCCAGCGGCAGTCGGAGGGTGTGGTCACAGTGACGACGTCTCCATTTCGAGTAAAAACACTTTACCAGTGGAAAAAAAGAAAAGAAATCTGTTTGTCACAAAGAAACCCAGATCCCGACAGAACCACCATCACAGAACACCTGCCTGCTGTCAAAGGACTGTGGCTCCAGCACCAACAGTGAATCTCCATCTTTGAGCGACAGCTCCTTCAGAGTCCGCTGCATGTCATCGGGAGGAAACACCCTCCACCCACTTCCTCCTCCTCCCTCTCCTGGCCCCTGCACCGTTCCCTTTCCTCCTTTGTGTTCCTGGCACAGCAGACTCTCCTTAGGCTCCCCCAGCGCCTCCCTTACCTCCCCGAGTGTAGCTCCACCCGCAAACCCAATTGCTTCTCGTTTAAGTCCGGGGCCACCATTTTCAAAAGACCCATCGCTCTTTTCACATTTAGCCCCACGCTCCACCTCGTGCTCCACATCGTCGCCCAAAAAGGGCCGAACCACTGTGAGTAAAACCGGCTCCCACTCGGCTCCGGCGTGGATGGTTGCACCAAACACCTGAAACAAAAACAAACACACTTATACTCCACGAGAAAAACAGAAAAATGACATGTAGTGGTTGAAATCTTTGCTGACCTCTCTGCCGTTCCACACAAAAAGGTCAGTGTTGGAGTGGATTCCTGCACTGTACAGAGACACGCTGTCATCTGTGAAAGGGGAAACCACAGAATACTAAAGAACAACAAACGCCTACATACTTTAGAGAATTTGTGAACATTCTCTCAAACCTGTGAGATTATTGTACAGGTGTAAACCTGCTGGAAGGCATTTGGCCACAGTCAGAGCCATATCTCCTTCCCACAATTCTTGCATCTAGAGAAACACAAAGATATCCAGTCACCTTTATTTCACGTTTTCAGGATTTCCAATTGCAGTTTTTAGACTAGAAATACCTGATAAATGGTGGAGCGGAGGTCCCCTACAGTCTTCCTACGATCAAAACTCAGGGTTGTGTTCCTGTCGAGCTCTTCGTTGATTCGCTGCATGGCTCCATTTTTCATCTTATAACAGTGAGCAAGATGCAGATGCAGCTCCACTGTGTTGTTGGTAGCTTCAAACTCCTCACTTTAACAAAAGACAATCGGATTTACCTAAAGTCCCACTTTAGTCATCTTTTGATCTATTTAAAAGCGTTCCCAATGGTCTTCTAATTATTAATATGCCATTATTTTAGCAAAACAAAAAACCTGTGTCGTTTTCTAAGACATAGTTTCTGTAGAGCGACAGGAGCTCATCAGACATTTGCCTCCAAGCTGTGGGCGGGACTGTTAGCGCTAAGCAAGTCTGCCCCCTTCTCATCCTCCATCTGTTTACACACTGTCCTGCTAGCTTCCAGCCCCTCTTCCCCTAAACCTAATATCACCACAGCAGCAAAAATGGCGAGCTTTATTGGAAATCTAAGACGTACATGGATCTAGTTGTCTACAAGTAGATGCATCAGGATGGAGCGGAGCAGGGACCACCTATGTCACTCCTACACTCTTTTTAAACTACAGTTTTTCGTCTGCTACTGATTCACAACGATTTGAAAAGAAAAGAAAAGAAAAACAGAAATGCAATTTTCAGCTGAATTTTCTTTATATATGTCCGCCGTCATCAGAAAAAAAACAAAACATGTTAAAAAGACCAAAAATACTAATTTCATCAGAGTGGGTCGTTGAGATTACTGTCTTATTACATTTCTTTTTTAATTTCCTAAACAAGTTCATTCAAATTGCTTTAACCCATCGATGCCTGAATTTATTTCCAAGCTATAAAAAAAATTACTTAGTTTTTACTTTCAAGTAGATGCTAAATTAAGGTCATTTTGGAGCTGAAGTGGTTTGAAGCATATTTGCATCAATAATCATCAAGGGGTTAAATTCTAAAACCGCCTAATGTGGTAAATGCGCGCTTCTGTACCGTTGTTCCTGCAGCTGGAGGTTCTCTTCTTGAGCCATTTGAATGAGATAAGCAGGAACGTTATAGTGGGGATTGTTTAGAGCTGGAAAAAAAAATTTAAGTTTCATTTAGTTTAAATACTCTCCTAAATACTATCCAACATGTGAATAAAAAATACACTTGTTAAAATAACTAGTGCTTATGTTGACATGAGTCCAGTCCAGTGCTTTGAATAAACCTAAAATATGTCTAACTTGTCGTCATTGACCTCTCCAAACTGTGCAGCTGTTTTTCCATTGAAAAAAACGAGGTCTGATGTGCTCCTCATCACCTTCTTTGGGCCTGAGCAGCTGTGTTTTCCTGTAGAACAGCATGTAGGCGCTCTCTTTGCCCTGGAACTGCTTCTCTATGTCCGCCTCTCTGATAGAAGTCACAGCGGAGTCATTCAGGTCAAACCAGTGGCTACCCTGCTGACAGACAGGAGGACGCACCGTGGGAAAACGATCTTCACAAAAGCTTCAAACCTTACATTTGCATATTCTGCAATACAGTAAACCCTTGTTTTTCGCGGGGGTTACGTTCCAGAAAGAACCCGTGATAGGCAAAAACCGTGAAGTAGAAACCTCTATATCTTTTAACAATTATTATACATTTAAATACTCTATTATACATTGAAAAGACAGAACAAACCATTTTACAGGCTCAAGCATTTGTTTCACCAATAAAAGTACCTTAGAAACGTTTTTTTCTACAAATAACTTCTGTTCTGTACTGTCAAATAATAATTTTAATCATCAATGTGAACAGAAGGCTTCAAATCGCGGAGATTAGCCCCACCCACCGCGACCCGAAGAATTGTCATTATAAAATAATGATTTAAAAAAGTACAGTGGGACAAATAGGTGTATTTAACTGCTCTAAGTCCAGACTGAGCCGCTGCATCCTGACTTTACTCTGCAGTGTTTTTTTCTTTTGCAGCCCGCGGTGCAGCTGCAGGTGTGTTTGTTCGGGGGAAGAAGAACATAGTGATCATAGTTGGTGTCGCTCTTTTTTCTTCTTCCCAAAAACATCAAAAACATCCTTATACACCGACATGCCAACATCAAGAGAATTTGCACGTACATAATGTAAATTTGGCAAGCTGTTTTACGTACGTGTACATATTAAACTGCAACGTTATTGACGCACAGGTAGAGAAGAAGCTGAGTGACTTTTTAGCCAATCAGAATGCAGAACACAATGCACGATGCAAATCCGTGAAGTAGCGAAACCGTGAAAAGTAAACCGTGTTATAGCAAGGGATCACTGTACCTCTGCTTTTGGTTGGGACTGCTGATTTGCTTCTGGCTGATGGTCAGAACCAGCTGAGTTTGGCACGGCTGAAGGATCGGGCTTGTAATTCTGTTCCGCCGGACTTGGAGGCTCCGTGTTCGGACTCGGTGGGTTTTTCTTCAGAGCGACTCGAGTGCCGTTTGACACCAACATGAAAATATCTTTATGGGACTGCAAAAACTAAACAAGGGGTAAAAAAAAACATAAAAAACAATTTACGTTAGCAGAATTATAAAAAAAAAAAGATCACAAAAACAGAAAATAAGGAAACCTTGCCAATGGGACCATATTGTTTCCTAAACTTTTTGTTCCAGGACGATCCAATTTTATTCATGAGCTGCTGGCCCAGCTGATCCAGTAAGACACTCTGCGATGGCTCCTGGTGGACAGAACAGGAAAAGCAGTTCACACTGGTAGATCATTCTTGACTTTAGTTCCAGTCAAACAGATGCACACCTGGGCTATTATAGCTGTGAGGACAGACAAAGGGTCGTCTTCTTGTAGTTCTGCCTCACATCTCTCCTTAACTTTCTCTTTTTTCTGTGCTTTGGGTTTCACATCTTCGTCCTGTCAATAAAAGGTACAACGTATTGGAAGTAAAAGCAGAAAACAAAGCAGCCACATTAACTATTTGTTTCACTTCAAATGTCTCCAGTCTGGTCATTTTTTTGTCTTACAGGTGGTTCCCATTTGCCAAGTTGATCGATGTCCTTGATGTAAACATGGTAGTGACCACCATAGCAGCCTCCCTTATGGATGATCACAGAAAAAAGCTCGTACATGAAATCCAAGTCCTCTCCATCTGCCTGTAAATAGATATGCATCGCATAAATATTTCTTGAAGGAGAAAAAAAACATACAAGTCTGACTGTACTGTTGTACCTGTTCACAAAAGGGTCGCAGGTCGATGGTGAAGGGGAAACTGTAGCGGCCTGTCTCCTTATAGCGCTCAAACTTGGTGAAGTCAAAGCTGAATCTCAGCAAAGACATCGTCATAAATGGAGGCAACTTTTTGAGCTTGGCAGACTAAAAAAATTGTTTCGAAGACATGATTTAAATTAGAACAAATAAAAACACTGACAAAAAATAAATTTCAACTAAACATCAAGAATTAAAGAAACTTATTGTGGAGCTTTTAATTATTACAACGTCTTAGTAAAATTGAACCAAAGTTATTCTACAAATTCTCAATTCGATTCAGTTTTTGATTCAAAGCTATTCTATTATATGTTAATTTAATTATTATACCATGGTCTGGGTGAATACACGATTCTGATTGGTTATGGACACCTTGAATGAAGTTCCAGTCACATAGCCAGAATGTTCTATATTATTGAAATTGCCTTTAATCCAGTTAGTAACAAGAAGTAGACACTTACAATATAGGTTGACATGTTATTCCACAGTTTATGCCAATAGCAAAACAGAAAAGATCTCTGTCCTTTAAATGATTGGCATGTCAGTATCTATTAAAATCCTCCATCTGCGATGGTGTTACATTTCATTTTAAAAGGTTTATTGTCTGTCTTTCTGTTTTATTTCTTGATACAGAGTAAATATGTGTTGATTAATAATTGTATTATTAATTAATTAAAGAAATTGTTTGTTTATTGATATGATCAGAGTTCATGGAGGATTGCTATAAAAGCGATCTTGGAAACTACTAGTGGACTTTTGTTTCCTTGAAACAAAACTTTAGCTTCGTATCTGAACAAAAACAACTTTCTGTCTGAACTGCAGCTTTGTATCGCTAAACATGAGGTTTAGCGAATATTCCACTTTACTCTGCTAGTTATTCTTTTTGTACACCAGCTGCAGCAGAGGAAGGTCAGTTCAGGCTTGGCAGCCGTTACCATGATAACGTCACACCATGTATCAAAAAGTCCACTTCTTTTAAAAAACACATTAAATGAAAAGATTAAAGTACTAATGATTGATTTAATGTGCATTTATTTCATAAGTGACCATGGTATAAGTGGGATAATGCCTTCAAAGTGTGCATCATCAGAAATGAATGAACTCTGCAGAAGCAACCGTCTTCCACTTCGCGCCAAATGCTTCGCCCCTCCACGTCGTCCATTAATTTTTGAGAATCGTACCATAAAGGAATCATCCCTTACAGAAATTTCAAATCAAAACACAACTTTGTTAGTTTATGAAAAACAAATGATCTAAATTGAACAAAGCTGGAGCTGTCATTCAGAAAATTGGGAAATCTCAGTTCAAAAACCAGACAGAAAATAATTTTTATGGTCTTAATAAATAAATTGATTTTAAAAGAAATCAATCATTTGGTAAATAGATTGTATTTTGACATTGTATTTTGCTAATTGGAGATGAAGTTTATGGAAAGCATTTCTGTAGCATAATAAAAACAAAAGTAAATACCAAAAATGCTTTTTCATTTTCAAAATGAAGCTGCGTTTGTTGACTCAAAATTAAAATGAAAAAGCAATCCACCAAACTGCTTTTTCTTTTCTCTTCCTCATCACTGCTTATTCTGTCACTTACCGGTAATTAAAATGATAAAGAAAATGGTATTTGACATTTCATTTTCAAAAAGCTCTTTAGTAAATGTGTACCAAAATTCAATTAGAAATATCTAACATGACAGTTAAAAAAGGATCAACAGAAATGCTTTTTTCATTTTCACAATGCAACTGCATCAAATGACTCAAAAATAAAATTAAAAATCATTCTTCCAAAATGATTTTTCATTCTCTACTCAAACACGGCTCATTCTCTGCCATAATTAAAGCAAAAAAGCAAAGAGGGGATTGCATTTTCGTTTTCACATCCACTGTGAGAAAAGTGTTGCATAATTCGTTTCCAGTTAGCATTTGAGTCAAAAAATGCAGCTTCATTTGGAAAATGAAAAGGCATTTCTAGTATTGACTTTTATTTTTAATCATACAAAAATGCTTCCATAGGAGTTGAATTAGTAAAATCCTTTATACAAAAAAAAAAACCTAGCCCAATTTATTTCAACCCATTACTGGAGAAAAGGTCAAAGAGTTCCCACTGACCTTGGCAGCAGTGACTAGTCTGTCACACTGAGCACAGCGGTACAGGTTGTTGCCCTCAAACAACTCTTCTTCCACAAACATGTTCCATAAAGCCTCCTCCAAGCTAGAAACACCGCAGACGCACACCGTTAAGTCCAGGAAGTCTTCCTAGGGAAGAAAAGAAGGTGCATTTAGATCCAGGTTGTATCTTTTGCTTACTCTGAATAAATGTTACCATTCTTTTGGTTTGCAAACATAAATTGTTAATTGCAGGCTCAACATTAGACAGGCTTTACTGTGTTTTTTCTAAAGGCACACCTGTCTTTGGCTGACATTTCCACACTCTTTACAGACAATACTGTTGACAATAGTCCCATGGTAGAGACGGTGGATGAATGAACTGCCGCTTGTGCCCACAAGAGAGTTCTCCAAAGCACTGAACAGGATTCTGTTGAGCTCCTGCACGTCATGCTGATTCGTCCCCTAAACAAATAAAAACAAAGACAAAGGATCTATTTGATGGACTTCTGGGTCTTCAAAAGGAAAAAACCTAAAGGATATTAATTCCTAATACGTAGAATTATGATCCAGGTATATTTATAAATAAAAATATATGTGTATTAAAAATCGTTTTAATACGTAAATCGTATGTTTCTTTAATAAGATACAAGTAAGTTGCTCAACAACTCTTGAAGAAGTGTCTTTAGGAGTTTTAATACTTTTATTTCTGTGTCTGGGGGTGGTAATTTTGGATGTAACGTGTCATGTTGTGAAATACCGTTATTTATCAAATAGGTTTCCTAAATTTTTGTCTTTAAAATAAACCTAATGGTGTAGGAATATCATTTGAAGTGTGAACATTTTTCTTCATCACTGTGATGCTTAAAAACATAAAAACGGATTTGCTTGCTCAACAGGAACTGTCTTCACCCCCCACCCCCCTACTTGATGAATTATTTTAGCCTCCAGAGACAAAACTGAATTCCATTCGAATTACAGAACTGACTACCATGTGCTTAAGTATGAGACCCATTCCCTTCAGCTTGTCACTGCTGGAGGGCAAATCCATCACTGAAATGAGAAGTGTAACGTGAGCCTCTTGCTCTTCGTCTCATGGTCACAGATGTGGACCACAGACCTCGCTGCTGTTCCAGCCGAAGCTGTCGGTGAGATCAGCAGTCGAGGCGCTCTGCTGGTCCACCAGCAGCAGACGGGCAAACAGTCTCTGAAGCTCCAGGGGGATCACCCTGACCTGAGAGGGAAAAAGACACGCCTGATTAGACTTCCTGCATTTATGATGCACAGATCATGCAGCATCACCAGGCACTGACTTTTGCCTCTGGTTTGTCTTTGTCTTCAAGGCATCCTAATTCTTCCGGTCCCAGACGGAACAGCTCTTCTGCACATGAATAAGAAAAAGCTATGAAGCGAATGAAGGCCGAATTGTCTCTTGTTCGCAGGATCCGTACCTCTGAACTCAGGTGTGAACAGCAGAGTCTGGAGCAGAGAGTTGAGGTAGCAGGTTCCTCCCTGGTTCTTAATCCCGCACAGATTGCTCCTTCCACGGGGGGGTGGCGGCTCCTTTTCTAGCTTGGCATTTCTTCCCTTTGGGGTATTTAAAGACAAGCCTTCGTTCTCCTCTTCTTCAAAAAGATTCCCAAACATGTTTCGTGATGGATGTCAGCTCAGTTATGTAGAGTTATGCAGTAAACGCCAGCTAGCACTCCGACGTTACCCTCTTGCTATCTCATTTTGGTCTTGCCGAGTTCCCGGTTGACAATGGCCGGACTGACTCTGAAGTAAGAGGAGTTCACAGGGCTAAACATTGCGACGGGAACCTGCTGTTTATGTCCTGTGTTGCTCTCTCAGCAAAAGCAATCGCAGCGATTCACTGGCGAGTAGATAGAGATAGCAAACACAAGAAACCAGACAACCATTAACGATTGGCGCTAAAACAACGGCGAAGAATTGCTATCCTAACGAAATATTAGCCTCAAAATAAACGTTTTAAATAGAATAACCCCAGTAACATGCCGTTTTTTCTAAGTCTTGTTCTAAAGCCAAACGAAACGTAAATAAAATAGCCATCGTTGAACTGCAAGTAGCCATGTTTCTTCGTGGGAGGAAATGTAATGTTGCATTGTGGTTCTTGTAGTATTATGGGAACATTTTAAGGAAGCCCAAAGATCCATTTTAGGGACTTGAAGGCTAATAATGTAGTAATTTGTTGTACCTACGCGACACACATGTAACTAAAAAAGCTTAGACTATTACTTTTACATTCTTTTACACGGTAAGAAAACTACAAGTCAGAGATTCTTTACATGCGTAGTGGCATTATGGGAAATGTAGTCATAAAAAATGCTTGCAGTTCGCTAAACAGCGCAGGCGGCTGTACACAGACCAACTAATTTGAAAGAGTAAAAACAGTTGTTATAAGTTATTATAGTAGAGAAAAAAATAATTTGAAAAAGTTTAATAAGAAGCCATCTGTTTTATGGAATATGTTTTTCATTTTATAATAAATAAAGCTTTACTTGTAGGACAAAAAATCCTTTTAGTTAAGAAGTGGAAGCATAATTTTCTTTTCTATAGAATATTCTGAAAGAAATGTAACCAAATAAAATAAGTTGGTAACAGAGGAGCTACTCAAATAAATCTTGAAGTTTAATAGAATATTTATAATTTAAAGATAGTTTTAATTTACATTAATGTAATTACAGGAAGATAAACAGAAACATTAGTAGAGAAAAACCTACTAGATAAAGCAAACGTAAGAAATATTGCACAGTAAATTTCACACATAGATTGTAATAGAGGGTAAACACAAGAGGAAAGACTTTAATGTACTAGAAACAAAATATCTTAATGCTATGGTTTTGTTAAATGGTGAAATGTTTAGCATGAAGAAAGAAGCATTTTTATTTCAGTAGGTTTTTAGCTTGAAAACTTTAGAAAGTGGGGTTTTTGCACTTGAGTAGATTAGATACGACTCTCCTTGATAGGTAAAGAATTCCCAGTCACTGCATCCAATCGTGGGAAGCCAATGAACTGGAACAAATCCTTCATATCCCTGCCACCTAAAAACAGACAAAAAAATCAAAGAGGAATCACATCACTATAGTATTGATAGCTGTTAATCAGGTAGATCTTATTTGATTGCATATCATAAAAATGTATAGAAATATGAGTTTTTGTTTTTCAGGTTTCACTTGGCAACAAGGGCTGTTTTTGGGGAGGATACATACAGGGAGAGGGGTTGCTGACAAGTTAAATACCTATAGAGAATGCTGTTGAGAGAGTAGGATTCTCCATTGAAAGAATTTGCAACAACCAAAAAATGTTCCTCCCCGAGGCTGAAGAATTCCCAATCTACAGCACTGAAAAGAGAAATGTGATGATAAGTGCTGAACATCTTTTAAAAAGAGAAAAATGATCTGTTTCCACAGGTACATATACTTCTTTTCTTTTCCATCTTAAGCTGGTTACCTATAGGTGACAATGTCCTGGAAGCGGACAAACAGTTGTCCACCAATGTCCAACTCATAGATGGTTGAGTTAATGGTGTACTGACTTGGTCCACTACCAGAGAGTCTGTACCCGTTGGCCACAACCAAGAAAACTCTGCTACCAATCTGAAACATTTCCCAGTCTGTGGCACAGAATGTCTAAGATAACAGAAAAAAACTAAATCAAGAGATTGTCAGTCTATCAACCAGCAGAAAAATGCACTTCAGGTGGAGTTTTCTGTGTGGTCCACTTCAGCTTGTCATGCAAAGACAATGTTACAGACCCTGCAGATAAAGCAAACATTCCTGTGCATCATACTAAGACTGCATCACTGAACACTTGACATTTCAAATGTTATCTTGAACATGAACTTAAGATGAAAGAAAACTAAGCTCAAAATTGTATTTTTGTGTATTCATTTATTTAAATTGCTGTGAATCAGGAGCAGATGAAAAAAGCCTTCCTCATTCGAACTCCATTTGTCAGAAGTCAGAACTCTGTCTCCCCCTCTGGTCGCCAGCAGGAACTGTCTCCAGAGTTCTAACCACACTTCCTGGATGCTGCAAAACTGACCCTCATTCACTCAATTAACCACCGCATACTTAAGCTCTGCACTAAGCTCAGCTCAGTGTGAAGTATTGTTTTTGCCACTTTGCTGAGTGTTATACCTGGAACTGGTCTTCTGTCCCTGTTTGCCTGCCGCCTGCACAGACACTCGCCTGGATTTTGACCACCCTGTCTCTCCATGAACTTATGGCTGTTATCGGCTCCTGCCTGCCTGACCCTGATTAAGCTTTGTGGACTTTTAGCTGAGCTAATAAACCTGCTGCATTTGGATCCAGCTATCTGCCTGTTCTTGTGACACCAATTTTGCTTGCCATTTTTGTTGCACCAATAAAGTAAGTTTGGGGGTGTAAGCCATTGAGACACTGTGTAAACAGATAACTCTTAGTTATAGGTGATGGGAAGGGGGTTGAGGTTGCTCCACGCCAAAGTCCAACCAACAACTCAGAGGTTAATTTCAAATGAACTCCTGCTGTTCTGCAGAAACTATGTCCTAGAAAATGACAGGTTTTTTATTTTATTATTTTGACTACAAATGGCATAATCATAAATAAACATCACTGGGAACGCTTTGGAAATAGATCAAAGGATGATTGGAGCAAGTCTTTAAATGAATTTTCTACTAATTCTCTAACTGCATCTTTAAAACTAAGAGATATTTTCATGGCAATCATGAACATGAAATTATGCTGTTTGCTTCCAAAAGCAGTTTTTGTCTAATGTATAATATTTAGGAGAAAAAAAGAACACATTTTTTGAGGATAGGATGAATTTTTTTAGAACTACCGGTAATCTTTTCTTGAGCCATTGACACTTTTTTCTGGAGACAAATTTTACACATTAAAACAAGACCGTGTAAAGTATTTATAATAGAATGAGGTTTAAGATGTATTAGTGTTTGAACTGAAATGTAATAATAGTTATCCATTAGACAGACTGGTATTGTTTTGTGTCATGTCATGGCTCACTTGGCTAAAAGGTGTAAAACATCTGGATTTTCTTCCCTCCTTTGATGATTTTGCCTAATTTATTTCCAGTTGCCTTGAGGTGCTTTTCTAAGTCTTTATATCTATCAGTGGAATTCCCCTGTTCTCCGACCGTTTCCTAACACGGCAATCAATGTGTCATCGTCCTTTCTCAACGGAGCAAGATTCAAATGTAAAATGATTCACTACCAATTACAAAGCGCTGTCACCGCTCAAAAAAATCATGCCAAACCACACGGTCTATTTATAAACCAGCCTTGAATTCATTTATAGACTTCTTCCTCACTTCACATGTCTTTCCTTTTATCACATCAGCACATTTAGGATTGTTTTTCCTACTCATTTGCGAGATTATGATCTCATCACAGCAAATCAAAGCTTAGATGGTGAGAATGTGAATGGATATGAAAACACTGGAGCATAAGGCTGCATTCTAAAACCTTAAACAGCTTCCAGATTTCCACTGCGCTGTTGTCTTGGATGACGGACTGTCTTAGACTTTCCAGGCAGTTCCCTAAGCTAGTTAAATCGTTTCTTTGCCAGTGTTTTCACCACAAACCTTAATTTTCTGGAACACCTGGAACCTCCCATCAATCCAAATGTAGATGACAGAGTCTACAGAAGTGGTTACTCCATCAAAAGCGTTTGCCACCACAAGGAAGTGGTACGGACCAACACTGAAGAACTCCCAGTCGTAGGCCCCTGAAGTTGGGATCATCTGGTAAATTTCAAAAGACTTTGTCGATTTGTTCCACTTGTAAATCACACTTTCTATGGTGTGGTTGTTGTCGCCTGAAAGACAAATCCGTAAATGGAAGGATTGAGTCAGTTATTTATGATGTCTGGGTCTATGAAAGTAGAAACCATGTGAGAAATTCCATTTTTACCCCATCTGTGATTGGCCACAGCAAGATATGTGTTATGATTGATGTAAAATGCCTCCCAGTCTCTTGCACAGTAGGTCTGCAAAGTCTGGAATGACACAAACCGCTTTCTTTTTTTGCTCCACTTGTAAACTACGGAATAGTCGGCCCCTGAATCTTTGCTTGATCGTTTCTCTGATCCGGTCTCAGAGTTGGATACCACAAGGAATGTCTACAACAAAACAACAAGAGAGTGGTTGAGGTTACGCTTTGACTGAGAAGCAGTCCCCCTTACAATAATTGGTTAGACCTTCTTGCCCAGGTTAAAATGTCTCCAAGCCAGAGCTCCATGAGTGCTGATATTCTGATAGAGCCGGAAGCCTGAGGAGGTCCACAGATATACAGCTGAGCCGTAGGATGGAGACCGGTGAGCCATGGCGGCCATCAGACCCATCCCAGGTAGCTGGAATACCTGAATATCAGAGAAAGTATGACAGTGAACTAAAAATTGGAATAAAACAGTGCAGAGATGCAAAAGAACTTAATGGCCCTGCTTCGTGTGGTAAAAAAGACTCAATTTATTATGACTCAAAACCAAAATCTGTCAATTTTGTAGTCTAAACAAATCCCCTACAGCACAGACTAGCATTGCAAACAATAGTACAACTCAAAATGGCTAAACTGAGCTTAACACCCACAAAAATGTGTTATAAAAGTGCACAAAATAAATATATTTATAAATTACTGACAGGCATTTTCCAGAAAGCACAGATTTACTGAATTCCAATTCTAGCTAAAGGCTTTCTCAACTATGCAGTAAAATGTCAAACTAAAACACTTTCCAAGGCCAAAATCCATATTTCTGATGTCAGGGTCCTTTAAAAGTTTCCTAAAATAATATGACGTTCCGGTTTTTTTTCTTTCTGTGGCTTTAAACCTGACATGCTTTTCTCATCAGAAAAAAATGGGGTCAGATCGAAGGTTTTGGGCTTGAGGCTGGAAAATGCGTGAATTTTTATTTAGAGCAGTGCACAATCATATTGTCCTCAAATATGTCTGCAGTGTACTCGTTTGTTTGTTTGTTTGTTTGTTTGTTTGTTTGTTTGTTTGTTTGTTTACAAATATTTCAAAATTATTATTATCTATTAGGGTAACATTTAATTATTGATTCGAAATATTGATGTTAGTTAAACCATAATTAACCTTTAACTACCCACTAAATAAGGTGTTAACAGTTACTGTTGTTCATTATTTTTGTCTTACTAATAGTATTATTTATCCCATTAAATAGTTCTTATCTACAGTTTGTTCAACCTTACTTAATGAGCATAGTGAATGATTACTTCAGACATTGTTAAGGGTTAACATCTAAAATAAAATAGAGGTTGTTGATGCATGCATAACACTTTGCATTTGCATAGGAAAACTTAACAATTCTTTGTAATGCAATAAATAAAGTTGAATAATAAACACTAGCTAACTACTAACTAATGCATTAAATAATATACTTAGTAATGCATAGTAAAAAAAAAATATATATATATGTATAGGTTAATTCATGCTTAATTATGCATTAACTTGCATTAATAAAGGGACCTTCATTAGTTTTCCCTCTATTATTGTTTCTATTTCTTATTTATTCATTTCTAATAGGTGCAATACAAATTTTAAGCAGGATTCATTACACTCAGCAGATGCTTCTCATTTTCTTTCAAAGTTTTTTCATTTTTTATATTTTTTTGAATGGTCAGTGACATTGTGATTCATGGTTTTGCTGTGTAACACTCGTGTTTCTGCCAGCACCAAAACTTTAGGGACCTTTAAAAAGAAATGTTTAAAATACAAACCAACTGCTGAATAGTTTCCTTTTTTTGTAAGTGTGTTTTTGACTGGCACTTCAGCTGTTGTGTTTCTCTCAACAGGGTTTAATTGCTTAACTGTAGCATCAACAGGGTGCCCCAAACTTTGACACCCAAAACTTTTTTTTGTATTGCCCACCGGGTTCTTGTGCTTCTGCTGTGAATCAACTTATAGTACTATTAGTAATATTGTTTACAAAAGTGGAGTGGAAGTCCTGGAATATTCAAATATCAACCTCTTCATGCCTGACTTTATTTCCAGTTATATAAAATGTAATATTAAATGTTTTTTTTCTGTTCAAGGTGAGGCTGAGTTAAATGGAGTGCTGGATTTAATGGTACATTGTGAATTAGCAACATGCAGCATGAAGGAGTCAAAGGACTTATATGTGGCATAATTACATGACATTAAGGAATCATTTATACACTTCTTTTATTGAGCATGGTGGTGGCTGCTTCTTGGTTTGGAGATGTTTGCCATTGTAAAAACCTGAAACATAGTCAGAACTAAAAAATCCTCCATAGCTTTCCAAACAACTGTAGCGATGGATGCTAACTTTCTGGCTTTCTCTTTTTTGATGTACCAAAATGCATCTAAAGGAGCTTTAGATTTGATTACCTTTTTGTCTCACACATTGTCTTGTTTATAGGAATAAAAATATCGATTTTTAATTTTCTGTTTGTTGGCAAACAAATGCTAAAGAGAGGGAAGGTATTTAATCATAGAGATCTTTTTATTTTTATTTTAAATTTTGGCCACAACCCAAAATATACAAACAAAAATTGTCAAGTTAAGTTTAAAAGCCCGTAAAAAGATTGATCTTTGGTTTTCAGGGCTAAGAGAAAGGGAAAAGAATAGGCAAGTTCTGCACCCTTAAAGAGAGATTGACAAACTTTGTTTGGGTTCTTGTGCTTTCTTTAATGTGTCATCAAAGACTTCCCTGAACTCTCTTGAAAGGTAGATCACTTATTCCATCAGATAGTTCTTTTTTTAATTTTCTCTTTTTTTTTAATAAAAAAAATATCTAGGAAAGTGTACATGAGAGAAAAATGTAACTGTTAACAATTCCAGACTCAAAAAATGCATTAAAAAATCAGATAAATACCTCTATATCATGTGTCTCTGAGCTTGTGGCAAGGACCTGATTTTCTAACAAATAATCCAGCCGTTTGTGATCTACATTCACAAGAAAGCAGTTAGATTATCCTGTAAACAGAACAGAAATATGCTCAGGTTGAAGGGTTCTCACCCTCCAACAGAGTAATCCATGTTGAACCATCGCAGAGGTACAGGCCTTTCTTTTCTTGATTGAACCACAGCTGGCCTTGCAGCATCTCCGTGCAGGTCCTCTCCGAACCCAACGACACTCGCTTGTCAGCTGTTGATGGATCATTAACACATAAATACGCATAAAATAAATACGCTTTTGATCAGCTTGATTAGATTACCATCAGAAGCCGCATGTCTATCCCTCTGCCTCCCCATGACTGGCAGGTCTAAGAGCAGTGGTGGCACAGACAGAGCAGCTAATCTAGGGTCAGAAGAGGGGCAGATCTGATGGGTGGCATCAGAACCTGGCACCAGAACCAGCTGCCGCAGCAAACCCTGCAAATGGGTCGGCGGGTAAAATATTAAAGTCTGGACAGCACAGATAACAGGAACGACATTTGTGCTTTAAATTGAAAATGCATCTCACAGAAAACAAGCCCTTCCATCTTCCACGGCTGCCAATGTGGAATCTGGATCCCTGAATGTTGAGGTCTGAGGAAAAGGGCCTGGAGGGAACACTGAAACAGAAGAGCATTATTTCAAATAGCTAAGGTACGGCATGTTTCTTCCGTAAATGAGCTGCCGCAAAATTCCCTGCAGTCAAAGCATTTTGAGTTGTGTAATTTTAATAAAGTACCAGAATATGAGACTTCAATTTCATGTCTATAAATGCTATAGATGTTGCACCCTTCAGTGTCCTAGAGGGAGTTTCCACTGAAAACCGTTGATCACTTACTGTCAGATCACTATCATACACCCTCAGGGAGAGAGCAGATTGAGAGCATTATATCACACTGAAGGATCCAGTTGGGAAGCAGCAGGATATTGTGGTTTTAAACAGATGTGAGTGAAAAAAACAACTTACATTTCTATGGGAGAGCTGCAGTCCACCGTGAGCCTCACATGATGCTGCCCAACAGCTAACACAAGAGTGTGCCACTGGTTGTCAGCCAGTCCAATACCTCGAAACACCCACTGTTCTGCAGCATCAGAGGGACCTTTCATGAGAAAGTGCAGCCGTTTTGGGGATATTTTCAGCCCCAGGAGGACATCACCGGGTTCTGGATTCCTCTTGACTTGTAGCTCCATTAGCTGCTTCTTTTCAATTGAGCTTGACCCTTCATTTGTGTCGGAAACTTCTTCCTTCTCCTCAAGTTTGCTTTTATTCAAGTATTTCGGTGCCAGCAACGAAAAAACATGTTCAATTTTCTGTGAGAAAAGAAGATAATGAAGACGATCATTAAGGTTCACAGATATTTGAGTGGTTTAGTTAGCCATGGTGCAGAGATAGAGGGGGTGATCTCTGAATTGAGGATTGCAGGTTCAGTGTCTGCCATTGACTGTATCTGAGAACCGGACTGAGCGACTCCTCCCCCCTTGCGTTCCAAATAGGAAGTATCTGCCGGCTCCAAGAAACCAAAATCCTATAGAATTCTTTGTAGAAATAAACAGCCATTACTCAGTCATTGTTTGTAAAATAACCATTATTGCTCTACTAGCGTTCTACAGACATGTATATGTTCTTGATCATTCAAAGTTTGATCATCATTCAAACTTCGAGAGATGGGCAAGCAAGGTGGGAACCAAACCTGTGAACTTCCAATCAGAGACTGACTGCTCTACCTCTGCAACACAGCCGTCTCATTATATTAAATCTAAAGCCAGAACAACTCAAGTTTAAATGTCTGTACCGGTAGTTAGAACATTTTTATGAAACAATTGAAAGAAAAAACTTTGGCGTTAAAACCTTAAAAAAACAAAACATTGGTCAAGATATTTCAAACTGTATGAACTCAACCAGTAAGGTCAAGTAGTGACGTAGAACAACTATAAAATTGGTACTGTTAGGTCGTTTCTATGCTTGTCAGAGAGTCAGTCTTTAGATTCAACATTCACTGTCTTAAAGGTACAGAATATCATTTAAAGCTAAATTTAAGCTAAATTGAAAAATAATAAACAAATGAAAAAGGTGCAATGTCCATGAGTAAATGTGGCCTGTGGTGATGAAGCCCTTGAAATGGTCGAAACTTGGCTCGGTTATTGACTGAGCCTCCTCCACTGTCTTTTGTTCTCTAGTTCAAAGTAAAGGGGGAGAGAAGACATTGGGTTGAAAAAGAAACGATTCAATTAGACTTTTGAAAAGTTCTGTTCGGCCTGATTGAAAACCTGTGCGGCAACATGTAGCGACAATGGAGAAAAGGCGTGTCACAGATGCTGACGGTTAGACTGACAAATGCACTCAAGTTAAGAGAATCGATGAGCAGTTATAGAGCCAACAAGGCTATCCCTGCATAAATGTGTGTGTCTTTGGACCATGGCAAAGATTTAAACTCAGTTTACCAAAATGATCAAACCTTTAACAAAGTTTACAGTCATTTTCCCAAAGATCCATTCAAATGGATGCATTATCTATTAGAATATTTAGTTAAAACATAGATGATTCAATGAGAATTTTCCTTGGATAGAGTTTTAAAAAGTTAGGATTGACTTGGCTCATCAATGAAAAAATAAAATGTATAATTGTGCAACATATGACTCCTCCTTGTGGGAAAATATGTGTATATGTATAGGCCCCGCCGGCGACAATTAGACAGATTGACAGAGTTGAGGTGTGTGTCACTTTTAGGGGACAGCACCACTTCAAGTCCAACCTCCATAACAAAGGAGAAAATTTTTTAAAAAATTATTTTTTCAAAGGGCTTGTTTTAAGCTTGTACCAAAGTAAACATCAGAAATCTTAGCTGATCAGACGTTGCTGGTGCAGGATCTGGATTTCCACTTTTTCCCAAATGTGAAGAAAAAATAAGCAAAGAATTTACAAAACAAAATCTGGTCATTCCAAAAGTAAAGAAATTACCACTTAAACTTTTATTTAACTAAAAAAAAAAAAAAAACTTCACACAAAAAAGATTTTGTAGGAACCCTTCTTTAAAAAAAGTCCTTGTCCTTTTCACATGAAAAATGGGCAAGACTGGCAAAATTTCAAGAAAAATGAAAGGATTCCTTTCTTATAAAACTAATAAATGTAGTTTATGGTCATATGGAATTATTAACCCTTGTGCTATCTTAGATGACCCCACCGTTGCATTGACGAAACGATTTCATGTAACCCATGGACACCAGTGAAGATCACAAATCATTGAAGAAAAAAGATTCAGCGCACTGTCTAGTGGGTCTAGATGACCCAACTCCCAATGGTAAAGTGCCTAAGATAGCACAAGGGTTACGAGCTGTACAGTTGTGTAGTGGTTAGCACTTTTGCCTCATAGAAGGAAGATTTGAATCCCAGCTGGGTGCTCTCTGTGTGGAGTTTGCATGTTCTCCCTTTATATGCATGGGTGTACTCCTGGCACTCCAGCTTCCTCCCACAGTCCTAAAACATGCTTCATAAGTTAATTGGTGGCTCTAAATTATTGCTTCAGTGTAAATGCAAGAGTGTGAGGTTGTCTGTTTCTGTGTTGGTCTGAAATGGATTGGCAAACTGTGTGTGTCCAACTTTCACCCTTCAGACGTTGGGCAGAAGGCTCTAGCAACAGACCCCAAAAGAAAAATGGATGGTCGTGGGTCTGCTGGAGCCTGTCCCAGCTACTGGGACAGATTGCCCGTCTATTGCAAAGCCACACAGTCACATACATGCACACTTAGGGCATTGTAGAATCACCAATTAACCTAAGCATGTTTTTGGACTGTGGGAGGAAGTAGAAAAAAATCCATGCATGCACAGGGAGAATATGCAAAAACTTCACACAGAAATGATCTAGCCAGGTGTGGACCCAGGGCCTTTGCTGTGCCACTATATGCATGGATGGATGTGATTAATATTTTATTTGAAGTTTTTATTTTATTATTATGTGCATATCTTCTACAAACTGAAATTAACTGAACTGAACCACCAAGAATATAACTGAAACAAAATATGAAAGTTTCAGAGTTGAATGTTTAGTCTCCACATACATTTAGGGATTTTCTATTTTTCCGGCCCCCAAATCCATGCATGATAGGTTTAATGACAAGCCAAACAAGTAGTAAAGGTAAACTGACACCTATCATTAGTTTCATGAGATTTATAGAACAGCGTGGAATGAACGGAGTCAGCACTCCTGAGATGCACTCACCTTAGCTGCAGTGCGAGTGACTTTCAGCGTCAGAACAACAGAGAATTCCTTTGGGAAAAGGTCACAGTTCACCAGCAGCTGGGAGAGAGGAAAGCTCATGGAGACGTCGGGGCTCACAAAATGCACACCCCTCGCCCCATCAGCCTCCTTAATGCGCACCCCAGGGACAAGTCTGGAGGTGTCTCTCTCAAGAACAAAAGACAGAAGATCCAGAGGAAGGACATCTGTGGAAAATAGACACATAGTTTTTTAGTTAATTGTAAAAGCAAGACTACAAAAACCACCCCCTGACCTGAGGAAGAGTTCATGTCTTCTGAAGAATTTTTCAAATCCAACACAGATGTCTGTGAGCCTAGAAAAACCAGGAGGACCTCTAAGAAACTACCAGATCCTCCAAAAAACTAGAACCTCAGAGAAATGAGCAAAATCTCAGAGAATTTGAACTGAAACAGATTTATGAATAATAAATTCCTATCAAAAATACCACTTATAATTTGAATTTACAAGCAACTTTTAACAATGACATTTTTAGGTGTGTTTACTTGAGAGAAGATCAGATCAGGTTACTCCATTATTGTTTAAAAGGAAACTGTAACCTCGGCTGTAGACACAAAATGCCAATAACCTTTACCTCCCTGTAACCTGGGAGGAATGACTGCAGGAGCTAGTGTGGCTTAATGTGATTTGGGTGGGGTTGTCATAAAATATAAGACAGCCTTTGGAAAACAATACCAACGGGAGAGCACTCTGAGTACTTACAGATCGATGACAGCATCACACAAACATTCGTCTTGTGTACACTAACATTCAGATGTGTGTAACCGCAACCAATGTCTGCACTTGTTTTTGGAAGTTAATTGAAGTCAAAATGGGACAAACAGGAGGGCCTAGACAAGCGCTCCCACTATGCAGACACAGACGGTTGAAATTATCCAAAAGAATTTTAGCTGAAGGGGTTTCCCAGGTTTTGGATGGAATGAACAATACACTGAATAATCATTAACTGTTCATCACTGTAAAGGTGGGGAAAAAAAGGGGTCCAATACCTCTACACTGTCTCCATGTGCCGGTGACTGCATCAGTGGCCCTCAGGAGAAGGAGCAACCCAAATATCAGCGTTGACATTGTGGCAAAACTGGTTGTTTCAGTTGACAATTAATAAAAATGTCTCCATGGTGCTGTCATTGATCCCTTTTTCTTAGGTGATGACATAAAAGATCGTCCAGCATGTAAATCCAGGGGAGAAATAAAAAATGTCCGGCCAAACCTCAGATGACAGGCTTCTGCTTCTTCCCTGCAGATGTGTAGAGCGAGTCCTTCAGAGAAATCCACTCATCTATGAGGAGATTCCTGCACCTGCAGCTCCTTTTAAACACCGGAGCCATGCAAATCACTAAGCAGCCTGTCATTCATCCTCCCTCCACCATAAATCTGACAGCACATTTGCCTGAGGGCTGTGCTACGCTCATGTTTACAGCACACCAATTGACTAATAGGCAGGCAGACGCAGGATCTGAGAGTGACTGCGTAGGAAACGTCTGTCAGTGGGGCCTTTTTTACATTTCTTTATTAAAACAAAAAACAATAAAGCACATGTGACCTTTGATCTGGTAATGCATGGATGGATATGAGCTGGGGTTTATCATTTTCATCTTTATCCCAGAGTTTATTGCTTGAGAAGCCAAAGTATGTGCATGAAATCTGCAGTAAAATGAGTCTAAAATATGGATTCTCTCCTCATTCATTTGAAAAAGACAATAATTTGTTCATTTAGTGTTCAAGTATAAACTTAAATGAACTAATGAGAATTTATCTTTCTGCATTTCAATTGTTTTACCCCAGCCGGTGCCATGTAAAGGTCATCAAATCGCTAAACAAATTCATCAGTTGTTTAAGTTTGTTGATCCGGTTGCCATGGCCACAAAGTTGGCACAAGAAACTGAGGCGTCTCAACCAACGCCAATCAGCATATTTACAATGCAAATGAATGATTTTCCTCATCACTAGAGATGAATATCCAAGATAGAGACTCTGTAGTCATCTCTGTGATGATCTTCCATCCATTGGTTTTCATGCAAGAAAAACAGGAAATGGGTTCCCCTTTCACATACAGCAAAGTTAAAGAAAGACTAGAGTTCCATTTGTAAGCTTGACCTTATTCCTGAACGGATATTTAATAAAGTATTCAAACAATCACTACCCCAGTTGTAAAAGTGGAAGCTCTTTAGCTTGATAAGAGGAATTCACCTTTTTAATTTAAATCTCAGGTTCTTTGAATTCTTAGACTTAGGTTCAACTATTTATAATCCTTTGGTGTTAAAAGTTTGATCAACTACCGGTATGCAGTTTTTAATTTGTTTCTCTAACCAAAACAACTTAAACACATTTAGACCAATGGCGCCACCTAGCTTTTAGTTAGTTAAACTGCCAATGGTTTTTGTTTCCATCCATATTTGACAGGAGGTGAACAAACCAAAACCACCAAAAAGATTTTAAATCAAGATTTCTCCTTTCTCCCCCTGGAGGTAAGAGAAAATTCCTCATAGCAATATCAAATTCATTATCTTCAAAGAATATTTACAACTCAAGATTCTGAGTACCAAACTATATTTATTGTATACAGTAGTAAAAGACCACAAATAATGTACAATTCAGTAGAGAAAAAAAAAACTAAACATGACGAGACCTGGACCCCGTTCTTCATACATAATGTAGTTCAGCCGACTGCCATAAACCTCATAGCAGCTCAGTCTTCACAATGCAAAGGGGGAAGCCAATTTCTTGGCATTAATAACTGTGCTCTTGATTGTGTGTGAAAAACTGTAATCAGTATTTGTGCACAAGCCCATCATCCAATATTTTTATTTCTGTTTGTGTAGCACAAAACTTAAGACAAAAAAATAAAATAAAACATGACTTTGGGAAATGTAGGTTTAGGGTCAGTTAAAATGTCTTCCGATTAATCGAAATTTACACAGCAAAATTAAATGTAAAAAAAAAAAAAAAAAAATAGCAGATGGCAGGTATGAATACACCCATGAAAAATGTCTAGACACCAACATTCACTCTCAATCTAAATGCATACAAAAATACAGCTGAAAAACATGTAAGAAGTTTAATATACAAGGGGGGAAAAAGCACCGTTCTAATGTGGCCCAAAGAGAGATAAAGGGTAAAACAACATGTTTTAGGCCGTCACAATGTTTACAAAGACTGGCTTTAAATCTGTTTTAGTGCTCTCTGCGGTAAAGATTAACACAGCTTTTCCTGGAGATAAGTTCCAACTTTCTTTAAATGATGACTTCGTATTTCTTAGAGGGTCTGAGTTTGAATCCAGCTGTTACACAAGGTATACTTGATGTTAAAAATAAAATTCTAGGATCTTGTTGGCCCTTACAGGATCAAATAAAGCCTCTTAGGTGACCCATATATGAAGAACGGGGGCCACGAGGGCACAATACACAATTCTCTCTAAAGTCCACCTGCTCACCTCACTGCTGAAGTAATCGCAATGAAATAAATGCATCTGTTAATTTAACAATACACACTCTATCTGCAATAACTCCACAGCAAAATTGTGTTTTTGTTCATGAAAAAAAAAAAAATATTTCAACAAGGACGTAAAAGTGTGTCAGCATCAAAATCCCACTTTTGATGGCTCAAACCGGAAGATGTCCTTGTTTCGAGCCCGCCATTTGCCACATGTGATAAGAACACAAAAAATATGCAGCTGACACTTCGGGGTGGTGGGACCGATTCAGCTTCAGGCGACACAGATGGAACCTTGCAATGGCCTCTAACAGAGATATACATCAAACATGGAGTTCATTTCTGTCTTTGGATTAACAAACCAAGCCCCTCAAGACATTTCTAAACCCTTGCTCAAATACGTCTGTACAAGAAGAAAAACAAAAACCAATGACCCAAATCTGCATTCATTCTGTAGTAAGACCCACACACACAGGAAAAAAAGAAAACCCTTAAGCATCTAAAATGCAAAGCCAATTAAAATCCATTTTTGTACGTTGCCATTCAAAGAAAAAGCCAGTTTGCAAAGGGAATGAAAACGGCGAACTGGATGCTAAGCTTTCACCTGACAGTGAACCGGAAATGGCCAAACCAGGAGGAGCTACAATGAACTGATGACAGCTTGCCAGTAGTGTAAGGTTGTATAAACTGGCCAGTAGACAGACTGCCATCACTCACACATACACGCAACTTCCGTCCTGACTGCGACATAATATAAAAAGCAGAGAAGCCCCTCCCACACGTCAACATGTCATAATGATAACCTTTAACAGTGGAAATAATATTAACATTAATAACAATAATAATAATATAGAGCTGAGAGTAGCGATGGAGACAGAGAGGCAGTGAAGGTGGTTGAGGGGGTGGTCTGAAGGTGGTCACTTAATAGTAGGGCTTAGCACTTCCCTCCAGTCTGCTGCTGGAAAACATCTATGGTGTCTTCGTCTTCCATCTCAAGCTGAAAGAAACGCAGGAAAAAATATTTAACTTATTTAATAAACAAATACCAAAAGACAAAAAATCTGTACAGTCATGTTGGCCATCACATAACCGTACCTGTGCAGGTGTATCCGTTTCATTGATGGGCTGGCCATCAAACCTGAACCTGATCTGCCTTATTGAGAGTCCCTTTGGGTAACAATAAGTAGAAATGTTTGGATTTGAAGTTTGATAAAGAAGAAAATCTGTTTAACAGGCGTCACTGGTTTTTGCTTACCTGCCGTTCACAGTACGCCTTCATGAGTTTACTGAGAGGTGTGTGTCTTTTGATTTTGAACTGGACCACCGACCCATCTTGGCCTGCAACTTTGAGATTGATGTGATCGTTCTCAGTCTTCACTCCTTCCTGTTGATGGGGAACAAAATAAGAGTTGCAGGAAAAAGAAACACCACAACGTCACACAAAGCATACACATCCCAGCTTATAATAATATTAAAATCGATTTGTTTTTGTTTAAATGTCTTAGTTGGTGTTTTGCACAACTTTACAAAGGAATGATTTTTTTTTCAGAACAATTCAAACTTAAACTTTTATTTATTAAGAGGGTAAAGAACAGGTCTTGCTGTTGTTTTTCGATGCTAACATTTTTTCTCGACAGCTAATTAATTGGTCTTTTCTTGTATATCCCTAGTTTAAAAAACTGTAATGTACAGTTTAAAAAACTATTTTAAAAAACACACACAAACTAATAGTCAATATATTATTATAAAAAATAACGTAGACGTTTGCAGGAGTCTCTGATTTTATTGTTGCACATGCTAATGTTAGCATGGTTAGCTCCCGGCTATATGTGGTTAAGCCTTTGGCTAACGTTAGGGACTGTAGCTGCCCGGCAACGCTAACAGATTTGAATCATCCCACGAGAGGGGCTAACGTGGGAATTTAAAAAACTAGAGCAAAAATATCGAGGCCAAATGGGGTTTCATATGTGTGCGCCACCTCCGTGGGCACTGCACTGTTTCATTTGCGGCATTCGCAGTTGCGCACAGAACGTGGTCCCGCTTCGACAAAGGGCAGAAGACGCAAACAGCAGTCGCAACTTAATTAAGCCGTTTACTCATAAACGTCCAAATCCAACTTAACAGGGGTGCAATAGTGCAGTTTGCATCAACGCACCGCAATATAAGCCCCAAAACGCAAATGCACTGATGTGATTGAGCTAATTCATTTGCGAAACAAACACTGCGCCACTTTGCAAAAACGTGCAAACCAGGCCATTTTAGATTGCACATCTGAGCAACGGCTTTGTACGACGTCCTGTAAAACCCTACAAATAAAAAAGCTCTCTCTGTCTCAGAGCCTTACCTTTGGCTTCTCCTCCGACATGTCTGGTGAATTGACGGGAAACGTAATATTCTTGATTTAGCTTTTAATTTTTTTTCTTCCTGCCGCCTTCTCTCCGCTCTTCTGCTCTGCTCCCGGGTGCGCGCATAAGATAGCCTTTGGGATCGACGATTGGTCCGACAAAACCACGTGCTTCTCTCTCTCTTTTTTTTCAACGCGGGAGCGCGGATACACGAGCGCGCATTTATGCAAAATTCTCGGTCACGCGAAATTTAAAGGAGCAATTAAACACATTTTAAAACGTATTTGAAGTAATTAAAAACATAACTAAGAAATATCTATTTTTTAAATTTAATTCTATAAAATATTTATATTACAGCTCGGGAGAAACTGTCTTGGGTAAAATGGGCTAAAGACAAAAAATGGTGACAGATAGTGTACCGGTAGGTGTCCAAAATGTAAACTGTAATTTGGGTTTTAAAAATTGCGTTTTAGTGTACAAAAAAAGGATAATATATTATTTTTTATATATGTTAGTACGGGTGTTTCAATTAATCAATTTATATTTCTACATTCTAATAACTAGATGGATCCTTCTGAGGCAAGTTATTAGAATTGAATAAAGTCGACCTATACAATTATAAAATCAATTGAACATAAAATAAATTGATTAAATCAATGTTGGAAAATACCATTTGGTTTAAGGCACGGTCGGTTCATTTTTAAGGGTACAACGATTAACCGATGAATCGATTTCGATTCCTACCATCCAATCAGTTCAATCTGTCTGAGGCAGGATGGAATCAACCTAAATTATTTTAAAAAATCATTTCAAAATTAGATAAATTGATAATCGAATCCATCTTGGAAAATACCAGTGGGATTGAGACACAAGGTAGGTATATTTTTCTATAATGTAAGAACGGCCATTTGTCACTACAGTGGACAACGCACATGCAATGGCAGCAAAAATGATCAAAATATCATTCGAGTCCAATGTGTTGAAACACTTTTAATTTTGCAAAAATGTTTGACCCCCGCAAAGGGGGGTCTAAGGGCTGGGATGCCAGTATAGCTTAGTCAGTTTGTTAGTTCATTTTAGTATTTTCCTATTGAACTCTTTGTATTCATGATCCTTTTGAGTTCATGTTTTACTTCGAAGCCCATGTTGTTGTGATTTTGGGCTATACAAATAAAATTGAATTGAATTGACCATACTGTGGGGTAGGATAGTCTAATAATGTTCTGTTTGTATTATGTTGATGTGAAAAAACAACAGTGAGCTGAACTTCATGAAACTAAATTGATTGATTTTGATTTTCCATCAATTCTTGTTTACTTGTTTGAACACACATTTAATTTACACTTATAATTATCTTGGATAAAATACAATGAATCTGAAAAACGTCACCTGCAGAGTTAGTATTCATCTCCAAGTCACACTGGTTGAGGTTTGGCTACAGGTGTCCTGAATCCATTTTAGGTCAGTGAATCGGTTCGTTCAAAATGGACTAATATTAACTATGAAACAGATCAGCAACCAAAAATTGTTGAATGAAATTGTTGGTAAAATTAATTGTTACACCCCTAAATGTCAACAATTGTGAGAAAATGAGTGTTATGCACTTATATCTATATATATAGATATCTATATCTATATATATATATATATATAAAAATATGAAGATTTTGCATAATCAAGATAATCAAGAAGATAAACATTATCAGTTCAATAATTCATGTAAAACTGGTAGTTTAATTTTCTTTAAATATATTAAAATAAAAATTGTATAATTAACCTGTATTTTAATTCATTTTAAAATGCATTTCATTAGGTTTTCATTTTCAAGATTGTGGTTAAAATGAAATTGATAAAAACAATGGAAAAGTACAACAAATAATAATAATAATAATAATAATAATAATAATAATCATCAAGTCCAGAGTCAATCCCAGGTTTAATCAGTCTCAATACTTTATTGAGTCTTTATGGAAAACATAACATTCAAATTAGGGTATTAATAATAAAGTTATAATAACATCACATATCTGTATGGGATTAAGGTTTCTTTCAAAATTCCTAAATTTTAATACATTTTCTGAAACCATCAATAAAAAAGTAAACATTCTAGTTACGGAAAATGCACTAAAAACATAAAACCCTGCTTTCAAAAACTTGGAACAGGTACAACAGTTTTAAGTGGAAAGTTAATAGTTAAAATTAGCATCAAGCTAGGAGAGTGATCTGAAAAAAGTAATTAATTAATAAATACGTTTTGAAAAACACTACAGCTGCAAGCATCAATGGACACATCATCATTGGTCATTGCTCCACAGCACTCTTAAAAAAGAGCAGAATGATACAGTAAAATATTTTTGTTGAGAGTTTTGCAACTATTGATGACTTTAGTGGGTCTCATTTGTTTATAGAACCAGGTTGTGGGTTGACAGCTGTGTCCTTGGCTTCAAATCTCCTTCCTTGGATCTCATGCAAATCTTGAGTAGGGATTTGGTCCATTGAGGCCTAAAAGAAAAACATAAACACGCGTCATTAACATGAATAGGCTTTTCCTGTTTTTTTTGGGGAGGGGGGATAAACATTTTGTTTTAACAACACTCTTTCGTGTTGGACATTTAGACTGCAGATGGATAGATGTCAGTCACTGTAGGTTACAGTAGAGCTTTAAACGCCCCTACGGGTGGATGCGGGCAAAAATAAGGCGAACCTGTACAGGGCAGGTGACCGCTCGGTAAGCCCTTAGAGCAAAAATGTTGTTCAACATGTTTTTCTGCGGGCATGTTGTGGGCGTCAGGTCATAACAAACACTTAAAGACCCACTCCAATGAAAATCCTGTTTTTAACATGTTCTTATGGCATTTTTCTCATGATTGAGGATATTTATTGTGAAAATTAACCTTAAATTTGTGTTTGAGTTTTTTTCTTTTTTTTTTCAAAATTGTGGTGAATCAGGAGCAGACAAAAACTGTCATTTGATAAAAAGAGCGTTT
The DNA here is from genome assembly GCF_053564925.1 of Oryzias latipes. Taxonomy (NCBI): domain Eukaryota; kingdom Metazoa; phylum Chordata; class Actinopteri; order Beloniformes; family Adrianichthyidae; genus Oryzias; species Oryzias latipes. The sequence continues at coordinate 22,355,887 of NC_136258.1, read as the reverse complement.
CTGTGACCTAAATCTACAATCGGCAGGCCACAAGCTCCCTGCTCTGCTCCATTCGAATGCCTCCTCTTGTAGACGACTAGAGCCATGTACATCTTCATTTTCCTCGTTCAAGCTGGCATCTGACTCAGAACTGTTACATACCTCCAATATTGCTCACCATTTTTGTTGAAACAGTAATGTTAGGTTAGGGTGTGAGGGGCTGTAAGCTAGCCGGGTGACCCCAGACAACCCAAAAACCTATGGCACCCAGATGCATAAGGCATTAAAAAAGAAAGTGGAGGAGCTTGAGTAATTTGTGTCAACAGTCCAGAGAAAAAAAATGAGGGTTAAGAGGAACGAGTGTAGCACATTGAAATGTTTGAAAGAATAAGTAAAGAATTTTGTGTGACAGTGTCAGCATTAGAAGGAAATGTGTACAAGATGGTGCAAGGAACAACATGAACGAGGAAGCAGTGATGAAGATGTTCAAGTTTTACTTTAGAAAGGATAGAATCCGGAACGAGTTCATTGGACAGACAGCTGGTGTTGGACGTTTTAGCATGTTCAAAGGAGGAAAGGTGAATACATCAGTCTGGAGGAAGGCCAAAGATTAGATTCATGGTAAAATTAAAGACAACATGATGTTTGTCAATGTGAAAAGAGGATGGGGGTTCATTTGGGGCCGAAGGAGCAGTAAAAAAAAAAAAAAAAAGAAATTGTAAGTCACTGAAAAATCAATCCAACGATCCTATTTTGGCAGAAATATTTAGTTTTATATACAGAAACATAGTTAAAAAGGACCATTCTACATTTTGCATAGAAGCTACTTTATGTTTGTGTCCTCAGTCACGCTTTCAGACCTGGTCAAACGTATCAGAAAGTTCACATGCATGTTCGATGTGTGAAGGGAAACTGACAAACTCTTGTCTTGACGTGGAAACTTAGAGCAGCATCAACTCTGATCAAACAAACAGCAAAAACCTAATTTAAACTTTTATTACGTCCATAAATGATCTCCGTCTGAAATAGAGATGATGTTTCGGGTTATTGTCCCGTCCTTGTCACTTTTAACTAAAATAAACACAAGCGACATGACTCAACAAAGAACACCTTAAGAATATCAATGCAATGCTTTGCTCAACATTAAAACAAAGTATTTGATGTTTTGCTGAGGTTTAAATAGATTATTTGAAGTGCAGGTCAGATGGATCATCTTTCCTTCAGTTACATGAGGTGTGTTTCAATAATTGCTACTTTTGTATTTACCAGAAAAAAAGATCCAACATCATATAAATCATCCTATAAATCAAGCCAGGAAACCAAAATGTACCTTAACTTTATGGTCCAACTATGCATTTCATACAAAGGATCATTTTAACATGTATAGGGATATAGTTTTGTAGCACTGATTTAGCCCCTCAGAGGACTAAAAACTTACCATATTTCTGTCGGATTTCCTGATGTCTCTGTTTCATCTCTGCAGTCCTGATAAAGAGAAAACACACCAATGTGAGTTTCACCACATGAAGTCTTGAACTTTTCTTAAAATGTGTTGTTGTCTTAACCATGTTAAGATTGTACCCATTTTATCTAACAGTATTACTTTTAACTGACTACCAGTCACATGTAGCATGCAAAAACGTAATTTGCCTCATACATTTCTGCAACATTCTATTGCGTGTTAGGTTTGTTAGACACACATTATATTTGGTTACAGTGTTCCCTCGCTATATCAATGTTCACTTTTTACATTCTCGCCATTTCTCCTGTTTCTTTTTTAGAGCAATTTTGTTTTTTTGCAGCGCACTGTGTTCTGCGTCCAGATTGGTTGTTTTGTGTTCACTTTGCATGAAAAAATCCAGAAAATGAGCAAGAACTGGGATTCTTACCTTTGCTCCTGCTTGGTCTTTGCCTTATCGCCTCTTCTCTGCATTTTGTTTTCAAATCTTGTGGATCTTGATGCACAAACACAAGATAAGTATTATTACGCATTTTGCACGACGCTACAGCAAAACAGTTCATGTCAATTCAATTCAATTCAGTTTTCTTTATATAGCCCAATATTACATCAATATTTGTCTCAATGGGCTTCATACTGGTGATTTTATACGAACATGAAATAAAGTATAATAGGTAATTGCTAAACTAAACTAAACAGACTTGGCTAAACTGGTCATCTCTGCCTTAAGACCCTGATTCTTGGTAAAAACTCCTAAAAAAAAAAAAAAAATCTGGGTTAAAAAAAAAAGTCAGAGTGCACAAAATGTAGAACGAGAGTCTTTGTTATCATTTTGAATAGCCTTGTAATTGTAACGTGTCAGATTAAGACATTTTAGAGCATGCTTACCCAAAGCTCTCACACTTGCAGCAACAGAACATGCACACCAGGAGAGCAATGATGATTACGCCACCAAGCACTGCCAGCGTGATGATCAGGGTCTGAAAATTCACTGCAGAAAAATGACAGTTAACATATTTTGTAAAAAAACAACAACTTTTTTTTAGGATTTTGGTAAATCCTTCCCCGTCCAATATTGATGGCTTTGAACTGTAAATAATTCTCTCTTAAGGAAGCATAATTGTTAGATTTGGTTCAATTTCATAACCAATGCACAAAACCATAACGCAGCAGGTCTTGTGACCACTTTTTGTATGCCATGTGTGTCACTGATGACACGCACAGAATGTGTGGCATTCATTTACATACTAACATAGCTAGCGAAACGTATCTAAATAAAGGCAAATATTCCCCTTCCTTCAGTCAGCCATTGTGTCGAGCAAAAAAGAGAAAAGCATCCTTTTTGAACATCTCAATTTGGGAGAGATTATGGTCAAAGTATTGGTTTCTGCTTCAAGCCAGTGGATAAGAACGTTTTACGTCCTTTTTTAAAATTGTAATCAGAAAACCAAATTACATCATTAAAGACATGTATTTTATTGTTTGAAAACCAACTTGTTTCTGTTTTAATTTATGATAGCGTCATATTTCTATGTAAACCTGTGGTTCAAAAACATATAGCCTAACTTAGCGTATTTAAAAAAAAAAACCTTTGTTCTATATAAAACACAACAATCGAACACCTGACTTTTAAATCAGTGTTTGTAATTGTATCCATTGCGACACATTTGTGTTCAAGACACTCAAAGTGAGACTCAGGCAGGTTGAAACTGGATAGGCATTTCCTCTCAATATGTGCTTTATTTGCTCTTCACTCAGTGAAAACACACACAGGTACGCATAGAGAATGATTTATACTTTGAGAAAACATTTCTGTTTTGATGCCCTAAAGAACCTCATGATACAGAACTAGCTTATTGTAGATTTCTGTGATGAATTATTTATATCCGTTTTTGATTATTCTACATCTAGTATATCTTTGTATAAATACAAATTTCTGTTGTTTGTCTTGTTTTTGTATTATTTCTGCTTTTCAATTCCAAATATGTAGTTTTTAGAATTTATTCTAGATTAATGCCAAATTTAGTAATAAAAAAAACATTAAAACAATATATAAATGAGTGATTTTTTTTCTTCTAATATTTTAAAAACTATTGAAAATCTTAAATATGACTTTTGCATTAAGCATGCATATATTAAATGAAAGAAAATATTTCCAGAAAACATAAATGTTCTTACTCATGCAGAGCCCCCAGCGTGCATCATTCAGTGGGCAAAGAGCATGGGGTGGAAGGATGGTCTTCGCTGGATAAGTTACACATGACTTGGTTTTAATGCACCACAAGCACTGTCATGACAACAAAAAAAAAAAACAGAAAAGAATGTGAATCTGTGAGGATTTGGGTCACTTTGGAGAAGAAAAAAATGTGATAACATCACTCTTTATGCAGGCGGAGAAGTTAGGAATAACAATCAGAGCAGTTACTCAACAAACCAGACCAACAGGTACTGGGGGAGGAGCCACCCTTCTTCACCTCACACAGCTTTTTCCATTGTACCCAAATAACAAAGGAAATGACTGGATTTTGTGTCTAATGGAAAAATGTATGCCCTTCTTTAGTTGAAAGTGTTTCCTCAGATTAAGTTGTGTTCACAGCACAGTGGAGCTATGAAAGATAAACAGATCAGGAGCCAAGGGGTTAGGTGGTGCTCAAAAGCCAGACAAAATACACATCAGATCTGATCATTAAGATAATAAAAGGCCAAAGAAAATAGCACACTACATCATTTTTACTAAAAAAAAAAATCAAAACTACCATTCGTCCAGTCAAATACTCTTGTGTTCACAGAACAAAAAGTATTATTTCGTTTGAAACACACTAATTTATATTTCAATGACTTACCGAGACATTTTTCAGACATTCCTCACAGTTTGTAGCATTTTTCTTCTCGCACACTGTTGGTAAAAACAACAGATCAAGTATTTACATTATATATATGTACATTTTTGGTCACAGGAAAAACACAAGTTTCATGTTGGACAGATTAGTAGAAAACTGCAGGATTCAGACTAAAAAGAGGCCTAAACCTTTGTGTGGTTTATGGAAGTTACTGCAAAGCCTCCTGGGAAATGTTCTATGGGGACTGAGTGGTGTAAACAAGCAGGCTTTAGTTAGATTAGTTTCATGATTTCAAGCAGAAACAGTCGACAAACCGATTTTTTGGTTTCAATCATTCAAACAATACAGTGATTATCTCGTTTGTTTCTTTTTTTGGTCTTTAAATTCTGAAAGAAATCTATAGTTGTTAGAGTAAAGAAAATCCACGTTCAAGGACAAAAACAAAAGTATATTTTTAGGTTTCGTGGCCATAACAAGGATAACAACGTTTACTTCTTTCAAAATCATTTTAATACATTATCAGGTAAATACTAACCGTCTGATAAAAATTAATATATATTGTTTTTTCCTCTTCTTTTTGTAAACCTGAAAATTGGCAGGTGACTTTCAAAGATGTAGACCAATGATTACTTGGATAAAAAAATATTTAAGACATTTAGATAAATTCAAAAATCTTTGGAAATTACAGCAAAAATACTGGAACCAACAGATAAGGGGGGAATTTCAGTGTCTAAAACTCCTGAGTAACCAAAGTCACTCCACATTCTTACCGTCATCAGGTGAGGACTGAGCAAGAACTGACGCCAAGCCGAAAACAAGCAGGAGAGCTGCGAGTAAAACCCGAGAATCCATCATTCCCAGACAGACGCACAGGACGCAGACCACTCGCAGCGTCGTTCCTATGAACTTTACAATCGACAAGACGAAGGAAAGCGAGAATCCAGAGAGAAAAAGGTTTGGTCCTCTCGACAACAGGAACTCCAAAGCGAACGTGCCCAGAAGGAACTAAAAGCCAGGTAGTGACGCACGGTTTTTACGCGCAGAAGACAAAAAAACAGGGAGGCGTCAGTGGCGAAACAGCAGTTTTCAAATATAAGAATCTGAGACTGTAGTCCAATTTTAGTTCAAAAGAATAAAGTCCACCATTAAAAAATTCCATTACCTATATGAATGCATCCATTGCTCATTTGGTGTGGGTTTCAACTAATTTTAAAAACTTTGTAAAACTTCTTTTGATTTCCACCTGAAAGTGTAGCTGTTAACCTGCACGTTATCCTTTTTGGAGGAGACAGAAACAACCCGTGTTGTATAGAAATATGGTTTACTTGAGTCGATGTAAAAGTTGGTATAAAATCTTTATCAAGACTTGTTTCTGTTTTTTCCAGTTATAAGTGACCAAACCAAACGCAGCATCCTTTCAAGTTTGTTTATTAGTGCAAAACACAATGAGTGAAAACAAAGTAAGAACACCGTTTTCTGGTTTGCAAGGGAAACAATAAATCGAGGACAATTGTCAATAATTTAATAAAGCATAACTTTATAAAGCCAGTTACAATTAAAAAAAAGAACATCTCTGACTTTCTCTTTTCTTTTGTATTCATTGATCAAGCACAACAAATAACAAGGTAATGGTAATTATAAGCATAAACCAAAGATTAGATTGGGCCCCATTCTGGCCGCCTGCAGCTGATAATGGGACCTTTAGCAATGAAGTTGCCCTTGGATATGACTTTGTGATCAAATACTTGGGATTCTAATACTCCTTAAGGGAAAGTTCAGACAGAGCCAGAATCCTAAAGATCTCAGAACTTACTGTTTCAGCTCCATCAACTCGTAAACTGAATTTGCCCCAACTCTGAAAATTATTTTTTAAGATCCCAGAGGAGAAAGAAAATGTAATTTCACAGATCTTTCGGAAAACTTAGATTATATATTATACTGTCCACTTTAATTTATATACTTGCATCTTGTATCTGTGAATAAATGACTCAAAATTTTCTGTATGAAAAAAAGATTTGAAAAAGCAGAAATGTTTGGTTTCTGCTTGACAATCCACAACTTGACTACCTTCTGGTATTAAAAAAGAAATATGTTTGGGTCAAATTTCTATTTTTTATTGTCAGGATGGACTTTACCTATAGGCATCTCAGTATATGTGTTTTTTTAATGAACAGTACTGCCATCTACCTGCAGTCTGACAGTCCAGAGACGTTGATGTGACTCTATCTCCATCTTATAGTCCAAAACACACACACACACACACTCACACACACACATGAAAACTCTTGGATTTCCAAGTGCACAATCAATTCATTTCAGAGCCTGTATGTTCACAGTGTTCATCTTCCACTGAGGCTGGACATTTCCAGTGTATTTTCAACCCTCCGCAACCAGACAATGCAATAAATACTGTACAATAAATAACAATAATATTAATATTCACTCAGTACCCCATCTCTGAAATACCGTTCTTTTTCCTTCTATCAACAATTACAACACCGTTCCTTGCAATAATTATTATTAGTCATGTAACTACATATGATGCACTCGTTTCCACTTTTCAACAGTTTGAATATCACTATTAACAGAATCACACACACACGGCAGCAATCCAGACACAGGAGTGGTTAAGATAGTGGGTTCACATTATAGTGGTATTAGTAATAAATGTCTTCATATTTTTTAGGAGGCTGGAAATACAGACAAACCTTGTGGTTTTGCCCAAATTTGTCCTAATCCTCTTTGTAAAATAAAGAAACATATAAACCATGGAAAACTTTACAAATATGGCTTAAAATAAGGATTTTAGCAGCCCATAGTTTTCTACTGTTTTATACGTTTTGGTGAAGTCAAATTAAATGAAGACTGGCAGACATAATTAACACAACTTACTTATTTTACATTAAATGTGCCACTTTGCAAGTAGTATGGCATCTATAGACTGTACAGTGCAGTAACCAGCAGAAATGTCAATACTTTGAATTATTGTGTGTGATATACAGTACAAAACATTAAATATATCTTAGCTTATGTGTTGTTTGTGGCTATACAGAGTTCTGTTGCTATGTTATATGTAGATACAGCTGTCGTCATGGCCTTGATAATTCATAAATCTACTCGGAGAGATAAATAAGCCTCTTGATCAAGCTGAAGATGAGTAAGAACATCCGGAGCCAAAACTTTACCTTTAAAAGTATTTTTTTCAGAAATGCTTACAGCCTCATTTGTCTTCCCACTCGTGGCCACACGGTGGCACTGATGAGCAAGCAGATAAAAATTAAAAAGAAAACTTCTCTTCTCATAAGTGACACAGGTAAGTGACATGGACAGATCCACCATGGAAGGGCCAACAAGAACAAGAGTTCAGTTAACATTTGAAAAAAAAAAATAGACGAAGAAGGAATCAGAGGAGAAAGAAGGAGGCATGAGAGAGTGATTTAAACAAGGAGGAGTGGCTTTCATCACGCAAAGAAACCACCTGACAGCCAAATTGTGCTTCTTATTACCGACTTTTCTTCCACAACAGAGAATGGAGGAGTGTGCTTGAAAATCTACATGCAGGACTCCGGCCGGGTGGTTTTGTTTTTTGAAGTGACTGTCCCAACAGTTTCTTTGTCATGCTAGTGTTTTTTTTGTGTTTTTTTTTTTCAGATGGTTCCTTCACCCGCTTCTCGTTTTCTACCCAAACTTGCTCTTCATTCAACTCAAGGAATAAGCAGGTTGTTGTGACTGCCCATTGCAGTTTCATGGATACACTCAGGGATGGGATTGGTTGGTGATTGATCACCTGGCCCAAGAACTGCCCACGCTGGTTACAGACATGATGCTACAGCGCTTCTTCACCATCATGTTGATGTACGCTCTCATGATCTTGGTGATCTCTCCAACCTAAAGAGGAAAACGGATTAGATTTAGTTGCATGGTCACACATTTTTAGGCATTAGCTATACTAAAAACATGTAGAGAATTTAGGCATTATAAATAAACCCCAGATTCAATCAAAAGAAAAAAAAGGTTTTACATTTTGTCGCCTTAAAGATTTGTACTGATTTCTGGTGTCAAGACATAAAAATCTTGATGGACACTCATTTATAACAAGGTTGTCACACCTTCTTTTAGCACAAATATTAAAATAATAAACTATTTGTTGCTGTTTGTACAAGCTTATCTGTCTTTTTTTTAACCATGGATTAGCATTTCATATGTGTTTCTCATACACAGTTTTATATTTTTAAATTGAAAAAAGCAATATTGTTAATTTTAAACAACCTAATCTTAGATGTAAATTTAAAAAAATTGTAATTGTAATTTAATGGGTTCGGTAAAAATTTGCTTTGGATTCATCAAATCCATGAATTAACGTCCCTATATTTGCGCTCTTTTTGTTCAGGCAAGAAGAGCTTTTTTGTGAATATTAATTTTGCAATTTTACAAAAGGAAGGTCCAACTTTAATTATGATGTTTTAAACAAAAACATTGAATACTTTTATAAATATCCATAAAAAATAATTTAAACCAGAATGTACATACATTAATTATTGTTGTAAAATAGGAATTTTGAATATGGGAGTAAAAAAAATTGCTCCCTTCTGCCACCTGCTTGTAGTGGTCTTTGGAGGAACTGCAACATCTGATCCTTCTGGATTTGCATCAAATTTGGTGACTAATTTCTAATGCTGTTTACATTTAAATCTATAGCAAATTTGATAAAAGCTGAGTTCTCACCAGTGAAGTCTCGAAAAACATCTCCCTCTCATCCACAATGATCTTATAGGTGCAGGGTTGTGAAGCTCCAAAGAAGGTGATGTGTTCGTACTGGAAAGTCTCCAGGGGTTTGGGTTCACCTCGTTTATACACAGAAACATTATCAGCACTCACACCCAGCCACAGGTCATGAGGGAAACCTCCTTCTTTACACTGTCAGGATGAGAAATGCAAAGGAGAAGGGCATCAAGGGGTTAATAATGTCCATTTTAATGCGTTATATAATGTGCTTTTTGTATCCTCACCTCTACATCAAACAAAGTAGATCCATAGCCAGGCCACTCCTTAATGATACTCATGTATTTAAGCATGGCCTGGTGCTGCGGCATGCCTTGCAGACGGGTCCACTTCTCCAGAACACTTGTTCGCGTGGCAGAAGTTTCCTCCTTGACCCACATCTCCAGCATTTGCTCCTCCTCCACCTGAAATAGAAAAAAGTTTAACCTCCATGCAAGTGAAAGTGAAATCTTCACACTGTTGAAAGAATAGATTTTAAAACAATATTGTTTCTATTTTTTATTAGCTGATTCCAAGTCACGGCTCCCTAAAGAGATGGCATATGCTTTATTTCTGCAAAGATGCCAAATAAATTTGTTGGAATTATACTTTGATTAGGTGGAAATGGTCTTAACAAGCATCTGGCTAAGATATTTTCTGTTAGTTGTGCTCCATGTCAATTCTTTATACAAAACATTTAAACATTTCATTCTTTTCCACATATGAGGGAATGTGAGGAAGGGGTAAAACCACCAGAAATCTAACAGGTAAAATTTAATGTGAAAAAAATAAAGGAAAAAAAAAGATTTTAAATGCTCCTCTATATGATTAGATATAAAAAAAAAAAACATGTTTCTTTACTAACTAAATTTATAGTTGTATATTATATGGGGGGTATGGAGGCTCATAGTTTCAGTTGACTGTTAGATCATTTTATTCTTTTCCTTTGAGCGGCTTTCTTTAAAAGGTGGCAGCGGCTACATTTGCAAACTGCAAACTGCAAACAAAGTTTATTTGTATGGTAAATGGGGTAAAGAGGATCACTACTGTTTTGTGTTTTGAAATAATAAAAAAATGTAATGTGCTATAATTATTTTACATGGAAATACACAGTAGAGCAGGGGTCTGCAACTTTTGATGCTAAAAGACCCAAAAAAAACAACGAGAGCTGCAAAGTCCCGCTTCACTGTTTGGAAGAATTAAGCCTTTTATTTTTGAAATGCAGCTTTTAGATATGTACAGTAACTGAATTATAACATTGTTATATGTTCTATATGGAGAAAAGTCTAAATTAATTTTACTTTAGACAAGAGCACATACAAGTTTATTCTAAATAAAAACACATCCTTTGTCATAACTAACCAATTATTTTTCAAAGTATTTTTCTTTAAAGTCAAAGAGCCAAAATGAAGCGATAAAAGCCTATGGTTGCAGACCCCCACACTAGAGCATCTTCAAAATTTATTTTACATTTTCCACCCACACTACTGACCTTCTGCTTCTTCAGTGAACCTGTTTTGAAACTTCTCCTGAGGGTGCCGTCCAGGAAGCTGGGAGTCTTTCGTTTCTCTGTGCCTGTCCCAGCCCCGCCCTGTCCTCCTATTGTGCAGATTCCATCTCCCATCCCTCCACTCCCTCTTCCTCCAGCTCCGCCTGCAGCGCCAACACCCGGTTTGGTGGAATGGAGGATTCGATTCCGAAGGCGTCCGATAGGATAAACGCTTCCCAGGCTCCATCCAACCCGGCCAGCTCCATCTCCATGGAGATACTGGAGGCGTAAAGCTGCCAAGTGCTGCAGAGTTTCCTCTGAGGCTGGGAAGTGACCACTGATCAAAGACTCATGAGCCTTTGACAAAGACAGAGCAGCTTTCAGAAAATCATACATTTCTGAAATTCTCCACAAAGTAACATTTTTTGTCTTTTTGGTTTAAACCTTTATATAACACATAAATTTACTTTAGGACCAGCACAAAATCCAAAAAATAGTGTGTGTAAAATTAAGCGGAGTTAAATTAAAAGATGAACAAGCCCTGTATGCTGTATTAGTTTAAATTTAATGAAGCGTCTCAATGAGGAAGCATTTTCTTTTAGAAAAATAAAAAAAATTTGAACGATTGCCTCTGAAAAAAAGGATAAAAAACAAGCAGACACAAAAAACAGTTTTTTAAAAGGTCTACGACCCACTTACTGTTGTCATATCTGACATTTAAATGAAAAATGATCAAATTAAGCACATGAAACAGTAAGATGAAATCATCAGAAAAGACTCATACATGTTAAAAAACGTAACTTTGCAACAAACAAACCACATCACTTAAGACATCTGAACTGAAGTAATAAAAATACACAAACAGAATAATGGTTGAAGCAAAGCGACACTGTCTTAAATCATTCAATATATGCTTAAATAAGTAAAAGTCAAAATAGAAAACCCCTTAGAAATTAACTGCTTTAAGTCAATATTTATACTTTTTGAGTGTTAGAATAAATCTTACTTGTTCAAACATGAATGCGAACTCCACACCCTCTTTGGGCATGCTCTCCACATCCAAGAAGCAGTAGAGTTTGAAGTACAGTTTCCACTCTCCCTCCTCCTCTTCTTCTTCACTGCCTGCCAGCCTACAGAATAACAGACACATCCTATGTTCTCACAATCAAAAAGATTAACAACAACCTCTTAAAGTCCCACTCTAATCATATTTTGATGTAAATGTTTTCAATGGTCTTTTAATGATGATTTTGCCATTTTTAACCAAAATTTAAAAAAGTAAAAACTGTGTTGTTTTCCTGGACATAGTTTCTGACTGCAATACTGGAGCTATCCAGCTGTAACGTTTGGAGCTCAGACGAACACTGGTCTGTAACTGGATGCATCAGAATGGAGCAGAGCAGGGAGCTTGTAGCCCACCCAGCGTATATTCTGTCACAAATTAACCCTTTGTTGAACGGTATTTTTGCATCTGCTGCTGATTCACAACGATCTAAATAAGGAAATATTCAGGAATTAAAATTTGAGTTACGGTAATTTTCTTTATGTTTGTCCTCCATCACCATTTTTATCGAATGGGGTATTTAAAGCATAATTTACAAGGTTATAAAAAGACACACCTTTCAAATTTGGCCAGAACATCCGCCACAATCACTCTGCTCTCCAGAGCTCGGTCTATGAAGGAGTTGTGTTCAAACAGAGAAAACAGGTTCTTGCTGTCCTCCATAGCCAGACCTCGGATCAGCTTCTCAACAACCTGCAAACAGCATCAAGGAAAGCAAATTAATGCTCACTTTAGGACTCGAGAAAGTGGAATCGGAATTCAACGGTTTTCACCCATATTATAACAGCAATACCTGATACAATCTATAGGAAAGAACAATCTTTACTACCACAAAAGGATTTTTGATTTAAACTACTTTTTCATGTAAAACACAACATAAAAGGATCAAAATAAAATAAAAAATTCTCAGATTTGATGAATTCCACTGATTTACTATTCAATGGATTAGGAGTGTTCTGTACAGTTGTACGGTGTTTAGACCCAAAAACGTGGCAAATGATCGCTGTTTTTTTCAAAGTGTCCTGCCCTTCTACTCATGGATATCCATTCCACAGCTTTACATAATAAATGCAGTAGAAATCCTTCATTAGGGCACAAAAAAGTGAGTAAAAATTGGTGCAATAGGACCCAAAGATTCAGGTCTATAAACAGGGGGCTCATCTCTCAGCGTGTCTGAGATCAAACTGCATTTGTTTATTTTTTTTATTAAGTACACAATTTACATTTAATGCCTTCTGACTTATTTAAGTGCATGTAAGGTATAGTTGTCTTTGTAATAATATGGGACCCTTTATAGGTGTGCATCCAAAGTAAAGTGAATGATCTGACAGTTCTACATGTGTAGGTTGACGCACCTCTCCAGCAGTGGTGTGTGAGTTGATGGAGATCTTGCAGGAACCTCCTCCATGGCAGTACACCGTAGTGCTCATCTCCTGTCTCACCAGCAGGGCGGCGATCTCCTCCTGCGACGGTACAAACTCACGAGTCTTGGTCTTCTTCAGGGATTCCCCGACGAAGCTGGCGTAGCGTTCAATCTCTGTGCCGGGGTAACGCTCGCGTACCCTGTGTATAGGTAAACACGCTCAGAGGGAATTTCCTGTAAACAACAGCGGCCTGTCACTACAGAAGAACTCACAGACCTCTTGAGGTGGAAGCGGAGGTATCTCAGGATGGCTCGGCCTGGTAGGAAGGTGCAGCTCATGCAGGTGAGCAGGTGCCAATGTGCCAGATTGGCCGGGCTGTTCGGTTGAGGCACGTGATTGGTCTGTTTGATCACCTGACAATAAACCTGAAAAAAAGGAACGACAGCAGAGTGCAAAACCGTCCATTGGATTTAACCAATAAATGTTTGGTTTCGCAGAATGTGCATGGAAACGACTGCTACCTCGTCCCTGAGAGGCCGAAGGTCCTGGCAGGTCTGCAGGATGCCCTGAATAATTGGCACCGTGTCTGCCAGCGTCTCCATCTCCTGCAGTGAGTTGAAAACTCTCACCGCCTCGTCCTGCAGGCTGGCATAGCCCTGTTGCCTTTGCACTACATATGACATCAATAAGTCACGTGAGATCTTTTTCAATCCCCGACAGTGAAACATTACTGGAAATTGACTCACAGCTGGTGACCTCTCCATAAGGAAGCGGCAGAAGAGGGGAGTGCAGAGGATGCTGGGTGTATCTGAGGATGGGGTTCCTCCTGTACATCTGCTCCACTATTTCTGGGTTCACACTGTTCTCCTGAAGGAGGGGGACGGTGCATTTGAACTTGTCTTTTTTTACCATATCTTTTAAAAGGTTTCCAGGAGCGTGTTTTTACCTTAATGTCTCTGATGAGTTGCAAAGTGGGAGTTTCTATCGGGGTCTTGCTGTCGATGACCCCCTGTATTGCAGCTGTCCACCTCATGGCCTCATTCAGCATCTTAGTATAAAGGCGGTAGGAATGCTTCCTGCCATACACTATGATGTTCCAGTAGCCTGTTAAACAGAGATTATGTCAAGAAATATTGCATACAATAAACTAAAACCTATTTTTATGCATCATGTGCCAAGTAAAAACTTATTCTTTTACACTTAGATAATTTAATCCAGAAAAAACAGTAATCTTCAAGTAATCCCTAAATGACAGTGCCCTTTGGTATTTGCTTATATCACCTGTTTCTCTGTGGACTCGCTCATCCGGCTGAATGACAGAGCAGAGGGAATTAAGCACCAGGGTTCCCATCTTTGAGGAGTTTCGCTCAGAGCTCTTGTAGTAATCCAGGGAGTTGTGGGTCAAGACGAACCAGCGTTTCTTCAGCTTCAGGGACGTGCTTTTAGAGTTGGTCTTCATCTCTTTTTGGAGCCAGCCTGGAGATGAAGCAGAGACAGTTACCAGTAGTTAAAAGAAGACAGTGGATGCATTCTCCATTGTATCATGATACATATTTTCATTAAGTGTTTTTAAAATATTTGTTATAGTTTGATTTAAAACTCAATAGTTTCAAGAATATAACTGAAAAAACTCTCACCTCTAACTAGGAACTCTTGGCCGTCAACCCGAGCGTCTCCTTTGGGTTTCTGCAACAGACTGATCCAATGATGCATCTCCTCAGGCGTGTCGCTGTTGCAGTGGATCACACGGTTGGCCGTGATGATGACAAAAGAATTGGGCCTGAAAAAAAGAAGACTGGTCATAAGAATCACATCTCATATTTGAAAGACTGTTTCTTAGTCCGTTTGTCTACTTTTAATGAAGTTTTACCATTTTTTATCATGTATTTTAGGGATATTCCTAGTACTTGTGAACTCTGACAAAAACTATGATCTAACTTTACATGCTGTATATTATATTATATGTAAACATGTATACAGTATATTGTGTATATATAAATATTTATACTGCCTTTTATTGCTTTTATTATTGTCTTTTTAATTATGATTCCTAATGCCATAATTGTTTCTAAATGTTGTCCTGCTCCTTGCATGATAACTATAAAGTGTTCAGTTTTTGTCAAGACTTCTCCAAACTTATCCTTTTTATTTTTTGTTTTTTTTAAACCAGTTTTATTTTGTTTAAAAACATATATTTTTTTTTACATTTTTACATAAGGGAACTTTTTATTGATTAATATGATTATAAATTCTGAAATTAAAAACCTATAAAAGAAAAGTTTAAGAAAATTCAGTCAATGCATTTGAATAATCAGTTTCCATTTTTTAGATAAAGATTGATAAGATGTTGATGAATCAATTTTTTAAACTCAGACCATTGAACATGTACCGCTTCATGCTTACCTTACTTTATTTCCAATTTAACAAAAAATTGTCTTCAATGTTTTGTTTCTTTGAAAGGTGATGCTAAATTAAGTGGAGTCCTAGATTAAATAGCACATAGCGAATTAGTAATTTATGGCGTGAAGGGGGAATGTTTTTGCTCTTGTTTTAAATTACCAATAAACCTTACCGGTCTGGATTGTCTGACGCACAAACGGAGTCAATCAATCCCACATCCAGAGTTCCCTAAACAAAACATCAGGTTGAGTTTCAATTCAAAAAGAGGAACAGCAACACTTTACATTTAAAAATGGATCTCCATTAAAATATGTTTTTATTACATGTGATGATAGGAGACAGAAAATATCTTGTGATTTCCAGCTGAAAAGTTAATGCAAACATGATGAAATAAACTAAGATAAAATGATCCCTTTAAAAGACCCACCACAGCATTTTTGGGGTTGGCTTGCTCATGGGACATGTCCAGTAGCTGCTCAGGAGTGCACACTCGAACCTTGCTAAGCACTTTAAACCACCCACTACACAGATATATAAAAAAGAAGCATTTATGTGTCACAAAATATTTTTTAAAAGCAGAAACAAGTTTTCTTTTCAGGTTTCATTACAAATATCTATTTTACCTGGCGTCTTCTGGCGACTCGGCAAACACCTGATACGTCCTCTCATCTGTCACAATGTTCAGAGCATTCTCCTTCTCGTGGTTATCTACAATCTCCCTGCAAACAGAAAAACGTCTGAGAAAGACCTCAAGAAAAATAAATGTTAAAAAAGTTGAATGTTCATGAAAAGATTTACTTGGCTGCTTTGATGTCGATGGTCCCTTTAAGCTTCTCCTCACTGTCGTTCTCGTAATACATCAGCTTGCTGTCCCTGAGTACAAACCAGCGCATCTTCCAGTTCCTGGTGAGGAAAAAATGGAGTCATGAAAATGAATAATAAAATGCACTAAATGTATACAAACAATGCAGCTGCACTCATTGCTTTTACATTTTTTGGATTTGTCCCATAAGTGATCAAATCCAATATATAATTTTTATTTATCAATTATTTCACTTTAATTAAAGAGCAGTAAAAATGTTTATATATTCTAGAGTTTTTATAATATATAATTAACACCAAAATCTTCAGTAAAAGCATGTTTTTAAAAGAAACCTTACCAGGTAAAGCTTCAGAAAGCCAAGCATCAACTTGAGAATTGTGGCCACTTTTATGCAACAAAATGATCCTTTTGCACAAGAATCATCTTCTAATAGACATTTCCTTCATTGCATTTCATTGAGGTAACATGCAAGCTTCACCCCGTAGTAACTACAACAACCTCCGTGACAAAGTGGAGAGCCCTCCTCCTTTCTTGTAGAGCCAGCCAGACTTCAGAGACTCTTGTTTGGACCGGAACCACATGAAAGTCTCATCCTTGAGCACGCACCAACGCCTCCTCCACGGGATCATCAGGCCAGCTAAAAGGGGTTTGGATGTCATTTAGACGATTATGTTTGATTTGGTATTCATATCAGAAGCTATGAAGCATTTAAAGCAATTAAAATGTGACATTTCGATAGAACGGTATGATTGCATGTGTACCTTTCATGTAAAGGTAGCCGTGGAAATATGGCGGCCCGTTTCCGTTAAGCAAAGTCACTCTACCGTTTGTCACTTCTTCATCTGTGTCCATCAGACCATCATGTTCATCGTCGCTGTCCGCGTACTATGACATCACAGAATTATACGGGTTAGCTGTGAAATAACATGATTGTGTGTGTTACTTTCTGTGTGAGGGTGCGTCCTCACAGAGTCAGAGCTCCCTCTGTACGACTCAATGCTGGCGTTGGTGCAGGTTGACTTCCTCGGGTGCTCCTCGTCCGTCACCGCCGTGCTCCCACGGTTGCTTCCAGAGACAGAACTGTCGTCTCCGGCGGTGACTGACCCCTCTTCCTCCTCCTGGTCGTAGTCTGACTCTGTGTCAGCCGGCATGCTGTAGATCGGCTCCTCTCCATCCACCAGGCTGTCCACCATGCTCACTTTCCTTTCTGTCTCTGACTTTGCTGCTTCTTTCTGCTTTTCTTCTCCGGGGGGTGGTGGGCCTGCAGGAGGTGGGACAGCAGCACCATCTCCAGGTGGAGGTAAAGGAGGAGGAGGGATCCCATCTGGTGTGCCATCTGTGGGGAGAGCTGGAGGCGGAGGGGGTGCAGGGGGTACTGTTCCCTCTGCAAAAGCAGGTGGAGGAGGAGGGAGGTGAGCAAATATGTCCTGATCAATCGGCACATCAGACTCGGCGGGAGGAGGAAAGTCAGGTAAAGGAATGCACTCCTCCTCAGCATGAAAGCCTTCGTCCACTTCCTCCTCCTTGGATGCGCCTGCAGCTGCGCTCGCTTTTTTGGGGCTATTCTCTGCAGCAGGCTTTGCCTCAGCAGCTCCCAGAGATGGATCCACACCTCCGAAGTTCAGGAGGTCGATGAGTTCTGTGGCTTTACGGGAGGCCTCCTTCTTCATCCGTTTGAGCTCGGCATCTCGGCGCAGCTGCAGCTCCTGCTTGGAGGACTCGCAGAGCTGCGACACCTCGTCCTCTCGCTTCTTCTGCAAGCGCTCAATCTCCCTCTCAAGCTGAAGGATCTCCTCCATCTGACGAACTTGATCCTGAAGGAAGAAAATTCAACTTATGCCATTACAGTACATAAACTCAAATCACTTTTTTAATTAAATATTGATTAAATTGATGGTAAAGTCAGGCATTTTCACTAAAAACAAACAATTAAGAATTCATTCATTTTTTTCTATTCTGCTTAGTCCCTTTCGGGGTCACGGGGTTGCCGGAGCCTATCCCGGCCACTTGGGCGTAGGCAAGGGATACCCTGGACTGGTCGACAGTCTGTCGCAGGGTGGAATATCCTCAATCACACATCCATTCACTCTCACACTCACACCTATGGACAATTTAGAATTGCCAATCAACCTATGTAGCATGTTTTTGGAGGGTGGGAGGAAGCCGGAGATCCCGGAGAAAACCCACGCATGCACGGGGAGAACATGCAAACTCCACACAGAAAGGTCCCCCATTGATGTTGTGTTTTTCATGTCCCCCAGCTGGGACTTGAACCGGGGGCCTTCTTGCTGTGAGGCAAGAGCGCTAACCACTGCGCCACCGTGCAGAACAAAGACATCTTGTGGTCTGTAAATGGATGCATCAGAATGGAGCAGAGTATGAAGCTTGCGGCTCACTAATTGTAGTACTTTTGTCATTACTGGAACCTTTTTTCAAAATGCATTTTTTATCTGCTCCTGATTCACAACATTTTGATTAAATAGATACTCAGAAAAGCAGTTTTAATCTTGATTTTTTTTTTATATGTGTCCTCCATAATGAAAAAAGGCTACAAAAACATATTAAAAACACCCAAAACAGGATTTTTAATGGTGTGGGTCTTTCAGGCTTGGACTTGAATTCCTAAAGCAGATTTTTAATCTGCTGAAACTCACATCTGATGTGTCTTCTGTTTTCTCTGCATCGTCTTTTGCTTCCTCTTGTTTCGCTTCGCCCGTCTTTTTAATCTCCTCCTCTTTCTTCTTCTGCTCTTCCTCCTTCTTTTTCTTCTCCTCTCTCAGTTTTCTGACACGGGAACGGGCCACTTGACCTCGTCTGTGCTTCTGCAGCACCAACACCGCCTTCCGCTGCTTCACAAACCGTCTGCGTTGGATGTGCCTCCGCAGGTGTTTCTGCAGGGTGATGACAGCGGCGCGTACCTGCTTGAAATGCTTCCTGCAAAATGAAAACAAAAACACATTGGATTCAAAAGAGATCAAATAACTAATTTGTGTGTTTAGAGTGGCTACATGGTGTAGAACAGAAAGAGACTTACTTTGCAGAAAAAGTCAGCAAGTGGGCTCGGATTATCATGGCAGCCTGTCGCCGGACTTCATCCCTGTCCTTCTCTAGTCGCTGCTCCAAAGATTCTTTCATAAACACCTACAAAAGTCATTCCAATCCTGAGAAATCTTTGGCATAATACACATTTTTTAAGCATGTATTAGTCATGCACGTCAGAGGGCAGAGGAAGGCTGTCTTAGTCTTACCTTAGTCTTCCCCAACTGCCACTCTTTCTTTGTCTTATCGTATTTGAGTAATAAATCTGTGGTTCTTTTCTTGTCATCTCCCACTGTGGGAACTTTGTCTTTCAGAATGATCTTATATCTAACACACAGACAACAAAAGAGTGTAAAACTACAAGACAGAGAGCTGAGGGGAAACGCTTAGATGTAGAGCTACTCGCCGTGAGAAGAAATCTTTGAAAGTTCTGCGAACGGGAAAGCCAGCACGACGGATCTTCACTGTCTCCAACATCCCAGAATATCTCAGCTGGTTTAGGACGATTTCTGGGTCAAATACATTTGGATTCTACAAGAAAAAAGGATAGGATAGTGTGCATTGTGCTTAAATTGAGAAAAAACACAAAACTATTTGGGAAAAAACAAAAAACAAACCTTTTCCATGTTGGGTTTAATGCAGCGGATGAAAAAAGGGTTGGATGCACTTAGAGTTGCCATGAGAGCATGAAGAGAGTCCTGAGGAGATGTAAACATTTGACATCACATAGAACTCCATCCACTAAATGCACTAACAAAATTTGTCCTAACTTATTAGCTCGTCATCAGATTTGGCATAAATTGGCAGAAAGATGACCAATTTTCTATTTATTTTTATATATTTAATAGGATCAGCACTGATTTAATTTATAAAATACAAAGAAAGAGCAATGTAGACAGGCTTTTTGTGTTTAAAAAGAAAATGTAACTGATTACGATGTTTTATTATTTAGTATTTTAATCAATTTCTTGTTTTTTTAAATCAATATTCTGATTTTAAAAAATTGCAGATGAGAGTTAAAGCTTGTGTTGTTCTCCAAGCCCTCATTTTGGCACTTCTACCACATTTGGGTGGGAGGGGCTTAGCAGGAAGCTTTGGAGGAAGTGACTCACCCTGAACTGGGAGCTGACTGTGGGTTTGCGTCTGGCAGTTCCCATCTTCTCCTCGTTGTTCCGACTGCCAACTTTCTCAAACAGGTCATAGATGAAGTCCAATCTGTGAAACAACAGAAACACAAAAAGAAGAGCAACTTCGGATTTGACTGTGACTTTTGCTGCTTTGTAAGACATATTAACATATTTTAAAACACTTTAATATAATAGGTATTGGACTCATGCGGACTATTTAGGGTTAACTTTTCAACATTTTCATTGAGATTTTTTAAATTACGGTACTTTTAAAAGTCGAAAACTCCACTTTTAAAAACACATGTTTTATGTTTTGTACTACCTGCTGTCCTTCAGCATGTTCAGGATGTCATCTCTGAAAGTGTCCCTGTTCTTCTCCAGGATTCCTCTGGCATTGTACAGGACCTGGACAAGCAAGGAAATGTTCATTTCCCAAACTAAAAAAGGTTTGTAGCTAATACTGGTTCTTTAGTCGTCCAAAACTTACCTCTCCTGCATAATGCTTTATACCAAACTGATGATCCGCAACTCTGGGCTTCACATAATAGGGGTTTGTCTGGTAAAAACAAACACAAAGATCTTAAAATATAAAGAAAAAAAACAGCGCACCACCTCAATATTAGTATTTTTTATGCATGAGGTGCACTGTTCACTCACAGAGTGTCGACTGTGCAGCTTCTCCAGCAGAGTGAAGTCTGTTCCTTTAGGGAATCTGCTTTCTTCATTCACCAAAGCCAACAAGCCCAGTTTCTAACAAAAAATTATTGGCATACATTTATCAATACATTTCAAGCAGCATCCAATCAGTGACACATTCAATAGTTCAAACCTTCTCTATCAGATCAAGACACTCAGCGTTGTCCATCCAGTCAATTGCATCCCACTGAACACCTTCCCTGAGAAGATTAATCCAGAGTTAGCTTTGTTTCTGCTGAAACCTAAAAACACAAAAAATGTTCTTTAATCGTCACCTGTTGTACTCCAGCTGCTCCAAGGAGAAGATATGCTTGTTGAAATATTCCTGAAGTTTCTCATTGGCGTAGTTGATGTTAAACTGTTCAAATCGATTCACCTGCAAGTAAAAGATTAAAAAACAGAAGTTAGGTCAGAGTTAGATTCCCAAAGCCTTTATGCAAATGAGGTGTGGCTGAATCTGTTTCTATGATACACATGTAAGTTAATTCTCTCATGAGGCAGTTAACCACCACAATACAGAATGAGGGTCAACCTATTAACCTCACCTGAAAAGAAACACAGGATTTGTTCAATGAGAAAATGTCATAAAATGGAGGCATTACTGCACATGCTCTGACCTCAAAATTCTCAAATCCAAAGATATCAAGAATGCCGATGGATTTGAAGTTTTCCTTTCCTTTGATCTTCTGATTTATCTTTAAGATGATCCATGAGAAACACTGGGAATATAGTGCCATGGCCACAGAGTCCCTGGAGTCAATGGCCTGCAGGAAAAAGGAAAGAAACAGAGAAGAAGGGTGACTTTACAGTTAAATGACAGAAAAGAACGTAAAGGAAGCAAATTAAAGAATGACATGCTGACCTGCTCGATCGTGAGAGGGGAGCAGATTTCTTCTCCTCTGAGGATTATGGAGCGCTGAGTCAGAACTTCATTCAGCTGGAAGGCGTCCAGACCCAACAGCTCGCTAGCATTAGTGACAACTGTGGAGCAAAGATGCGTTACGCTTCTGCAATCTGTAAACACCTGTGTACCAACAGAACCTCCCTGACCTTGTTTGGTGGTGATCTGGGCTCCTCCTGCAGTCATGAACTCAATGTTGCCGAGCTGTAGGACCCCAGACAGCAGCTTGAACATGTCTCTGATCTCCTCTTCTGTAAACTCTAAAACATTCAGTGCCTCCTGGGGAAAAACACCAATGAAACAAATCATTTCATTGCAACCCAAATAAATCAATGAGCAGCAATGTTAAAGTGGACAATGAGAAGTATGTAAACCAGCTGATCTTTGTTCACACTTCAGACAACAATCTTGTAATAGTTTTTAAATTTTGCATTTATTTTGCATGTATATGTATGCTTTTTCTGTGAGTTTCACTAAACCTTTCCACAATTTGATCTTCAGTCATCTGACAAGTTTGGCAAAAAACATTATTTTAAATGAAACACAATGTTAAACCTCACTGACCATAACCATATTGTACAGTTCTTTGTCATTCAGGCTCTTATCCTGCAGACACCCTGATTGGCTGAGGTAGTGAAACGCTTCTGCAGAATCTTCCAGGAAGTAGAGACCTTTAGGAGGAAACAAATAATGTTAACATATTACTTGGTTAGACTTCATACTGGATTACTTGCAATGGAAGACTAAATGAACTAAATGAAAAAAATTGTTATATTGTATAAGTTAATTTAACAGTAATATTTACAAAATACTCTTTTGTATTTAATGTTAAAACAATTGCATTTTTTTTAAATGGCAAAATTTTACAGTTAATTTAATCAATTTAATGCCAAAATCATGAAGTTATGTCATCTTTAAAGACACCAACAAATAGTTGTAATAGATAAATGATCAATAATTGTCAGAATGTGATGATTTATTTTCTCAGGGTTTTAATGTTTTAGTTTTTAAGAAAATTTTTTGAATTTTAAAAAGTTCTTTATTTGCAGCAATTAATGAAAATTCTACAGTAAATCACAGTTTGTAACAGTTTAATCATATGATTGATTCAAGTTGTTTTAGATGAAGCAGAAAGTCTAAACAAATGTAATCACTGAACAAATGATTCAGTACTTTTAACCAATAAACCCATGGCTGCTTTTCCTTAGCCTATTTCATCTACCAGTTTACTTTAAAATCATTATCATAAAATCACAATCTTCACAGGAAATCATATTTATTGATTGAGATGACAGAAAGAAAGAGTCAAGATTGAAAGATGTTCAGAGATTTTACTTTTGTGTTCCTTGGAGGCTCCTGCCAGCAGAGCGTAGAAGATGTGGTAGTTTCGCTCGCCAGGGTTTTGCCTCACTACACGATTCTATAGAAAATATCCAAGCAGCAATGATGTCCGATAAACACTTGATTTAAAAAAACAAATATATGTAAAACTGGACAAAACAGTCGCTAAATATATTTACCTTTTCCAGTAAATCTAAATTGTTACAGAGTCAAGGAAGCGCAAACATCACTTTTGTTCTTTGTAATCCACGTTCATAATGTATTTATTAGGTAAAACTGAAATCAGGATACAATCCACAACACAGCCTCCTTGGATGTTTCCGCTCTCAGAGAAGTGAAGTTGGATGAATTTCCCAAAGCGACTGGAGTTGTTGTTGTAAACAGTTTTGGCGTTACCAAAAGCCTCCATGATTGGACTGTGAAGAAAACCAGAACTTCAGGTTGGTGTGTGAGCTTCTGTCTGCTTTCTTCTGATGCTTAGGATCACACATAAAATGGTGAATCACGTATACTTATATAGTGCTTTTCTACCTTCCTCGAAGGCGCAAGGCACTTTACAGTCACATTCACCCATTCACACACTGATGGCAGCTCTGCTGCCAAACACTGGTGCCAACCTTCCACCAGAAGCAAGGTGGGGTTCAGTGTCTTGCCCAGGGACACTTCGACACATGGGCCAGCAAGGCGGGAATCAAACTTGCAGTATTCCGATTGGAGGTCGGCCACAGAAGTGCCCAATTCACTAAAAGTGTCTGCTGTAACAATCTAAATTCAATAATATTACAACATCCTATAATAAGCATGAACTAGAAATTCTGTGTTGAGTCTCTTTACCTGCTCTGGACAATGGCCTGCTCCACGCGTGTGGTTTTCTCTGACGGAGGAGTCCCAGCAGAGTTCTGGCTCATGACCGACAAAAACTGCAGCAGCAACTTGGTGCTCTCTGTCTTCCCCGCCCCTGACTCACCACTGCACTCACACACACACACACACACACACACGCATGTGCACACACACACATGTGCACACACACAGCCCAATTCAATTAAACACGTCATGACCTTCTCTGACATTCCAACATCCTAAACTAGTCGTCTCATCTAATTGACTCTGACGTTTTGTTGCTTCACAGAGATTGCATTAGTTTCCCATCTCTTGCCATCAAGATACTGAATGAGACATATGCTGACTGTAATTAAAAGCATGACACGCTACAGCCGTATTAGTTTGCATGTTCTCCCCGTGCATGTGAGTGTTTTCTCCAGGGACTCCAGTTTCCTCCCACCGTCCAAAAACATGCTTCATAGGTTAATTGGTTACTTTAAATTGGCCCTAGGAGTGAATGTGAGTGTGCATGGGTGTGTGATTTGTGTGGCCTTGCGACAGACTGGTGACCTGTCCAGGACGTCCCCTGCCTTTGCCGACAAGTGGCCGGGATAGGCAGCCAGCAGCCCCGTGACCCCGAAAGGGACAAAATGGGTTTAGAAGATTAATGAATGAATGAGTTAGTCTTTTTTTGCATAAAACTAGATTTTTATATTGTATTCCTATCTGACTGATTTTAATCAACATTATTTCATGAGACTCAATAAACAGTTTTCAAACAGGAGGAAATGAGTCTTTCCTCTCTTAAATTGTGTTTTGTGTTTGTGGTCTCTAATAAGTAGCATCATATATGTTAGTCATTGTTTTATGACTTACCTAACGGAAAATAAGACAAATATGTAAGATAAGCACCAATATGAAATAAAGTAGCCCAAAAAAGCTGCAAATCCATTCCAGGTCTTTTAATGGATTAGCTCTGTAAACAACACAAATCAGAGTTTTTGAATAGAGCTCACCTGATGAGGACACACTGGTTGTCATGCCTTTTCCAGATGCAACGATAACATTCGTTGGCCACAGCAAAAATATGTGGAGGGAGTTCACCAAGGTGGTGTTTAGAGTAAAGCTCCACCCTGTCGAGATCATAGAGACCTGGGACCTGTTTGTATGGGTTCACAGCTGCCAGGATGCTGCCGATATTGGTCTGAAAGAGGAGACATCAGTGTTTTAGTGCTTTAGTCAGACATAAAGACAGATACACAGATAGTCTGGAGAATAAATACTCAAATATATTTTTCACTAAAAATATGAACATGAAAAATTAAAGGGATTAAGATACATGTAGAAGATCAGACCTACTTTTCAGCCAAATGGTGTCATATACTTTTCACCAAACCAAAATGTTCTTGAAAGAAGTAGCTAACACCCACATGGGACATTCTTATGATCTGCTTATAGGAAATTCATGTATGGACATTAATTATTCTTCTAGATGACCATTAAACGGAGCCAGAATAATTTATATATTTCCTGAAATTGTCCAAAAAAAAACAGATGTTTTTTTTTTCTTGTCAGTTGTTTGTCTATAGCCATAAATACTCCAATTGCATTAGGAATTGTGGGTACTAAGTTGATATTTGTAGAAACCAAATATAGGAGCAATCCTTTCCCTTCTATGTATAAGTCAGTTATGGTGACACGTATTAAAATTAATAAACCCTGTTGAAATGTACCGATGTAACTACAATTATTGGGCAGAAGTGTCAGTTTACATCGTGTTAAACGTCAAGTCAAAATCCCATAAATAACATATGTTGATAGTTCCACAGACCTAAAGACCTACAGACATAAAGTTTTAATGGGAAAAAAACTTAATGATTTCTTTGGTGTGTCCCCCCCACATTATCTGCATTGGCATCTGAATTCACTCTTGCATACAAGCTTACAGACAAAGAGCCGTCCTCTAGATACACTCACATAGATATTATCATCCTGGTATCGCTTGTAAAGGTTGTGCATGATGGCAGCCTCGTGCAGTTCAGCCAGTGCTGACATGTCCTCCACTCCATCGATGCTGGTCTGGTGCATGGCGTACACCTGCTCCCTGGTGACCTCGGCCTGCTGCAGGTAAAGCACCTGTGCACAAAGGTGCAAAGTGACATTCAGACTCCATAAATGAATGAGCTTCTGTGCAGTCATCTGTTATTACAATTAAAAATGTTGGAAGCGTTTATCAGCTCTAGTTCTCAAACTGATACTAGAACTTACTGATACTAGAGTTTATGCGTTCACACCAGATTAAAGTAATGGGCGTTCCATTTTTGCCGCAATGCAACTTGTCAAAAATGCAAGTTGGGTTCAAATCTTGTTTTTTCCTACAAACCCCCATCTAATATATATATTTCATCCATTTAGATTAGAACTGAGGAGTCAGGGAAAAGCGGAACAATGAGTCTCCTTTTGAGAAAAAATCAAACCAAACAGAGAGGACAAAAGAAGGAAGTGGATTTGATGTTGCACAATGTGACAGGTGAAAGCAGCTCAGTGTGTATTCAGGTCAAACACACACACACACACTGCCTCTACTGAATTGCTCTTGTTCACTTCACTCACATATATATAAGATAACTGTCAGTGACTTTGGGCATAAAGGTCATTTATTCACTTGTCTGAGAACATCCGAGGCTTTTCTAAATCTGAGAGTGTGAGTGCACACATTAGAAGTGGAACAGATGAGGAGGAAGTCTGTTGAGATTGGCAGATGTGTGTGCTGTAGGCATTTAAACATGTTGCCCCTAAATAAATTTATTTCACTCCACTAACACTGACTTCCACAACACAGAGCTGCTGCATGGAGATGAGTGTCAGGGCAGAAAAAAAAAAATTCTCAGTGCAGAATCATTTTCTGCCTTCTGTCTGCAGGCACACCATAAGGTTATTTACAGCCAATATTAGCAAGATGCTGTATTTACTTTCCAAAATGTCAAGCTAGAGACATCTCATGCACACTTTGTTGGTAAATGCCAATGATAAGCCAACCTATGAAGTCACAAACCTTATTCACTCGTGTGCAAAAGAATGACCCAAATTCTTTAATCTTCCCCTAGAATAGCACAACTCATAGAAGCTAACACACAAGCCAAAGAGTTTTTCAGGAAGACACTCTCTCTTTGACTTTCCGTGTAGAGTTATATTTAGAAAGATAGAATAAATGTAAGTGTCTGGAACAGGGGTCTGCAACATCAAACATCAAAAGAGCTATTTGGTCCACTGTCTTAATGACCTAAACCTAGCGAGAGCTGCCAAACATTTAGACAAAAGACACATTTAGATTTTTTCTAAATAGACCATTTGTCATGGTTGGAGACACCATTCAATTATCAAATGTATTTTCTAAATAATTACAATAACTGAATGAATTTAATTTTTTTTATTAATAATCTATAAATAGCAACATTAACATCCTTTCAAAATAATGTACACTCTGCATCAAATAAGATCCTGTTGTTGCAGATTTACTTCAATTATAAATGCAAGAAACCCAAAAAAATTACATTTTCTATCAGTATGACAACAACTGGATGCTTTTGTGCAGCATTGACTAGAATGTGTGCTCAACTTAACTAATTTAACATTTATTCAAATGGTTTCCATTTTTATGTATAGCCTCAGGTTGCAGACCCCTGATCTAGAGCATGTGGGTATTTGGCAATGACTGGATGGATAGTCTGAGTGACCCATTGGTTTGTATAATGTGTAGTAGTCTATTTAAAGCCAGTTTTTCAGCTTACTCATAGTGACCATATCGGCCACTTTAACCAAACGCTTTTAGCAACAAGCCCCTTGATGAACTGGACCTGTCTCCGGTCTCTTTGTTTTTAAAGAAAAAGCTCCCATCAGTGTTACTGGTATGCAATACTTGACAGTACTGAAGTGGTTACGCAATCAAAGTAAAAAAAAGCTGATTATGAAGCAGAGAAAGCAGCTTTGCCACACTTTATTTTCATTTTCTTAACCGTTTTATCCCTTTCGGGGTCACGGGGCTGCCGGAGCCTATCCCGGCCACTTGTGGGTGAAGGCAGGGGGGACACCCTGAACAAGTCGCCAGTTTGTTGCAGGGTAGAATGTCCTCACTCACACACTCATTCACTCCCGCACTCACACCTATGGTCAATTTAGAGTTGCCAATTAACCTATGAAGCATGTTTTTGGATGGTGGGAGGAAGCCGGAGACCCCGGAGAGAGCCCACGCATGCACGGGGAGAACATGCAAACTCCACACAGAAAGGTCCCCCATTGATGTTCTGTTTTTCACGTCCCCCAGCCGGGACTTGAACCGGGGGCCTTCTTGCTGTGAGGCAAGAGCGCTAACCACTGCGCCACCGTGCAGCCCGCTTTGCCACACTTTGCAACTGTAATGAAACACTTTGGCAGTGGGTTGTACGTCGGTGCAAAGCCAATTTGAAAAGCCATTTTTCCTCACGCGATTTTTGTTGTTCACGTAAACAGTCGAAGAGTTATGGTAGGTCAAAGAGCGTGTAGTATTTAGGTGTTGCCGGCAGCATCTAAAGTGTTAAAAAAAACATGCATGCTAATAAAATAAGCTCCAATTAGTTCTCACACACCTAGGCCTGTGAAATTTGTTCTCAGAATTTGAGATTATGGTGGTTAAATCCTCATAAACCCCTTAATGCTGTATGTCAAGCTTGGAGGCATTACATCCCATTTTTAGTCTTATATATGACTTGACCATGGATTAGAACTCACAACCTTCTAGTCTCAGGGCAGACAGTCTACCATAAGGCCACTGAGTGGTTTATGACAAAACCCAAACGTATTAGCAGATTTTAGAATGCTTGCATGAAACATTTGCCACAAATGAAAAAATAAACATGACTAGTTAACGTTTTGTTTTGTATGAGAAAGAGTAGGAAAAATGAGATCTAGAATTGCAGAAGCAGCTATTAAAAAAATATGGAAAAAAAAGTTGTGCAAGTGTCTCCACTGTTTACTCTCTGATGGGTTTTAACACATTGGGTTTTCACTGCACACAGTCAGTCAGTATGACTAAAACTGTGCTGTAGTCCATGTTCTTCACACTTTAGGTTTGAGTGTGTAAATGGAGCACAGATTTTTAAATAATTAATCACGCAGGAGAACAGAAAAGATGATGTTGACAGTTTAGGAAAAATAAAAGAAAAGATTTGCCTTTTAGCTGTGTGTCATAATACGTGTTTAATATTTTTTTTTAAATACGCAGATTTTGGATTGATGCTCCAAAAGACCAAGAGGCAGTGTTGTGCACACAAAAAAAATAAACCTTTTAGACAGGATGCTGAAAATCTAAATAAAAAACTACTTGATTAGGTGATTTTATAAATTTTATCATCTTTAACTTAGAGTCTTTCAGTGAGAATGCATTTCTATTCTTTTACGAACACAGTATTTGCGGTGATAGGTTGATAATTTAGCAGATTTTTTTCCTTATGCCAAAGTTATCAGCACGTTATGCCATACTCTCCACCCTTCCTCTTTTATTGGACAATGTAAAATATTAAGCAACTTATTTTTTACAGACATTGCAGAAGCAAGCCCTATAGGTTTTTACCTTTAAACCAATTAGTTCCTGTTGGATTTCTTTTTTGTTCACCAACAAAAATCAAAAACATTTCAATCTGCTTTTGTTTTGTTATTTTCTGTGGTTTCCTGTAAGACCTTTCCTGTGCCCTACTGGCTCTTTTTTTTAAAGTCACACGTACATTACGGTGCAGCCCATGCAATCTTTCTGCAATGCTCTTTGATGTCTGAGCTGAAGCTGCTTTGCATGATTCAGGAGCAGAGCCAGGGGAGACAAGCCTCCTCATCTGACTGCATGTTAGCCGCAGCAAATGTGACGAGAGATAAAACTGGAGAGGGAGCGAAAAGAGAGCTGCCAGCACAGTGGCCTACATATTCTGTTCACCAGAGCAGAGCAGATACAGTATCACACAGAACTGTGTGCACCTGCAGTCCTCCTCACTGACCTTGGGTCTGATCTGTCAGACCACTGTGTGTCGGATTAATAACGGGGAACACTCAGGTTCATGGAGTAATATAATCCCTCAGTTCAAAGCATAATGGAGACCTAGTGCTGTGGGGAAAACTCAAAAGCTAAAGTGACAAGCTTCTCTGAATACTGTGATTAACATTGGACAAGAGACATAATCAAACGACATTAAAAATGTATTCAAAATATTATTTTATTACATTGTTGGTACCTATAAAGCTCATTAATGAGGCACTATCTCACAGAAGGTCAAATAAATCTTCCTGTAAACTCATAAATGTTAGCATCAATGTCTTAAACTGAGAGAGGAGCTCTGAACTTATTTTTTTCTTTTTTCTCTATATATTTTTTTATGAGTACAAAGTAATGCATCCCTGCAGCTGTTTCTCCGCTCATTCCAGCCTTTACTGCAGCTTTAATGCAAGCTTTTGAAATCCAGGTCAGACAAAAAAATAAAAGACTAATTTCAAATTCAAAGTACGTGCACTTGTACTGCATGAGAGTGGCACTGAAAAAAAAAAACACTGAAAAAAAAGTAGAACGGTTCAAAAATTTGCAGGAAGAACTCTTCATCCACAGCATCAAGCAGCTCTTTCTATGACAGACAATGATGTCCTGTTGTAGTTCAATCCAATCAAAATCAACTTTAGTTAAAGAATAATAACATGGACAGTAATTTTACTTTCTACAGTTTACTTTTCCTTATACTGAAAACTCTATTGTTGTATGGGGATATTTGTGCACAAACACACACACTCAATTGTCTATGCAGACAAAAATAAGCACACAAATGATCACCGGCCACACAAACCTGCGTACACATGTTTAAGCAGACCGACACATACGACATACATTCTGACACACATATGTGTACCATGCATATTTCATACCTCATAACTCATTCTAGCAAAGCTGAGCAAGCGCATGTATGTAGCGAAATCAGTGTGTCTATTAGAACGTTCAAAGATGTGACAGAATATTGAAGTGTAGGTGGGAACTCACACCCCAGCACCACGCCCAGAAGACCAAAGCTTTAAATAGAAATTGTGTTTTTTGTGTTTTAGCAAGTTCTTGTGGCATTTTCTTATGATAGATGACATATGTTAAGAGAATTAAGATTAAAATTGCATTTCTGAGTTTTTCTTTATGTAAATCGTGGTGAATTTAAATGATGAAAAAATGGTGTCGGAAAAAAAATGTAATTGTGACTGGGCAGGCCACAAGCGTCACTCCATTCTGGGAATGCTTTTAAAATGCCTCAAATACACAAATACACACCCATACACGCGAACATACACACTCACTAACACACATCCATCACACAAGGAAGAGGGACTTCTGATATTCTGTCCTCTGCCCCATCCCTGGCAGAGGGAACCGAGGGCCTCTATCACAGCGGCCCTGTCCCTGGGGTGCTGACTTCCTGGGCCCCGGTGGCCCTCTCTCCACGCAGGGAGAGGGATCCCTAAGCTATCTGGCAAGACCGGGAGCCGGGGATCATATCACATCTTAGCCAGGGGGTGTCCGTGTCCCGGTGGTGTGGGTTCTGGTCCTGGCCAGAAAAGTAAAATATGTCCAACACAAAAGGCTTTCAGCTCTCATCTGTTTGCTTAGCTGTTGGACAGGACAAGTTAAAAAAAATGGCTCAAAAGATGATCGGAGAGGGACTTTAATCCTATGGAGAGATAAGTGGCAATAGAAGCAAATGAAAACATGCATTTTGCATGTATGGAAAGGGTTAAATTTATCGTCTAATTAGACTATCTTAATATTTTGTGTATTTTGTATATTTTGTTGAAATCGGGTCATTTTTTACACAATCAACCCAATAGACTATACGGACAACTTTGTAGGACTGAAGAAAATGAGAAATAAAGTGACAATAAAACCTGATTTTTACCATGAAAATTTAAGTTAAACTTAAAGTTAAATTGTAACAGATTCGTGGGAAAGGTGAACTAACAGAGAATTTTGGGAATGAGCGGCAGCTACTTATGAAAAGCACCAGAACACCCCCCACCCCCAAATTATGCTTATTCCCCATCAAATATTTACCATCTCCTACAGCGGCAACATTTAAACAGCAACAGCCAGCAGAGAGGAAGAGTAAAAGAGGCAGACGGAGCTGGGTGGGGGCTGGGCAGTTCATAATCCAGAGCAAAGAGAACGCTGGTTCCTGTAACTTCTATTTTAGGGAATTGCCTGTCTGTCCCTGTTGTATCACCAAAGAGCGCCAATGCATCTGCTGAATTAAGCATTGGGGGGGGGGGGGGGGGGGGGCTTTTACAGCAGAATATGTACCTAGAATGACAACAGGAACTGGGAGCCATTGGATTCTTGGCTCTTTGGGGCGTAAAGGGAGAATGTGGTTCTTCAAATCCTGCAAAAGAATAATGACTATTTATAGGTCCATCCTCAAATCCTGCCAACTGGAGCGCATGGACATGTGTGAGCCAAACTCCTCCAACATTAAAAAAACATGACAACCAAAGAATCTGTGTTCAAACAGACTGTGTTAGCACACACTTAAAGAGAATTCAAACTTTTGCTTCAACCATTTTATTTTTGACAGGAAGTCAATGGTTGCCAGCCACACTAAGAGCATCTTTTTTCAGTCCCACAATGTTGTATGTTTGTTTTCCCTGGGCTGAATGCACAGAGATTAATTCTGCATGTGTAGGAGGATAAAGATATGGAGGAAGAAGAGGAAAGCGGGGCATCTTGAGAAGTTTCTATCGATATAGCTCTTAGAGGATGAACCTGCACAGCTGTTTCCCCTTTAGTCTGACCTTTCCATAACACCATGTTAAAGATAATTACCTGCAAACAACCACTTTAGCTATCACTCAGCATTTCAGTTTAACTGTGTTTTCCAAATATCTGTTCTTGCAATCAGTTACACCTTTGCCACAACTGCCCTTACAGGTGGATATAGTCTTAATGTGGGTGAAAAATGGGCAAACATGGACATGTGGGTGGCTCAAATAAAATTTTTAGATCACGGACCGCTCAGCGAGCCCGTGGGGTAAAAATGTTTATGCAGTTTGTTTTGTTGTTTGTGTTTTCATTTTTTCAACCTTACCCTTAAAACCTGCGCATGGGGCTCGTTAGCATTATTTCAGCAATGAGTGTGTGCTCCTTGGGTTCCTAGTGAGAACTCTGTGCTTGCTGCCCAAATGTTAGAAATGAGGAAATTAGATAATCAAAGTATAGTTTGTGCGGGTACTCTATAGGCATTTACATGCACACCACGGGTGTGCAGCATTTGAACATAATCCTTAAGGAGCCAGTAGGCGCACCCCACAATGACTAGAGTGTGGCGTAAGAGTACCGTTCAACAGCATCACCTGTACTTCACAAGTGCTTGCAATTCCTCACAAATACTTCACAATATATTTACCACACACATGACAATTGTGAGGCTGCACGGTGGCGCAGTGGTTAGCGCTCTTACCTCACAGCAAGAAGGCTCCTGGTTCAAGTCCCAGCTGGGGGACTTTTCTGTGTGGAGTTTGCATGTTCTCCCTGTGTATGTGTGGGTACTCTCCAGGATCTCCAGCTTCCTCCCACCGTCCAAAAATGTGCTTCATAGGTTAATTGGCAACTCTAAATTGTCCATAGGTGTGAGTATGACAGTGAATGGGTGTGTGATTGTGGACATTCTACCCTGCGACAGACTGGCAACCTGTCCAGTTGTCCCCTGCCTTCACCCACAAGTGGCCGGGATAGGCTCCAGCACCCCTGTGACCCCGAAAGGGACAAAGCGGTACAGAAAATGCTTTTCTGCTTGCCACGCTTTGGCAGGTACATTGTTTGTAACGGCTTAAATAAACAAAATACTCCTTGTCCAACAAATTTCTTTTATTTGTTCTTTAGCATAAAAAATATATAACAATAATAGATCATTTCAACGTTTTTAAAATTATTCCAGGTGAATGTGTTAAATGAAGCAGTCAACAAGAACTACCAGGACCTACCCATCCTCTCCATTCACAAACCACCACAAAAGACCCAACCTGCAGGTGAACAGGTGCACTAAATCAGTGTTTTTCAACCAGTGTCCCAGTGGGAGATGGTCAGGTGTACCGTAGGAATTAATCCATTCACTGATCTAGAACATTTACCATCTCCAGGATATCAGCTCTTTGTTCATCCAAACAGGCCCTGATAAAACACTGATTATTTAGGAATATGAAAAATTGTAAAATACTTTTTCTTTGTGTTTATTTGATTCTATTAATAATATCATATTATTAATTAATAATATAACTATTTAGAAAGATAATATTTGTGTTTTTGTGAGGTAACATAAAATTGCATGTTAATAAACTGAAAGGGAAAAACAACTACCAGGGTAACATTTCAAATAATTTAGTTGAAAATTATTACAGAAAACTAACTTAACTTTTTTACAATTTTTAGAAAAAAACAGCTGCAACTGCCAGCTTTTTCTGCCACAATTATCACAAAAATGCATGTGAGCTTGTGGAGGGAGTGTCCATCAATACAGACTATAGAAGTTCTCATTTTTAATTTTTGGATGCTGGTGTGCCGCAGGATTTTTGTCAAGGATAAAGTGTGCCTTGGCTCAAAAAGGGTAGAAAAACACTGCACTAAATCATGTGACATAGTGACAATAATGGCGGCTACAACAATCGTACATTCCATTTCCATGATGGTCACAAGAGCCTGGAGGAAACTACAAGACACATCACCTTATGATGTCACTACTCCTCTGTACGACTCTTCACAGGCCTGAAAAACCTGCAACATCTATAATGTATCTACAAATGTGACTCTTTTGATATGGATCAGTCAACTCAAAAAACATTTAATTCCATGCTTAAATCAAACCTGTTCTTCACAGCATGTCTAAGTGCAACAATTTCTAAAAGATGGCATCAGCCATTATTTTATACTTTACTGACAATGTCACTTCTTCTTCTTTTATTTAAAAAAAAAAGATTTTATAAGTCTACATGTTTTTCTTACCTCTCCATAATCAGTGGTGACCACAAGCGTTCCATCTCCACAGGAGTTCACAGTTGCAGGAAGAAACTGCTCCTTCTCTCTGACCCAAACACGGGTACCCTGAATCACACAAGCACAGAACAACACACTGAGGTTAAGTAGTGGAACCACTACAAATAAGTCATCCTTGTTCAGTTATGCCTCAACATCTCTGCTCACCAGAGAGCTTT
Source organism: Oryzias latipes (assembly GCF_053564925.1). Classification (NCBI taxonomy): domain Eukaryota; kingdom Metazoa; phylum Chordata; class Actinopteri; order Beloniformes; family Adrianichthyidae; genus Oryzias; species Oryzias latipes. The sequence goes on along the minus strand of NC_136258.1, from coordinate 22,320,533 downwards.
GAGGGCTCCTCAGCTGAAAGCGTGGATGGCAGGCGAGAAAAATCAGTGTGGAGGTTGTTTTGTTTTTTTAAATAAATAGCTGAGTCTCTGCTTTAGTGCAATCCGTCTGTCTGATAACCGCCCGTGTTACTTAAGGCAGGAGATGGTGCACAGGCTCCAGTGGCAAGTAATTACAACAAAGCTTTCATGCTTTCAAACGACTGGGGTGAATGCAGACAGATATGATTAATAGAAAGCTGTAAATCTGAATGCATCTGAAGCAACAATGGGGCGAGAACTGAAATTTGTGCAGCTCTTTAATCACAGGAATTGAATTCTTCCAACAATTGTAGGGGCTGGAAAGGAAAAGATAACCAGAGTTGGACCAGTTAGACCCTGCAGGATCACCGAGTCTTTAGCTCCATTTTGTGCTCAGTATCTGCATTTGTCCAGCCAGTCACTGTGCATGATCAAACATTAAGACTTGTTACCACATCAAGTATTTATTTATACAAAAATAATCAAGGTCGTAAAACCTATAAAAGCAAATGATTGATGATTTTTGATTAAAACAAGTAATTTAAAGTAAAATTTAATATTAAAGTTATTTATGCTCTCATGAAAAGCAAAAAGCCATTTATGGCTTCCACAGTTCATTTCAGTATATTTTTTCACAGTTTAATTATTTTTTTTTATCCAGTTCATGTGTTTTGTTCTTTCAAACTGATAAAGTAAAAACATCATAAACAAAGTAGAACGATAAATGTCAATATGCAAAGTTTGAAAATGGCTTTGGATGAAGTTTAACAACTTATCAAGCCCCTTGTTTCAATTTAATCCAAACCTATTACATTTATTAAAAAAAACAGTATTTGTTTACAGAAATACAAGAAATAATAAATAAAAATATCAATTATGGTTAAAGAAAAAACATATCAATGAATCTTGTGGACTGCCTTTTATCTATATCTTTTATTTTGACCGTGACTGGAATTATTTTGAAATGAACCAGGTTCTTATTTTAATCATTTTCATTTATTAGTGAGTAAGTCAGGTCTATATAAGACGATATGAAGATCTGGTGAAGGTAAGTCACTATGTAAGGAACCATGATGAGTAATTGTAAAGAATTGCAGGGAAATGGAAAAGAAAACTAACTTAAATGAAGTTTCTTAGACATGATCTCCTCAGTGATGCCTAAATATACTCCAGATGTTTTCATCTGATTTAGGGGCATTAAAAAAAGGTTATTAAGAGCTTTCTCAATAAAACACCCAGCATAACACAAATTTAGGGAAATAAATTCACCTACACAGACCATTTATGGTATCAAGCAGAGTACTTAGAATCAATAGGAACAAGCTCACCTTCCGAGTAAATATGTTGGAGTCTCTTTGAATGAACAATTTACCATGAAAGATATAAATACCTTCTTCTTCTCTGCATTTGTTCAGACTCATAATGAACTCTGGAGATTCCAGCACTCTGGGTCATCACACTGATCTGATAATATCTACAGCCCTGAGGCCTGTGCTCACGTTCACAATTACTACATCAGATCCTGGTTTAACAAGATAAATTAACCTTTGACCCTTATCAAATCCACCAATTCTGGTTTCTTAGCATCAGCTTTAAGAAAGGCTCATTGTAAAACAAAAAAGGTTATATAGGTCCAAAAAAAAAAACGTCTTTTATTTATTATCTCAGAAAAATAGTTCCCCATTGCCAGACTGATGGAAAAAACAAGGTGATGGGAAGACTGGGGGTTATAAACAACCTGGTATCATCACAAACTGCATCCACCAAAACAGTCATTCATATCCCTCCTGTCTCCTTTGGGTGTCAAATGCCCCCGCTACTATTCAATTGCAGACCAAGACAGACAGCAGAAGTCATCAGCGTCGAATATCCATCCTTTTTTTGCAATTGGATCTATCAAATGTATAGACATCACAAATTTTTCAAATTAGCGAAGGTCCTCTTAGGTCTTCAGCTCCATTGTCTTGTTCTGAGCATTTCCCAGACAGTAGACAATGCTTTAACCTGGTTGAATAAAAGTAAAATCTTATTTTGCATGTATATTCAAACTAATAAAAACACATGAACTCATTGATCTTTTACTTTCTAGTGGTTTTTCATCTCATGTTCATGTTCTCAAGAGTTTGTAACACCTTTAAAAAGTTGTTTTTAAAGATACAACTAAGAACAAAATTCTAAAATATTTTTAAAAGTGTTTAAAAGAGTGTGCATTTATTATCACGTGTTTTATTTTATCTATTTAAACATATTTATAACTAAAGGCCTAAAAGCTGTCAGTACAGATGAAAATGCGTGATTGCAGGCCTCTGCCACAAAACAGGCAGATGGCTGGTTCCAACTGCAGCAGGTATATTAGCTCAGCTAAAAGTCCACAAAGCCAAATCATGGTCAGGCAGGTAGGGATCAATAACGAACATGGGAGCATCAGAGAGGAACACGAGTAGTCAGGATCCAGGCGAGATTCGGGGCAGGCGGCAGACAAATGGAGTCAAAGATAAACCAGGGTCAGGAAATCCGGTCCAGATATAACTCTTGGTAATGCAGGCAGAGTGGCACAAACAATACTTCAATGCAGTGCTTAAGTGTAATGTGAGTGATTGCAAATTAAAGTCAGGTGTTTGGCATCCAGAAACTGTGTTCTGGGGGTTGCTGGGAGATGTAGTAGATTCATTACTCTGGATATAGTTCCCAAGTGACCAGAGGGGGAGACAGAGCTCTGACTTCTGACACTCGTTACAGTTTACATCGACGCCAACAAATGCTAAAGAAAATGGTCAAAGTTAATCCGACTGTAACTATTTTCTGCTACTAGTGTTTCTTGTTTTTCTGAGTTATTCAATGCCAACATTTTTTATGTTAAATTTTAAACTGTTGATAAAGGGAAATCGTTTTTAATAATCTCTATAAAAACATTAAAAATGTAAATAAAAATATTTAAAAGATATGTAACTATGTGAAACAGATAATTATTCACTTTTTTGTGCACTTTCTTTTAAGAAAACCAAATATTAAGGGTTTTGTTTGTGAAGCAGTGAACAGAAAAGTAATCACATCATTTATCATAATCAACTGCTAGAATTGCTTTCAGTAACAACACTTACACTCTTTTTCCAGTCCCATTTTTATTCATTTTGTACAAAGTTGGTTTATAAACAACTTTAAAAAAATAACAACTATATAATTCCCGTCCTCTGTCCTGTTTCATTACAAAACCCTTTTTTTAAATAAATTTGATTTACACTGGCACTAATAAAAATATAATATTATAAAACAACCTTTTAGTCCAAATACAGCTTAAAATTTAGTGTAGTAATCAGTAAAAAGCAATAAAAACAACTGGTTAGTTTTGATTTACAAGTCTAAACAGCAAGTCTCCTTTTACCTAAAAAGTTATTATACCACAAAAAGTAATGACAAAATTGTAACAAAAAACTTTTACAATTCAGAAATCATCTGTTTTTTACCAAATACGAGCAGAACTTTGCTAAAACGCTGTGTCATAGATGTGTAAGACGGATAAAGGTCATATTTCTTGTATTTTTATCTTTGAGTCTTTAAATCTTTGAATCTTTCACTTGAACAAAATCTTAAATCGATCGAAAAAAATAGCTGCTACTATTCAGCTTTTAGCGACAAAAGTTGATCGCATGATGGCCTCTAAAAATGAAACTTAATTTTTTTCTTTACATGAGGAAACATCCAGAAAAAAGGGTGCTTGTAACTATTTTGAACATTTGAAAAATCTTTAAGAGCACATAATTTACCAGATTTTTAATACTTCTCTGCCAGAACCAGAAATCTTCTTACCTCTTGATGTATCTGTGTTTTTTTCTGAGGGTCTCACATAAAACATAACTGCAAATTGTATACTCTTGCCACTAATCAGTTTGGTCAGTGCCATTATTCTGAGTCAGAGAGCTGTACCATGTCAGCAATATTCCATTTAAGGTGATAATATAATCGTGCAGGGCGGCTTTGGGCAGATTATGGCAGCTGGAAGGACGGTAACATCTGTTTGTGTATGTGTGGGTGGGTCACCCGCCTGTTTTTTTTAAGTCACATCTGTCAGTCACTGAGATTATAGCACACTTTAACACTGTAGGCAGGTTAAAGAAAGTGTTCTAGGTTTTAAAAAAATGAAGGTTTAAAGTCACAGTTTAATAATGAAAATCTCAGATGTCTTTAAAGAATATCTTCATCATTCAAACCATATTTTAACTATGTTTTTTTGTACAGTTTAGATTATTAATTTTATTTTTAGAACCACTTTAATTAATAATGCAATAGCTATGTCATCCAGCTCACTATAAAAATACAACACCAGTCAGATTTGCAGAGGGAAAAAAACAAAAACATCTAGAGGTGAAAACAGAATTTTGAAAAAAACAAAGAACAAATGTATATTTAGACTTTATATTTAAAGGAAATATTGAGCAACTAAACTGTTTGTTCTATGAGCTAAAGAACTCTCCTAATGAATGTGAAAGTGTCATAAAGATACAGTTTTGCTAAAATTCCCTTTACTCCTTTTGCATCATTTACTGGCTTGCAGCTCATTAAATTTGTATCATAAAGAAAATATTTAAATTTGCTGCATAGACAAGTGAATAAGAACCAAAAAAATGAACTGTTTCTTTGCAGAAGGATGCATTCTCTAAGGGAAGGTATTTCCAAATTCTGCAAAAATCAAAAAACATTTCTCGAACTCAACCCAAAACAATTCTCAGTGGTCCTTTGTAGAATTTGATGTTCCATGTTTTTACAAGGGTTCTTAGAGAAATTAAGTTCTTAACCTAATTTCAACCGTTCTTTTAAATCACGGTCAAGTAACATTAAAGCAACATAAATAAAATGTTTTTGCCATATTTAAGATATTTTAAATATACAGCATAATCAGTCACAGCAACTCTTTCCTAACCACAAAATAACATTATTCTTTAGTGACAGCAGTCTTATCTGACACATTTCATGTAGAAACCATATGAGGCCAAAGACTGTTGCACCACAAACACACAGGACTTTTAAACAACAATCACCTGTTTCCCTGCTTTACTACTATCCTGAAACATCTATACCTTTGGATGAATGACCTTTTAACCTTTGGTAAATTCTAAAACAGTCTAATGAGGGATTTATCCAAACTGAACCCAATCAGAGTCAACTGGTGAATTACAGTAAGTGAAAATAGCATTGGATGCGAGCAGCTGTAAATGGTCTTTCGTGTGAACACGTGTGCGCTTTTGTGTTCAGAAAGTGCCAATTCTCTCAGACAATCCTGTTAATTACCGTGCTCTCTTTCTCATCTTTGCCTAAAATACAGTCAACCGTCTACACCCCCACCAACACCCTGGCAACAGGATTCCATGGCAACAGTGGGGAAACCATGGCAACAGCCTCTAACTCTCTAAGCAGTGGAGAATGCTGGGAGTCAGAGTTTAAACCAAAAGCATTGTGTTCAAATATGTTTTGCTTTTAACTATATTTGCTAAATAATGTTATAATCAATTGACCTTGTGGATCAATCTCCTCTGTGTCATATCTCTTGTACAAAATGCATTAAACTTCCCATATATCCATAAATCTAAGATCCTGAGTAGATCTTGAGCAGATCTTGCCTCTGGCTCATTTCACGCCCCCAGCTGTCCCCCAGTCCCAACTGGATGAAGCCCATCTGCTACACTATTCAAACATGTAGTTGTAGAGTTACATAAGCTAATTCTTCTTTAACACTTCTGGTACATTGAATGTCCGTCCTGGGAGAGGATCGCTCCTCCTGGACATCCCTGAGGAGTCTTCTTTTTTTCCCCTGGAATTGTTTTTTTTTAGGAGTTTTTCATTACCAAGAAGAAGGGTCTAAGCCGGGCAGGGATCCCCAGTTTAACTTAGTCTTTTCAGTTTAGTTTAGCAATCAGCTATTGTATTTTGTAATAGATTTTATGTTTTGTACAATTAGAGAAGCCCGGGCTATATAAGTAAAACTGAATTGTATCAAATTTAATATTTGCTGCAATTTCATACTATTTTTTCTGCACAAGTTTGAACTTTGAGAGCTTTAAGTGTAAAAATGTTTCAATTAGTCTGAGAAAAGTGTATAAAGTGTGTACTGAGGAGTTTCACAGCCTTTAAATGTCTATAATCTCACTTCACAGATTTCACCTATTGTGGGTAAATTTTAGAATGTAAATGAGAGAAAACTGTACAGGTAATCACATTTTTAAAGGAAATTTTGAACGTTTTTTTTGCCACACTATTATTATTTTTTGTGCATTGCATTTAGTTGTGCTGCAATCTTAGTAAAAATGGCAGATAAGCAAAAAAAACAAAAAACCTGAAACCTTTGCTTCGGGTTGTGCATGTGGCATCAAATTTATCACAACTGGTCTGCAAAGGTTCAAATGTCCCACTTTTTGTATTTATACTTTAATTGCTGAACCACTACACTCTGCTGAAGAAAAGCCTGATGCCAGCACCTCTGATGTGTCCTCAAAGACCAACAAAGTATGAACTGAATTCAACTCTGAAAAGAAAGAAACAGTGTTGATGTTTGAGAGGAGCAAGAAAACGTTTCAAAATAGCAGAAGATAACCGAAGATGGAGCACTGGAGACAGAAAACGGATAAAGGAAGTAGCACTAAGCGACAAATCAGACGACGACAACTGAGCAACAGGACTAAGAGGCAGTGAGAGCATCAGAAGAAGGGGTATGGGGGAGAGGCAGAGCGGCTGCAGCTCCTGAGCAGAACAAATGTGTTTGGAGCTGGTGAATATAGGTCACACACCTCCAGTGGCTGCTTCCTTCCCTCCACTGAACTGCTTCACGCAGTAACCATGTCATATAAAAAACTACATGGTTTGGAACCTGTCTGCTGAAAACTAGACCTCAATGCAAATGGCTTTTTATACATTATGTGATGCAGTGGCCACTCAGCAATGAATATATTCAAGCCAAAAAAAACTGTTTACTTTTTGCCCGTAATCTTCTTTTTAAGGCATGCTGATGCACCAAACTACAGATTATTGAATGAATGATACTGTAAACTATTAACCAACAGTTATATTTTATCATATAAACTAATTTTGCTGATATATAAGATCAATATTAATACCTATAGAATAACTTTCTGAAGCTATTTCTAATTTTTATTCCAATTTCCTTTATTTTAAATTCTCTCATTACTTAAGATTGTTGTTTTGCAGTTGCTTATGGTTAGAGAGTAAACAAATAGAGATGACTGTTTTTCAAATTTGGGCATAAACCTTCCAGGATTAGACTGAATTGGCTTAGTTTGATTTTTACCCCTCTTTAAATGTCCTGTAAGTGAGACTAAACCTCTGAGCTGCAACCCATAAGAACTTGTGGAGTCCAACCTGACACTATTGACTGTCTGACACTCTTTCTTTCTTGGTTAAGACCCACTCCAAAGAAATTTTTGTTTTTTGTGTGTTTTAAACAAGTTCTTGTAGCTTTTTTTCTTATGATAGAAGACATATATAAAGAAAATCAAGATTAAAACTGCATTTGTACGTGTTTTTTTATTCAAACCATTGTGAATCAAGAGCAGATGAAGAGTGCTGTTGGAAAAAGCCTGTAGCGAATTTCTCAGGAACTCCTGGTGCTCTGCTGAAACTGTCCTAGAAAATGACACAGGCTTCTCTATTTTTGCTAAAAATGGCATAATCATAATTAAAAGACCACTGGGAATGCCTCTACAATAGCTCAAAAGATGATCAGAGTGGGAATTTAAGAGAATAACTGTAAAAGACGTCTTTGGAGAGATGGAGGGACTCATGATAGAAGAAAGAAACTGGACAGACTCTTCCCAGGAGGAGAGACTGCGTCTCGTCACATGAAGACTCTGGGTATCAAATATGCAGCTTGCTGCATGGCAAGCCATAGCACCATAACTCAATAAATCAGTCCATTTTCAGATCTCACTGAGGCTTTCAGTCTGCTGAGGGGGCTGTGGGGTTGGTGGTCAGTTAATCAATGCCATGATCAATATAATTTACAAACAGACTGATGGGAAATGAAGCAAAGAATGAGACGGTTGCAGTTTTGTTCTAAATGATGATACAAAATGATGTTAGATGGGGAATACTTCCCAGAAGAAAGCGGTTGATGTACAGGCAGGGGTAACCTCACCCTGCATGAAACCACACACATATAGCCACATGACATCAGCGAGAGTGTGAGAGGGGCAGTTTAACCTATATCAGATTATCCTACAATGGGGGGGGGGGGGGGGTGGTACAGTAACTTGGAGAACATAGAAACTGAAATTAGAGAGCATGACACAGAACTGAGCATGGTGAACAGGACAAATAGCGAAGCAAGTGGCTGCTGGGAAGCTTGCACTGCCTGAGGGAGGTGACCATGTCTGATTTAGGCTGCACATGCCCACCACTCTGCTGATTTAGTCATGGAGAGATCAGAATTCACAGATGCAATAACATTGTTTGGCAGAGTAATTTTTTTTTTTTTTTTGTATCCTATTTTCTGACAAATCCTCCGCCTCCTTTTAGCACCAAGGAGCCACCCCCTCCCCCTTTACTCTTCCATACCGGGCCAAACCCACCCATGGATCTCCATCCCTCCACGGCGCTGTAAAGCCATCAGAATGGGTTTGTGTGTGGACGTGGTGCTGCTTGCTCCACCTAAAACAGACTGTCTTTAATCCGAAAGCCAGCTTTACAGACGCAAAAACCTCGTCCCTCCTTTTGGCCAATTTTTCTGCAGATCTGCGTGGATTTAATCCACCAAGCCGGCTGCCGGGCCCTGATGCTCTGCGGTGATAATGAATTAAAATGAAGGTGTTTGTTGTTTTGGTCTGCAAATCCATAAATCCGACTCATTTCTGGTGATACAGAAAACGATTAGAAGTCAAAGCAACACCTGCCACATCCGTGCGTGAATCAAATTCCCAAAATACCAGGGGGGGAATCTTGCATAAAATACGCACATCCTTCCAGATCAGACTGTCGGATGCGCGAAGGCATAATCTGACACGAGCTTTCAGCTTGGTTACAGTGGTTCACATTCTCCATGGCTTACCTCTGCGAAAAATGATTCCATCCTTGGTCCTCCCTGATGACGCGCGCCCGGCCCGGCAGAGCGCAGACACCGGCTCGGCTGCGCAAACCTCACCGATGAGAAGGTGAGCAAGATGTGGGAAACGTGGCGGTGTCTCAGTGCTCCTGCTTTCCATTCAATGAATCAGGATTTTCTGAGTTACACAAACACACCTCATCACCGCCAAAGCAGCGTGCTCTAAGATAACCCGCGGACAGAAATCCACAGAGGCTGATGTGGAGATTCAAAATTGTCCACGCCGGGGATCCGTCGAGGATGTGTGCGCGGCTGTCCAGGTCCGCTGCTGTTGAATGGCCCAGAATTTGGTCGTAGTGGTTTTTGTGTGCGTGTTGTTCTGTGTGTGGATGCATGCGTGTGAGTAGAGTGCGTGGGTCTGAGAGGGAACCAGTCCAGAGGCAGGGGGGATTTTTACGCAGCCCACCGATGCGGGGCGGTGTACGCAACCACCAGCACATAAACTCAAGTGCAGCCATATTCAATGGTTCCTCTTTTTCTTTATAGCCATTTAACCTCAATATTTTACTCTAAAAATTAAACGATTTGATGAAACTCATAATTGATGCTGATGTTTAACTTTAACAATTTAAAGACATTTTTCACTCAAGCTGTTATTTAAAACTTGCTTTTAAAACCTGAGTAATACTTAAGTAGATTCACTTAGTTTTGTTTTATTCCCTGCAGACTAAATTTCTTTGCTTTGAGAGTTTATTAGTCTAAATCCAATAAAAATCAGGCTTTTGGTGGGTTTTTTTTACATATTATTCTTGTAGAATTTTTCTTATGATGGAGGACATTTATTAAGAAAATTAGGATTAAAACTACGTTTCTGAGTATTTTCTTTGTAATCCAAATCATTGTGAATCAGGAGCAGACAAAAAATGACTTTGGAAAAAGGTGAGGGGCTGTAAGCTTTGTGAATCGAAGTGTGTGCATTTGTGACTCGGAGTGTGTGCAATTCTGAATTATGAGACTGTTCTGACCTCATAGTAAGCTAGTGGGAGACAGTGTAAATAAACAGATGATAGGAAATGAAGGCATCTGTGCCAACAGTCCCACAACTAACTCAGAGGGGAATTTCTGACAAACTACTGCTTTTCTGCACAAAGTATGTCCTAGAAATCAAAACAATTTTTTATTTGGGCTAAAAACTGAATAATCATGATTAAAAGACCACTGGGAATGCTTTTACTTAAATAAAAGATGATTGGAGCAGGACTTTACTGTTTCTTAAAGTAAATTCTTGACTTTTGAGTTCTTAAATTCAATTAGGAAAGAAATATGAGTAGATAACTCTCGTAACACTTTTAGTTATAATTGTGTAATTCACTCTATGAACAAAATAATGTTTTAGTTGATGCTCAGAAGCCCATAAAGATTGACTTCTCAGCAATAAATCAATGTATTGTTTACATATTTGTCTATATTTCTTCTGTATTGCTGAAATTTTTTCAAAAGGTTGGCATAAATCAAATAAGATGTCTTTATCAGAATAAAAACAAAACAAATAGCAAATAAGATTTAGGAAACGTGTTTCTATATGATTCCTATTGAACCGTCAGCCAGTGATGGTCACATCACAAATTCTAAATAAACTTAAAGAAAAACACTGATATGAAGTGGATTTCTGTTGTTCTGAGAGATGCCAGGTGTTTCCATCATGAATCTCAGCAGGCCCGGGCCTCTTCGGGGTAAATGTATTGTTTAAAACAGTGTGTTCTCCACCGCGCCCTGGAGGAACGGAGGGGGGAGCGCTACCTAGCTGTACTCAATCTTCCTCACAGGGACAGCTGAAGAATTGGAGTTGACATCCGGGCCTCACGCATTGTTGAAAGAGTGTGCATTTTGATAAAGGGAGATGCACACAAATACACGGACGATCAGGAAATTAGAGCTGATCTTCACAAAACACTTGTGAGATGTCGAGTCAAAGATATTCCGAAAAAAACCAACATAAAATTGAACAAATTCGACCAAACTCAAATAGCCTTCATCTTCAGATATTTACATGCAGATGTGAAGTTCTGCTCAGAAGACAACGCAATATTCACCCATACTAAGAATAATGGAAATTGAATGAAAGCAAATTCACATGTAAACATTAACTGACATAAACAATTTGAGGGAAAAAATGCATAAAAAACTGGTCTTGTTTTAAGTGACCTTCACGTTTAGCTTTTGGACAGTAGAACTTTACTCATCTGACAACAGCGCTCTCTTTCTCCTCATTTCATTTTCCTTGTCTTACTGTCATTTGTGTGTTGCTGGGTGCTGAAGACAGATTATCCATCATCCAATTATCTTTGGATCTACTGTCAAAGCAGTGGTCTTTAATTATGATCATGCCGTTTTTAGCCAAAATGGAAAAAAAAGCCTGTGGCGTTTTCTAAGACATTTTTTCTCCAGAGCGGCAGGAGTTCATCAGAAACTCACCTCTGAGTTGTGAGTTCTTCGTCTGCTCCTGATTCACAACAATTTGAATAAAGAAATATTCAGAAAAACAATTTAAAGTTGAATATTCTTAAGACATCATGGAGAAAATGAAAAAACGCTTTAAGAACATTATAAAAACACCAAAAACACGGTTTTCATTGGAGTGGGTCTTTAAAACACAAGTAAGTCTGATCAGTGCTAAATCAAGATAACAACATCAGTTCCAGACAACTAAGAAAATCAACCATAACTACAGTTACATCATTACAAACAAATGCTTCCCAACCAACCATCAAACCTTTCATATTAATGGTCACCTTGAAGGTCAGTTTACCTGGCTTGCAGAACACCCAGACGGATGCTCTCACTCAGATTTATTCAGAATGAAAAGGGGTTAGTGGTTTGTTATCGTCACCTCAGGAATCAGGGAAACCTGTATGTGTCATCACGTGAATAATACCTTTCTTTATTTATCCATTTACCTATTTATAACCAAAGTTTCTGTCTTGGAAATTTTAAAGAAGAAGAAGAAAGACTGTCGAGCATGAAGCAGCAGAATTAAAATTTGATATATATGAGTTTATGATGAATATATGTAGCATGCAGTATAAATATTATATTTTCTTTCTAATTCCATTTGTAGCCAGTTGTTGTTTTGGTTAATTGGCAATAGGAGTAAAGGTAAATTTTTGATTTTCCTAAATTGGCTAGGCTTTGCCTTTTTCTGTGTTTAATAAAGTCAATCAAGGTGAAATTTGCTAAACTACCCAAACTGTGTATTTGTATTTGAATAATCAATACATTCCTTTTTGGGCAGTCAAACTCTACTATTCAGCGGGAGTTGGATAGGCGGAGTGGTCGCCATATAGAGTGGTTTGCCACTCAAACCAGAATCACCACTGAGTCTAACTATAACATTTAGCACACATTTGAGGATAATGTGTGTGTGCATTTGCTGAAAAACATTATTCATGACGTCACAGCCAAACAGTTTTACGACCGAAGCATCCATAAATCTCTTCCTTTATTACCCTCTTTCTCTGGTCTCCAGCTCATTTGCGAATCTCCTCTTTTTTCACTGCAGACACATCTGTTAATGGTGGTGTAAGAGGACACCTCAAAAAAATCATCGGCTGCAGACAAAGTCAGTGCGGACGTCTGGATTTGAACATCAACTACAATGTGTTCGTTTGCGTTTGCTCTCTGAGGAAAATTTAATTCCCTGTAGCCTCTAAAACTTATCGAACAAATGAAACCAATTGTGCTTTCATAAAGTCACAATTTAAATTCAGGTTCTGACACAGTAATTCAATTCTGGATCCAAGAACAGAATCAAAGTACTTTCTGGAGTTTGCATTCTGTGCTGGTTTAGTTCTCACTCCGATCTCATTTTTGATCTATTTTCAAAGCGTTCCTAGTGGTCTTATAGTCATGAATATGCCGTTTTTAGCCAAAATCATAAAACTTGTGTCGTTTTCTAGGACATCATTTTTGCAGAGCGGCAAGAGTTCATTAGAAATTCTCCTCTGAGTTGTGCGAACTGGTGGCGGAGTGTAAGCCTGCCAACACTACCTGTCACCCCTTCTTTAGACTCTCTCCTGCTAGCTTACAGTCCCTCACAACCCCAACCTAACATTACAACAAAACAATGCAATGCAACAAAAATGGCGAGCAGAATTGGAGCTGTCCATCAGTACAGTTTTGAACCAGATGCCAGCTCAGACATGGAAAATGAAGACGTACATGGATCTGTTTTTCTACAAATGGATCAGAATGGAGCAGAGCATAGAGTTACAAGCTTTTTTATGTCCCCCCTTCATGAGAAAAATGTCACAAGAGCATGTTAAAAACATCAATAAAGCAGTTTTCATTAAAGTAGGTCTTTAAGTAGATCCAAAACAGGACAAAAAACTGTGAGTGTACTGCACAGTTAAAAAATCTGGTTGTGCCAATAATTTAGTCATGTGTTACGGTTTTGAGGTCTGATTTAGTCTGGAAAATCAGAGCTTTGTTCTCTGTGGAACCACCTCAAATTCACACAAATATAAGCAGAACCAAAAGGAAGAACATTACTCCAACACACTCACTGATTTTACTTGAGAATGCTTTTGGGTCAAGACTGAAGCCAAGTATTTTTAGTTACGTAACAGCTAATAGTGGATGGAAATGTACTGACTGGATTAAATTCTGTCTCTGTAACCAGAACTGGAACTGTATTCTGCTAGTGATTTAGATTCTGTCATATCTAAAGGAATCTGATTCAGCTCTGTAGGAGAATTTGCTTCTTCTTTTTGTTTTAATCAGAACAATTCCTTGTTTACTTTATCACACTGCACATGCTCAGAAATGAAAAAACACTCTTGTGGAAATACAACATAAAATCTCCAGTTGGTTCAATTTTGTTTTTTGATTTGTTGTGGATCACAGATCAGTAATAAATCCCTGAACCCAGGTTCAGGAAAAAATCATAATCAGTGATTTTTCACACATCCCACAGCACAAATTTGAGATAGAATTCAGAAGCTAAAGATTTTGTTAAAAAAATACTTAAATTTTCTTTACTTCAAGCAAGAAAAACAAAAAAGACAAAAAATATAAAGAGAGATGTATCAAAGCTACAACTTCCAAGATACTCAATGGGGTAGTTTTTGTGTTATTTGCCTTTTTTAGAAGAAACAATTCCCTTTTCAGCAAACCGTTTGGAGCTATTTCTAGTCAAGTTATTATCTGCATTGCATGTGATAATAATCGTGCAGCTTAGTGTCAAAGTTCATTCCTCAGAGCTCAGGGCACTTAATGTCGCAACAACCCATGAAGTTGTGTTGAATATACACTTCACCATACACACAAAAACACACACTGATATCGAGATACCTGATACTCTGAGGACAAAAGGAGAATTGTAACAGAACCTCTTGCAGCAGTGAGATAAATGATCCATTTCATTTCTGTGCTACTGCCTTTCCAAAACCACACAGTCTGGTTTTATCGAGTCATAAAAATGGTGTTTAAAGATTTCATCAAAGAAAATTGGATTTTGTACTGAGATAGTAATATTTTTATGTCTAAGGCTTTAATTATGGATCTGAGCTCCAGATGACCCAGAACCATCAATTTCCTCTTTAAGTCAGGTCACCAGTTTTATATTTTAAAACGAGTTTAAAGACCCACTCTGATCATCTTTTGATCTAATTTTAAAGTGTTACCAGTTTTATATTGTGTTATGTTATGTTGTTGTTGGACTAAATCAAAAACCTGTGCTGTTTTCTTGGACATAGTATCTGCAGAGCTGCAGTAGTTCATTAGAAATTTGCCTCTGAGTTGTGGACGGGACTGTTGCCATGGAGCAACCCCGCCCCCCTTCCCTTCTTTGTTGCTGAGAGCTAAGAACAGCGAGCTTGTGGACCGCCGAGTGTTTTTTCTGCGCCACAAATAAGCTCTTTTTCAAACACCATTTTTTCGTCTGCTCCTGATACACAACAACTTGAATAAGGAAATACCGGTACTCAGAAATGCAATTTTGACCTCAATTTTGTTCTTAAATGTCCTCCGTCTTGAGAAAAAGGCCACAAAAACATGTTAAAAACATAAGTAAACAACATGGAGAAATGCTACACAAACTGAAAGCTCCATTCATAGACAGACATTTGTTTGTCCTACTTTTTTGGATTAGTAGTTATGAGCACATGGTCCTCTGACAAACACTCCACAACACTAGTGGTTGGCACTGCTCAGGTTCTGAAAAACATATTTGTACTTGTGTGATTGGTGACAGTCAAACAGTACTCAGGCTCCTCTCTGATGATGACAGCAGAGATTAAATACACATAAACACCTTTCAACAAATGCAAATGAAGTGTGGTGTGTTTACTCCTATCCTCTGATCCAGTGTAGCAGTTCAAAGTTCTTGTGTCCTGGGTGTAAAGGATCTTTGAGGAAACGTTGGCTTTTCTTAAGTCCCCAAACAGTACCTACAATGAGGCAAGGACAGACAATGATTTTCTCATAGCACTGGTAGCAACTCCCTGGTGTGTGTTTTTCCTGAAGCCATGCAGCTGGTCTCCCAGACATGCACAAAGTCAATAGACTTCCTAGCGAGTGGTTAGAAGGATGTGTGCAACAGATTTTTTTTAAAAGGCTCACAATTAATTTTTATTGTGCTACATTGGCTGATACTGAGGTCGAGCACTCTCTCCACATAGTGACTGCATACTTCCTGCCTTTTGTCAGCTCATCATCTTGGAGGTGGAACCAAATTGTTGTTGCAGGAGCAGTTGAGTCTCTCCATTTCTCTTTATGCAAAACTAACGCTGTCTGGAATCAAACTAATATTGAGTCCAGACAGCACATTGAGGAAACTGTCTGTGTGGTACACACTAAGTTCAGGCACTTAATTTCAAATGTGTGTTCTGGCTGATCATGTGTTGAAGTGTCCCTGGGCACTTGGCCGGTACCTTGCACCTTATAAATATCTCCCATTTATTGAAAACTCATTCCTAGCCATTAATACAAACTTCAAAGGTACTATAATCCATCTTTTTTTTTACAGATTAAATTAATATAAACAAAGAAAAAACACATTTTCCGTCTAGAAAATTATGTACTTCCAGTTCTAAAAACGTCGACCAGTACAGTTATTGCAGAAAGCTCTGATTTTGCCATAACCATTGACCATAACGCAATAAGTTAAAAAAAAGGAATCATTCTTCCTCCCTTGTTTGCTCAAAGGCTGTAACACTCTTGAAACCATAAGGAAACTAAACTGAGTGACCCCCCCCGGCATTCCAAACAGGAAGTACCCGCTAGCTTCAAGAAGCCAAAATCCCATAGACTTCTACAGAGATATAAACAGCTATTCAGAATAACCACTCTTGCTCCACAGTCACATTATGTCTTCATTGCAAGTTATTAAGGTTATAAACTGACCAATCAGATGCCTCAATGAAATCGGGTTTCAAGTGGTACGGTTGTGAACTTTCAATAAGCTCACTCCTGATTGGTGAGAGTGATTTTCTGATAATACCTTTATACTATATACTGCTCACTGAGATTATCTGGCTTAAACATGGCGAGGTACGCATCGTGAAAAAATGGTGACTGAATAAAATTCATTGGGTTGAAACCGGAAGGAAGACATTTTTTATGGGTGACTTCAAACTCACTCGGTCCAGTTCTCATATCACACAGTCAAGGGTTCTAACAGAACCACCAAAAACAATAGTGAGAAAGGTTTCAAAATAAAGGGACCCTACAAAGAGCAGTGTAACCTCTAACCATAACTCCCAAGAAATCATTTGGGATAAGCTGAAAGCTTTCAGCAGGTAATTAAAACTTATTGATTTTGAAGCATGACAGCAATTCAATCAATGGACTGACTTTTCATGAATATAAGCTGAATGATTGTGCTATATTTAATTTTTTTTAATCTTTCATAATAAAAAAAAGGCTGTCTAAAGTGATTTAAGTTTACAAATCTAAAATTTGGACACCTCCAAACAACATGGAATCCCGCATCCTTATCATTTGTAGATCTGAGGCTGTGATCAGGTCCCCTGTGTGAATTGGAGATGGAGAAGAGGAGAATTCATACCTGCTCAGTTGGGTTTACATGGGCGCAATGTATGAACAGGAATCGAATCAATCACTCTGGAGAAATGACCTCATCCGGATTCTCTTTCTGCCCCTCCATCACAGAACCCCCAACTTCCACACCCTGCCCCCACTCCTGCTTTCCCAGCACCACCCATGGGTTGCACAGCAGCAAGACAGCCTGTTTAGCTGTCAGTAAAACCTTGTAATTCCCAACAGGCTGTTGGGGTAATTTAATCAGCCGGCCACTTCCTTCAGCAGAACATACATGCTTTCAGACATATCAAATCAATTCAAATCAATTTTATTTATATAGCACCTTTCATGACGAGAAGACAGCTCAAGGTGCTGTACATAAAAACAAAAACAAAAGCAATAAAATACAATAAAATACATTCAATTAGCCCCGCGCAATAAAATACACAAAGACAAACACCAGTGGATAATAAATTAGTGATTAAAGTAAAGAGAAAGCAGAACAAAGAGAAACCAGAATCAAGAGAAACCAGAAAGCGCCGTCTGCCCTGTCCTCCTCTCAGCAGGGGTGTCAGTATAGACCCAAACACCCCAGCCGAGGGTGAGAAAACACTCGAAAACAGTCTAATTAGAAATAAAAAGAATATTTGGTAAAATATCATAAATCTTGATTAAGCAAATAAAATGATAAAATGATAAAATGATGTGCAAAAACATCATAAGACGTAAAAAGAATGAAGAATAAATATGTGATAAAATATCATAAAATATAAGAATAGAAAATAGTAGATTAAACAAGTAAAATGCTAAAAATGATGTAATAAAACATCATAAAACGTAAAAAGAATGAAAATAAATATATATGTGATAAAATACCATAAAATATAAGAATAGAAAATAGTGGATTAAACAAGTAAAATGCTAAAAATGATGTAGTAAAACATCATAAAACATAAAAAGGGATAAAATCTAATTAAAAGCTATTTTAAAAAGGTGTGTCTTTAGTTTCTTTTTAAAAACCTCCACAGTTGATGAAGCCCTCACATCTTCAGGTAGACCATTCCACAGACGAGGCCCGTAGTATCTAAATGAGGCCTCGCCGTGGTTTTTTGTCCTGACCCTGGGGACCTTCAGCAGGCCTGCACCTGAGGACCTAAGGGCTCTAGGAGGTTCATACGTTAAAAGCAAGTCGGATATAAAAGAAGGACCAACACCATGGACACTCTTAAAAACTATTAAAAGAATCTTAAAATCAATCCTGAAGCTGACGGGGAGCCAGTGCAAAGATTTTAAGATTGGTGTAATGTGCTCCCTCTTCCTGGTTCTCGTTAAAAGGCGTGCTGCAGAGTTCTGGACTAGCTGCACGCGATTGAGAGTGGCTTTCTTTACACCAGAAAGGAGGGCATTACAATAATCTATCCTTGATGTAATAAAAGCATGGATTAGGATTTCAGCACTGGCTCTGGAGAGAAAGGGTCTCACTCGGGCGATATTCCTTAGATGGTAAAATGCAGATTTAGTTAGTTGATTCACATGTTGGTCAAAGCTAAGATCTGCATCTAAAATCACACCGAGGTTCCTCACTGTGTCACGTGTAGTCATAGAGTGGGTTGACAGATAAGATTGGACCCTATCTCTCTCAGCCTCAGAACCGATTACCAAGACTTCAGTTTTGTCCCGATTGAGCTGCAAAAAGTTCTCTCCCATCCACATTTTAATGTCTAAAATACAATTTAAAAGGCCATCCAGGGGTCCAGTGTCATCAGGAGACACAGCTACATACAGTTGAGTGTCGTCGGCATAACTATGAAAGTTAATGCCGTGTCTCCTGATGACATCACCAAGCGGAAGCATGTAAAGATTAAAAAGTGTTGGGCCCAGGATGGAACCTTGGGGAACCCCACATGTCAGTTTATGCCTTTCAGATGAAAAATCATTTAGATTAATAATAAAATCTCTGTTTGTAAGGTAAGATTCAAACCAACTGAAAGCTGTACCAGTAATTCCAACCATGTCATGAAGTCTATTTAAAAGGATTGAATGGTCCACTGTGTCAAAGGCTGAACTCAGGTCCAGTAAAACTAGTACAGATACTTTCTTCATGTCAGCATTGGACCTGAGATCATTTAAGACCCTGACAAGTGCCATCTCTGTTGAGTGATGAGATCTAAAACCAGACTGAAACTTTTCTAAAATGTTATTTTCATTAATAAAATCATTCAGCTGAGTAAAAACAAGCTTTTCTAAAATTTTACTTAAAAATGACAGGTTGGATACCAGCCGGTAGTTATTTAAATTGGACACATCTAAACCACTTTTCTTCAGACTGGGCCTCACCAGAGCAGTCTTTAGGGATGCAGGAAAGACTCCAGTCTGAAGAGAGCAGTTCAAAATGTTTAGTAGCTCTTCCTCACATGATGTGAAAACTGACTTAAAAAGTGAGGTGGGGATGGGATCAAGAGAACACGTTTTTGTTTTCATTTGGGACATCACTTTTCTGAGTGCTGCAGCGTCAATCAAAACAAAACTGTCGAGCGTTTTCTCACTGATAGGAGGACATACAGTAGAAGGGTCAACGGGGGGTTGTTGATCCCTCCCCTGTATGATAGATGACCTAATGTCATCTATCTTAGTGGTGAAGTGGACTGCAAACTCCTCACAGGTTTTACTGCCAAAGTTGGATGGTGGGCCAGAGGTTGGGTTTATTATTTTATCTATTGTAGCAAAGAGGATTTTTGGCTTTGACTGATTTTCTGCGATGAACTTTGAGAAATAGTCTTGCCTTGCCTTTTTAATGGAATTATTGTAATGCATTAAGGTGTTTCTAAAGATTTGGCGATGTATGGTGAGTTTTGTTTTCCGCCAGTGCCGTTCTGCCCTCCTTGTCGTTCTTTTGAGCTTCCTAATATCTTCTGTTCTCCAGGGAGGCGGAGTTTTCTCCTTAACTGTATGCAACCTTAATGGGGCAACTTTGTCCAGAATTGTTGTGAGTTTATTATTAAAATGTTCAATTGATGAGTCCATAGATGGATATGAAAAAGTTGGTTGCTGATTTTCCAAATGTGAGATGAAGTTTGCAGCCACTTCAGGGTGTAGACGGCGCCTTCTAATGATTCTCTCAGGGAGCCTCTCAATTATGCAGTCATGCACCTTAAAAAATAGACACGAATGGTCTGAAATGCCCACATCCACAACAGAGGTCACTGTGGCCTTCAGGCCGTGAGTAATGATAAGATCCAGAGTGTGACCTCTGTTGTGGGTGGGCACATTCACATGCTGAACAAAGTCCATAACTGTTAAAATATTCACAAAATCACGGACATACATTTCTGAAGGGTCATCGATGTGTAAGTTAAAATCCCCAAGAACCATTATTTTACTAAAATCCATGTATACTGAGGAAAGCAGATCAGAGAAATCAGAAATAAAAGATGAATTATATTTAGGAGGTCTGTACACGATCAAACACAACATGACGGGATTATTGAGTACAATGGCCTGATATTCAAAAGAAGGATATTCATTAAATATGATGTCTTTAAAACCAATACCTGCAGATAAAATTACAGCAGTCCCACCACCTCTGCCTTGTTTTCTGTCCTTATTTGTGAAGTTAAAAAGGGGAGGGGTTGCCTCTGACAGAGAGATTGGTGGACCAGAGTTCCAGGTTTCTGTTAAAAACAGGCCATTAAGATTGTTATCTAAAATAAAGTCATGTATAAGAAATGATTTGTTTGAAAGTGATTGAACATTTAGGAGTGCCAAATTCAGATTGGTTGATTTATTGCTGTGACTGGATTGATGGTGATTGGTTGAGTTCTGGATGTGCACTGTTTTAAGGTTATTATAGTTCTTGATACGTTTCCTAGGGTAGATAGTTCGTGTGGATATAACAGAGGGTATGGTGAAGGTGACATGTGGTGGTGATGGCTTGTGGGATATCTGGCAGGGGGGTCTGAGGGAGTTGACAGAGTTTTGCTGTGGCACTGCAGATGTTGGTTCTGAGGGAGTATTGGGAGTTACTAGTCAGTCCTCTTTAAAACAATGCACAGTGTGTTGGATATTAGCAGTTAAAATATTGGTTCCGAGAGGGCTGGGGTGAAGACCGTCAGGTCGATAAAAAGAGGGGCGGTTCCAAAAGAGATTAAAATTATCAATAAAGCCAAACCTGAATTTGCAATATGCCCCCCAACCCCCACCCCACCCCACCCACACGCACAAAAGAGATTACAATTGATCTAATTATTCATCTCTCATGATAAGGAAAACATATAACTGTAATGTTCATATTCATTTAGGCAGAAAACGTTTATTTTGTTCACACCAAAAACTATATCTTTGATTTTTGGCTAAATACAATTAAAAACTCATGAGATTTGCAAAATAAAAGTATTTTTTCATTTTATGTTATGAGGACTTTAGACAATCGCCGTGTTTGGTTCCAAGTTGGTTCCATATTGTATGCAGATCCAGTCTTTAACTATTTACGTGGAGGGTAGTTGTTGTTTCCCTCTTGATTATTTAATCCTCATCACAACAGAATAAAGTAAAAGTGTGACCATTGTTTCCGTACAGTGAACTATGGCCCAGCTGCCATTCGTCAGGCTCAATATTCACATATGAATATTCATCAAGGCCGTGAATGACAGAAGGTGCACTTGGCTTTGCAGAGCATAATCTTTGTTCTGTGGAGTCAGCGCTGCTACTCATCTCTTTGTGCTGACAGAAATACTGTGCACAGGAAACACTTGACTCATAAGACCATTCTCCTTCTTTAGCAGCAGATCTGATAACAAGAGAACATTCAAGCATATTTATTTACATTTACAATTATTTGTTCACTAGTCAAAAATATTTGGTGTTGCAACCAGAAAAGTTGCTCTTAAATTAAAAATAGTTGAATACAAATTTGCCATCATATGTTTTAGTCATATCTTTTTAAAGATGGCAAATATTGTTTTATACAAAGCCTATTATTAACCTCACACATAAAAATGCATCTGTAAAATGTAGCTAAATTGTTTAATGTTATTTTATAAGGGGGGTGACAATTCATATTTTCAACAATTTGATGTATATTGTGTTTGCCGATGCAATTCATAGTCGATATTGGTTCATTTTTAACGATCCGATTCACTGACCTAGAATCGATCCAAATCATCTTTAGTCAGTGTGGCTCAGATAAATACCTGGGTACTGAACGGTGAAGTGAAGTTTTATAGATTCCCTTTATTTCTGGCAAGATAATCATGTGTAAATTAAATGCGTGCACAATCAATGTTGTTTTTCTAAATCAAAATAATTCAAAGGGAACATTATTCAAACATTCTGCCACACTGTATGTTCACATGTCTTTGCAAAATTCAAAGTGTTTCCACACAGTGGACTGTAATGATGGATTTATCTTTTTTGCCGCCATCACATGTGTGTTGCCTCTGTGATGTCACTTGATCGTTTTTATGTTATAGTAAAATAAACCAACAGTGCCTCAATCCGAATGGTATTTTCTGACATCGATTATACTGTAACTAATTTATTTTATTTAAGAAACAACTTGCCTCAGACAGATCAATCTGTTTGAATTGTAGGAATACAAAACAATTTTACAATTTATTTTACTAATCATTACACCCCTATTATTTTCCATTTTTTGTTTTTAATTAAATGAGAACTTCACTTGAAATTAATGAAACAATTGGTTATATTAGTTATACTAATATCTTATTTCTAAATACCTAAAACAGCTTTATGTATTTTTATGGATTCAATTATTATTTTATTACAATATCTTTATTGAAATGAATATACGTCAACTCAATTATGATTTGAGACAATTTGACAGAAATGTTTGTAGTATCACCAATCTACCATGTGGTGGCAGTAGACACCACAGGGGTTTGTCATTGAGACAAAACGCTACTCTAAATCCCCGCCTCCTTAAGCACGTGATTGGCTCAAATTTCTTTGAGTCTGGAATCTCTCTTTCTGATTGGACGGAGTCTCCGTCCTTCAAACCTGACAGGCATCAGTGTTTGCTGTTTCGAAAATGAAACTGGCGAGTGTTTGAGTTCAGCTGGGAAGTCGGAAAATCGAAATTAGGACCAAATCGCAGAAAGAAATTCCTCATGTTTGAGTGACCCAGGGGAAGAAGGAGAACCGGACGGTTAGAGCTTTATGCTGCGGGACGTCAAAGGTGTTTTTTTATTTTATTTTTTTGAGAAAGGCAGGTAGGCCCGCGCTGTCAAAACACGACAACAAAGCACGAACCATTCTGTGTTGTTTCCTTGGTTTGCCTAATCACAGATAATATAATGTAAAAATAAAATGTAGCTATGTCTGTATTTTAGGGTGTGTTAGCTTTAAATTGTTGTTCCCACGATGCGAAATCCGTCTACCTCCTATCACTACGAGGCAGCAAAGGATCTTTGTGTTTTTGTTTTGAGTTTTTTTTGTAATCATTCTTATTTTTCTCCAGCTGGAAATGTGGCCCCCATTCCCTCCCATAGCAGGATGGGTTGCACTACTCTGATAAGGATGTAAGTCAATTTGATTTATTTACCTGCATAATGAAGCATCACACTCATAGACTCATGTTTTCCAGTCTTAGGTTCCTGTTTTGACCCCAAAATGACTAAAAATGCTTGACAGGAAAAAAAAACCCTGATGAATCAAAACTCACATGTAGGAAACAGTTGATCTGACTGGGGTTAAGGGTTATGGTTATAGCATTGTTTAAGTACACATCTTTTAAGACAACGCCCACTTAGTTTTGGTTAAAAGTTTCAAGTACTTTCAAGTTTATTAAAAAAACTGAGACAGAAAAGTATGTAGAAACACCCCCACTGCTAACCTATTAGAGAGAGAAAGTATTTCATTATCAATTAGCTACATAAATCTATCCATCCATTGTGTTTGAATCTCTCTGGGCTCTGTTTTTGACAGTCTGTAGCAGTGGCTGCCCCGTGAGGCCGAAGCTGCTGTCGCCATGGCACACTTTGACACGGAGTACCAGCGTCTGGAAGCGTCCTACAGCGACTCTCCTCCTGGAGAGGAGAACCTGCTAATGCATGTCGCAGAAGGAGCCAAATGTATGACACCCCCTGGGTCAAACGTTAGACAAATCATAGAAACAGAGACTCGTCTTCATGATGTACTAATTTTCAAAACGATTCCATTGCAGCCCACTGGCACCACATAGAGAACCTGGATCTGTTTTTCCAAAGAATATCCTTATACTTAATTGTTCCAACAAATAGCAAATTGAAATT
Source organism: Oryzias latipes (assembly GCF_053564925.1). NCBI lineage: Eukaryota > Metazoa > Chordata > Actinopteri > Beloniformes > Adrianichthyidae > Oryzias > Oryzias latipes. The sequence goes on along the minus strand of NC_136258.1, from coordinate 22,296,161 downwards.
TGTTGTACATTTCCATTCAGACTTTTCCTTAATTACTTTTACGTCTATAACCTCCATCAGAAAAATGGATTCACCTGCATGCTGTTGGGAGAGCTCTTTGAGTTGGTGTACGTATTCTGCCCTTCAGTAGTCCAACATGCTGATTTGAAACCTTTTTATTTTAAATTCCAGTTTTTTTATCTTTCCCCCCTCACCCCTTTATTCGCCTCCGTACTTCTGTTTTTGTGCAGTCAGTTGCTGTTTGTGGTTTGCTTCACTGTGTTCCTTGCCAACTGTGTGGATTATGACGTCCTCTTTGCCAACAAGTTTGTAAACCACACAGATTCTTCTAAAGTCACTTTGCCAGATGCGTTGATTCCTATGGATGTTTGCAGTGCTCGGTGAGTTTGACGCTTCGTTTGTAAAGCTTTTTATACCGAATCATAACTCTAGCACAAATAAATGTAGCTTTAATCACTCGACTCCTAGAAACCAGCTTACATTACCCATCTAAATGTGATTTTGATAAGGTAATGGAATGTCACAACCATTTTTATTCCATCCAAATTTAGGTCTAATTTTCTTTCAAGCTCCTGACATTGGAAGAATCTTCTTTTTGGAAATCTTTCCTTGCAAATGATATATAAGACATGATAATCATGGTCTCAGTCTAATCTCTGCAGCATGTGATGTTTTAGTTTTTCCATGTTCTCTGAACCACTCTTAACAATCTGAGCATCCCAGGTCTGAGCAGGATCATCTCTCAGTATAAATGTATTTGACAAGAACAATTATTGTAGAAAAAGACTAATGTTTGTATTCAAATCAACTAGTTTTTACTTACGAACATTTGCCCAAATACCTAAATCAAGCCTGGATCATAAAACTGTTACCAGAGGCAACCACTATAGCTGTTTTTTTGTTTGTAAGCTTTATCTTTTATCATTAATTGTATAATTTCCCTTGGTTATTAAACCAAAAACTATTTTTAATGATTAATATTTCAAAAAACAAAAGTTTTATCTTGAAGGGACATTGCTGTCTTTAAAAAAAAAAAAGAGTTGTTGTTTTTAGGGGACTTTTAAGCTCTTTGATAAATATCAGATATTTTTAAAGATGAATCAATTTAGTTAATTTTCACATCTGTCTAAGAAAACTGAATTCATTCTTCTTATCCTCAGTATTCGAGATAATGGATTTGTGATCTTTGTCCTGATCATCTCCGGGGTATTTTGGCTCCATCGCCTGGTCAAATTCTTCTACAACGTCTGCTGTTACTGGGAGATCCGATCCTTCTACAAAAACGCCCTGAAGATGTCTATGGTGAGACGGACAAATGTTGGAATTTTCCCACTAGTTGCTGCGGGGACATGAGATGTTAACAAGCCGTAGTGCCAAACCTCTTACAGTTTTGGTGCTTTTGTGCTTCAGTCAGAGCTTCCCTACGCAACATGGCAGGAAGTTCAGGCCAGGATCATAGAGATTCAGAAGGAGCACCAGATCTGCATTCACAAGAAGGAACTGACAGAGCTCGACATTTATCATCGCATCCTCCGCTTTAAAAACTACATGGTGTGTACATTTGTGGTGGAATCGTAGTGAGACCTGTGTATGTTTTCAGTGACTTTTATAGCAAACTTTTATTCTTGTGCTTCTTCAGGTTGCCATGGTGAATAAATCTCTTCTGCCTGTGCGATTTCGACTTCCTGTTCTCGGAGAAGTTGTGTTTTTCACTCGGGGTCTCAAATACAACTTTGAGCTCATCTTCTTTTGGGGCCCAGGTTTGTTTGTTTGTGACTTTTATTTTAAAAGTTTCATGTTGGTTTATGACTCATGTAAATGCATCAATGTATTAAGGTCATGTTTACACTATTTACAGGTGAATAAAAGTTCTATTTATGCTGTTTTTGTTTCCCTGTAGGCTCTCTTTTTGAGAATGAGTGGAGTTTAAAGTCAGAGTATAAGAGAGGAGGAAACAGGCTTGAGCTTGCAGACAGGCTGGCATCCCGGATTCTGTGGATTGGAATTGCCAATCTGCTTCTGTGTCCGGTCATTTTGGTTTGGCAAATTCTTTATGCTTTCTTCAGCTATACTGAGGTAAATCATTTCCACCCACCAAAAAATAAACAGGAGTTTTTTAGTTACTTAGCTGGTGATTATTTTGAGCGTTTTTGTTTGTTTATGTGTGCAGGTGATCAAGCGAGAGCCCGGTTCTCTTGGGGCAAGATGTTGGTCTCTCTACGGTCGGTGTTACTTGCGTCATTTTAACGAGCTGGACCATGAGCTCATGTCACGCCTCAGTAAAGGCTACAAGGTTACGGCAGACTGATTACTGCAGACTTGCTTATTTAGTTTGTTTTGTTTTTTACATCTATACCATTGTCTTGTTCTTGCTTATAAAGTTCACTATATTCTTCATTTTCCCTGTTCATTTTGTGTTCCTCTGTTTTTCAGGCTTCCTCTAAGTACATGAACTGTTTTCTTTCCCCGCTGCTGACAGTTGTTGCCAAAAATATTGCGTTTTTTGCTGGATCTCTTCTGGCCGTTCTCATTGCTCTGACCATCTACGATGAGGATGTTCTTGCAGTAGAGCATGTGCTGTCATCCATTACTCTGCTTGGAGTGTGTATCACCATTTGTCGGTAAGGATCAGTTTGCCCTTTCAGATTTTCCTATCAGTTATTTTGTATTCTTTTTTTTTAAAGCTAAAGCTGGTTTGTAGTTCATTTTGCATTACACACAGTCAAATACTTAAGCAACAGTATCATTTAACTAAGGAAATCTTAATTCTATTTATTGGGATATCCTTTTATAAGATTTGAGGTCTAGAGGAAGACCACAGAGGAGGTTTATGGATGCAGTAAATGAGGACATGAAGGTGCTAGATTAGAGGATGCAGAAGATCGGGTTAGATGAAGGAAGCTGATTTGGCGACCCCTGAGGGGAAAATAAGAGGTATTATTATTAATCTCATGTTGGTTTATTTTCTAAAAGTGTTCCCAATTAATTAGTCATTTAAGAAAATTATTTAGATCTAAAGCCTTATTGTAAAAATCTTTTGAAATTTTAAAGTTTTAAAGATGCTTTTATTTTTCAGCTAATGAATAATCTAAAGTCACAAATTGAAAAGGAATTTTTTAGGACTTTTAGACTAAAACTTTGTTTCTCTGTATCTGTAAATTGATTTTTTGTTTAATAATCAAAAAATAGTGTTAATAGTTCAATAACGTCCATGTGGTTGTTGGTATGTTTCCCTACAGATCTTTTATCCCGGATAAGCACATGGTGTTTTGTCCTGAGCAGCTGCTGCGGGTCATCCTGGCTCACATTCACTACATGCCGGACCACTGGCAGGGCAATGCGCACAGATATGAGACGCGAGACCAGTTCTCACAGCTCTTCCAGTACAAGGCAGTGAGTTAGAAAAGCTCTTGCAACAAATATCAACACACACTGTAAAACATTTGACTTTTGTGGCTAAGTGACAGAGCTTTCCAAAAGGCATTGACAATTTTTAGATCCTTTTCGGGTTAAGCTTTAAATGAGGTGACTCTCATGAACCTCTTTTCTTTCATTAAAAACAAGATAGGAGTCAAATGAACTATCAACATGTAAAAGTTGGAGAGTTTAGTCCTAATTTCTTCTGAAAACTAATCTTTTCTGGAACATTTCCGTTTATATTGTTGCACTATTTTGCTGTTTCATTTCCTTCCAGGTGTTTATTTTAGAAGAGCTGCTAAGTCCTGTGGTGACTCCCATCATTCTCATCTTCTGTCTGAGGAGGAAATCTCTGGAGATCATCGATTTCTTCAGAAACTTTACTGTAGAAGTTATTGGAGTCGGAGACACTTGCTCTTTTGCTCAGATGGACATTAGGCAGCATGGACATCCTGCGGTGATTTTACTGATAAAACTCAATTGTTTTTTTTAAACTATAAATTGTGGCATGTCAAGATTAATTGTTGTTTTATTTTCCTTTATTAGTGGATGTCGGAGGGAAAGACGGAGGCCTCTATCTACCAACAAGCAGAGGATGGGAAAACAGAGTTATCGCTGATGCACTTTGCCATCACCAACCCACACTGGCAGCCTCCTCAGGAGACCACACACTTCATTAGCCAGCTGAAAGAGCGAGTTCACAGAGAGGCTGCAGGGGCCCCTTCTGAAACACATCCGCTCTCTCTGTCAGAGTCTGAAGTAAGTCAAAAAACTAAGATTCAAGCATATTTGTTTGAACCTAACCCTTTCAGAGGTATAATGCTCTCCTTTTCTGCATGTCACAGCCAAGGAGCCTTGTAGCAAACCTCTTAGCAGGACCCTCCAGTCTGGCCTCAGTTCATTTTGGTTGTGACAACTCTTTGATCAACCATGCAGTGGCTGGCAGTGATGGAGCATCTGCCTTGCGTTCCCTTTCTCCTGTCAGCAGCAGTCTTCATCTGAGAGGCAGTCTGAGTATGGCTCAGAGAGCTAGTGGCTTCACTGGCAAAGCAATGAGTGGTTCAGGGTGAGCAAATCTGCTAATTTGGCTGCTTCTTTAGTGCACAGCTTGTCCGGTTTTTATATTTTCCTCAAATTTTTCTACTTCTTTCCTCAGAACTGATGCTCACACTGTAAGCTCAGGCAGCAGTGCATGGGAGGGCCAGCTTACTAGCATGGTTTTATCAGAGTACGCCTCTACTGAGATGAGCATTCATGCACTTTACATACATGAGGTAAATCCCCTGCCGTTTATGAATATGTCACTCATTTGATCAATCGTATTACTTTTACCGGTAATCCCCTTCGTTGTGCCTTGCTCCCTGAAGCTCCATAAACAACAGTCTCGGGGTGAGCTGTCCCGCCACACGTGGCACAGACGAGAGAGCGACGAAAGCAGCGACAGCATCCCAGACGAAGTAAGAAGCGACCACAATCCTCAGTCGAAAAGTTTCCCCCGCTCGCACACTTTTCCCACCGTGGTGTCCAGCCCAAGTGCCACTTCAACTTCAGCTAACAGCAGTAAGCCCAAAGGCCAGGAGGAAGAAAAATCACAGAGTCAGCGGCGCCACAGTGGACCCGCCACAGGTATTCTGTGCTTTGATTATAAACAGCTTTTTCATTTTTTTAAAATGTTTTTCTTATAGAATTAACCGAACAGTATTTAGGTGGTATAAAGATCTATGAAAAATCCTGGCACTTCATCATTTTTTTGTCTTTGTAACTGTTTTTAGATCATTTCAATGCGGTGGGAAGACCAGTAAGGGTGGCTCGTGTACCTATGGGTGGATGGGCAGTAGATGGTCAAGCAGCACCAAGACACCACGAGGCTGTGCCTGAAGAGAGTTCTGAGGATGAAATGCCTCCTCACATCCACAAGGTTAGCACCCTTAATGCAATAGATATAACTGCTTTGCTTGCATGTGCTGGACCTCAATAAATGCTCTCTTTGTCTCATTTCAGGTTACGTAACCCAGCCATTTGTGGCATACTGTTAACCCAACTCATCCACATCCTGGTTCAGATGTTTCCCAGAACTGACATTTTTTCTGACAGAGATATATACGTGCAATGTCTGCCATCCTTCCAAAACTCAAGTGGGGTAGCCGTCTGTCTACGTTTTTGCAGGATTGGAAAATGCAGTTAGCTCATGTAATGATCTTAATTTTCATATCAGCTCTAATTACTACAGCATTTCAAGCGGCAGAAAAACCAGACACATTTTAACAAAGAAAATCATGGAGCTTCTAGAATTGAGGGTACACAGAACTTCTTTTTTTATTATTATTGTTTTGTGTAAAACTGTTAAAATTAAATAGGGGCAGGGTATTGTACACAGCCTGTCCTCTGTCTGTACTTGCTTTTTGCCTCATCTTTTTCCCCCCAAACATTTTGGATGTTTACTGATATTAAATCTACATGACATTTGAATCTGTGGCTGCACTAGTAAATGTTCTTGGCTGATTAATTTAGCTGAAAATCCTTTGGTGTGGAAATATGCTTTTGTAAAAGATAACTGACACAAATGTTTTTTTGATTTTACATTAATCACAAAACAGATCATGGATCTAATACAGGGATCTCCAAACTTTTATGCAAGGAGGGCCAGATTTGGTGAAGTGAAAACGTGTGAGGGCTAACCAATCATTCTTTGAATCCTATTTTTAGAATTAAATGCAATTGAACTATTTAATGAAAAACAGAATGCCAGAATTTGACCAATCACTGTCAAGAAATCGTACACACAATTTTTAGAAAGTGTTCGGGGATCACATATAAATGATCTCATGACAGGAGCCTGAGTTCCGATAAATTTTTGAACGCGGGCCACATTTGGCCCACGGGCCGGACTTTGGACATGCCTGATCTAATAAGATTCACACAACTGTTTGGCTACATTCTGTGTCCTCTAGTCAAAGAATTTCATTTTTAGCTTTTACTTTTACCTTTCAAAGGACTTTTTTCAGTGGTTTGTTTAAAGGTATTCTTATGCATGTCATTTTAATTTTGCCACTAGAGCAACTGCAAATTCAAGTGCATGAACATTTGCTCATTCATCTATTTGAAAGAGCCACCCCACGTTCACTTCTTTTATAATTACTTGACGTCAGATTTTATTTATATCATTCTTTAAGCCAATTGATGTTGATGGATGTTGTTGAAAAATTAAGCACTTTAATGATTTGTAAATCAAGAGAATGCGACTTTACATTTTATATTTTCAAATACATATTTTTAAGTTATTTTTACCTTAAAAAAGGAGTGTCATGATACCCGACAGCTGTGAGTTAAGTAAACTTGGACAGAAATAGGGAAGCATTGGTGCATTTCATGTAAAGGGATTTGATGGTTAAGGATGCAGTGATTTATTTTATTTTATTTTTTAAATATTATTGTTTTATAAATCCTGTATGATGCCATTTTGTACAGTTGTGAATTCATCTATTAAATGCACTGCAACTTTGTTTTTCTTGTCTAAATTATTGTATTAATCTCAAATTAGATAGGAAGTCTCAATTATCCTCATTTTAGATTAAATGACAATAGGTTGTTAAAAGTACCCCTCTGAAAAACACTACTATTTTATCGATGAAAAATAAGATTTCACCTTTAAAATGGCTACTATTAAATTTCATGTTTGTTGAATCAAATGTGTAAAATTCCCACTACCTTGGTGTGGGATGCCACATATCAATTACAGAAAAAACAAAATTACATTAAAATGTGTTCACCTGGCCATAGTTTGTCTGTGCATTCACAAACTACTGTATGTCTTTAATTTTGGCAATTCCGGGCTTTTTGCAACTGTAAGGATCTTTTAGATCAGTTTAAAAACAAACTTTACATACTTTTTTATGGTTTATAAAACAATATTTACCTTCAGTTTTTTATTTTATTTTAATATTTAATTTTAGGCAATGAAGCATTTGATAACTATTGGATTAATAGCATACATAAAGTCTATCAGGAGAAAGACACATTAAAACTTAGACATTATGTTTTTTTATTATGGTCTAAGAAGTCAGGCCTTATTCTGCAAAAAAGGTATGAACTAAATGCAATGCCTTGAAAATCTCATCTAAACTATGTAAATAAAAAGAAAATCCTTGGCAGCAAATCTTTTTGCAAAACTATTATCTCTTTAAATGTTGTTGTTGTTGTTTCCCTTTCGGCTTTTCCCATCAGGGGTCGCCACAGCGAACGAGTCGCATGGTAAACTTGGCAATGTTTTACGCCGGATGCCCTTCCTGACGCAACCCTCTCAAGGCAACCGGGCTTGGGACCGGCACGGAGGTAGAGAGGGGAACAGGGAGCAGCCCGGATTTGAACCTGGGTTTCACGGACGGAAGGCGCCGCAAACCAGCACGAGCTAAACCGGCTCCATCTCTTTAAATGTATATATTTAATATTTAAGTATAGAAGGACATATTCAATCATATATTTTTTTTTAAATAGAAAACTTTGTTGATCCCACAAAGGAGAAAACAGTCATTAATAACAATTTACTATTATTATTTATTATTATTATTATTATTATTGTTAAAGGGCCTAACTTTGAATTGGCTAAATCAGTCGTCTGTTAAAATCCGGCGGCTCAATTCACTATCCTTATTGGTTATTAGTGCTCTACTTCTGATTGGTGCGCAGTACAAGGAGAGTAAGTTGTCCTAGTATAGTCTATTTTAATTGGCTGAAATCAAAATATATCGCTATTTGATTGGTTCTTACTTCCAAACAAACCCGATAAGGGCGGAGTTGAACAGTCTTGGCGGCCATATTGAATCTTATCTATTGACAGTTGTGTGTAGCCATAGAGGTTCAAACATTGTTGAGACAAGTTATTTTGATGTGCGATTTAACTTTTTTATTTTCCTTTGAACAATGTCCTAACTGGTAGCCTTATAAAATCAAGTCATGGATGAAGATGAACGGCAAAGGAAGTTAGAAGCTGGGCGAGCTAAGGTTTGTGAACATTGAAGACATGCTAACACATTAGTGCTAACGGCTAGCATCACGTTTATTTACCACAAAGTTATTCATTTTCAGGGGTTATTGTACCCTTTTAATAACACACATAGTTGGTGCATTACAATTGTTTGCTTGCCGATGTCCTCTTCGGGAAATCGGTTTACTTGCTTGGGTGGTTGGCTAATAAATCGAATGTTTTCTTATGAGTTAAGGGTAATGTTTTGCATACAATATATACATTCACTAAGTTCCTAAATAATCGAGAAATCTTTTAAGCTAAAAAAACAGTTCCGAGTTTCCCGAATTTTTTTGTGCAATTTCATCTGGACTTTTCATAGTAAAAACTTTGGCGTGAGCCTTTATTAGACGATTATACCAGGGGTCTGCAACCTGCGGCTCTGCCTGGACTGGAGGCTTTTATTTCTCCATTGTGGCTCTTTGGCCTGGAATAAAAATGCATTTTGAATAAAAAATGATTTTTTAATTACTTCCTTTGTTTTAGTTAAACAGGCTTTGTCATATCTGTTTAGAATTTTATCATGGCATGTAACTTGGTTAAAAGGTTTAACCTACTTTCAGAGTGGATGATGTTATTTGACACACTGTATTTTATTTTGAAATGAACTTGTATGAGCTGCTGTCTTAAGTAAAAAGAAGTTAAAATTGTTACAAATAAAATAAAAACTATGTTGATGTTCAATTATTGTATTTAAAAGCTAAATTTTTTGAATTAATATTTTAGTGGCCACAAAAACATAAATAGTGTAGTTTTTTAACAGAGAAAGTGTGATTTGTGGCTCTGGCTGGGTTATGGTCTGTAAAAACCTGGGCCAAATGGCTCTTTTAACATCAGAGGTTGCCGACCCCTGGACTAAACTATCCGTAAATTATATTTGAGCAGAGCATAACTTTGGAGTCAAATGGAAAAGTAAACTGTAGGAAAACTTAACTTAACTGTGGTCCAGTCTTGAAAACAGTAAATTACCTTTATAAACGTTATGGTCTTCATCTTAACAATGAATTCAAGTGTATTAACTGTTTTGCAAACATTTTTATTTATTTATTTTTTTTTTGCATTTTCAATCTAAAAGGGACATTTATAATTGGCAAACAATTAAGAAGATATGCCTACTATAATTCTATGATCATGTTGATAATAATTTTACTATATGCATACTTCTCAAATTATTTCATTTAATATCTATCCTGTTAAATATGTAATGTATAGCAGTGTGCCACATTGGTATATCATATACAATTTTTAATCAATTTACACAAATATTGTGGGTTTATTTTTGTTTGTTTTTTGTAAACCAGAGTTCTTCTATTTTGCAACAACGCCAGTCAGTAAGTATTGACGATGTGTGTGGTTGGCAGAGGGATTTACAGTTGCAAAGCAATAGAACTTTATTTCTTAGTCTTCTGTCCTTGTTTTTTTTTTCTTTCTTAATCATTTTTTGGGATGCAGACCTGTCTCAACACCTTCATTCTGAATTTATGTGTGTTCAAATTCTTTGAAAGATCTTTGGAACTGACCACAAATGGAAATTTTTGATGATACATTAAGTCTCACAATGTCATGTCTGGTCAGTCAATGAAACATTGGTATCAATTTTGCTTCAGTTTCATAACATTGTTTCAATAATAATTAATTAAGAAAGAAGCAGAGAAATATTCAGACAAAATGGTTATTGAGACAGGCCTACTTAGGAAGATGCTAAAATTGCTTATTTATGTATTTTTTTCTTCTGCTTTATTCTTTTCTAAAATGATGAACTTGAAACAGAAACTTACCATTTATGACACACGTCACTTTACCAAAATATTTGTGTTCACATTATCAGCGATGTTAGCTGGAAGGAATTCTGTCCATTTAAGTAGTAACTGCTGTGTCACTGAAATGTGCGCTTTGTAATGCTGGTTTGGAGCCATCAGGTGGTGCACTGGGCTCATGAGATTTCACGAGGTTAAACTAATGTGCTTTAGCCCGGCAAATGATGTTGCTATGGTAATGTAGACCTGAAGGTTGCCTTCTGTTTGTTCTGTTAAAATCTCTTGTTCTGTTTTGTTTTAGGCGTCACAAATGTGTAAAGATTAGTTAAACACAGACTAGAAATGTGGCCTGATGAATTCAGAAATGTTCTTGTTTAGATTTTATCAACATGGGAGCAGCATTAAGCTGCCTGGTTACATCTGATTCCGCTGGAGTAAACTCTGAATGTCAGTGGTGTGGAAATGGCCTTGGGCTACACACAGCTTATCAGGCAGATGTCTCTCTACAATTTGATATTCTATGGCAGCCAGTGTGATGGCAATATGGAAGCAAATATACAGCAATTGAGTTATTTTCTTGGTAATTAAAGAATAAAAATACAAAAGTAATAGTTCCTCTTTGAAAATTCAATTCATTCAACCGAGAAATTTTTTTTTTGCAAACTAAGAAGGTCTTTCAAGATTGATGTGGGAGTAATAAATAAAGTAATAAATGTTTATCCCACGTCATCTCACATTGAATTGAGCGCACTGATCCGGAGCTGTTTTTATTACACGGAGGTTTGTCTCCTCCTCTCTATGAATGCATCTCTGTCTCCACCCTCTGTTCTTGGTCTAGACATATGCCTCAACACAGTTTGAAGATTTCTCAGCTCTGTCCATTTGCTTCAGCTGGGAATTTTAGGATATGATAGAGAGAAGACACTTTGGTTGCCAGCTCTCTGCAAGAACTGCATCTGGAGCCGTAAAAAAACTACATTTTTTGGATTAATTTACTGTTGTGCTTACCGATAGAAAGAAGTGAATCACTGTCAGAAAATGATCCAGTGTCTTTTGTCACAATGAGAACTGCTGTAATCTGTTTCGCGCAGACTATAAAGGAGACAAACCAGAAGAGAGCTGCAATACAACAAGAGGTCTTCAGCAGAGAAGGGGATTGACTTTGTGCTCTGGATTTCAGGCTATTTTACTCTGCTTTATTCTGGATTGTATTTTTGCTGAGGAGTAACGTCCCATGTCCACGTTAAGATGATTTTTGTAAAAGACTTCAAGATTATCTCAAAAGTAGCAGGCATCACTTTGATTTGGACTTTCCCCCCCCCCCAAAGATAGAAAATGAAAACTGGCAGAGATGTGGCTACTTTTCTGTCTTTTTCCATGTCTTGTTTGCAGAAGTTGTTCATTCTGGGTTATATAAAGCTGATTGTCATGGGGCTGCTGTGCTCTTAAGAGATCTGAGAATTGCTGGCATTTTCACCTCATTATGAAATGCATGTCTTTGCAGATTAAGGTGCTCTCTATTTTGGGTGTAATTAGGAATTTCTTCTTGCTTTGCTGGCTTTTTCATACTCTATTAATATTTCATTTCTTTTTAAATATACATCTATGTATAAAGTGCATAATAATGTTACAAGGGGTTTTTTTGGTTGCTTGAAATCTTAACTGGATAAGCTCAGCCTTTGCTCCCTGACACCTGAGCGTCATCATGCTCATAGTTTGGTGCTCAGTCGTCTTGACCTACGTGTCCATCTACCTCTCGCTGTCCTTCCTGCGCAGCTTGCTAGCTTCAGACAGAAGCGCGCGAAAAGCAACGCGGGGGAGGCGAAAAAGACGCAGAAGAGGAAGGGTCCGACTGACCCGAAGAATGACAGCCCAGCGCAAGACTGTCACGTAGAACAAACGCCTCCATCAGCAAGTGCCACAAAAACCAACCACAAGGTATATTCACATCAGACTCTTGATTAATATTCTTTGTGTTTTCGTTGATCACTTTTCACAGTTAACTTTTTACTAATATTTTCAAAATCCTCTTCACTTTATGTTGTAGTTCAAATCTGTTGGATGTTTTTTTTTTTTTAAACATGTTGCCTGTTCCTCTCGATAAACGTAGAATGGAGAACTAGGTCACTAACCATTATACTGTCTGTTGGGCATGTTGTCATAGCAACGTGACCATGATGATTAACTGAAGCTGTTTGTAGTTTCTTTTTTTGTTGTTACAAAGGTTCACCAACTTTAGTAAATCATAAATATAAGTTGGCGGAAACTAATGCTAAAATGACTCTTGACAAAATGAAAATAGGAGTTCTTTATGGTTTGGGTTCATTTCTCCAGGACGCCTTAAAGCCAGATGATTCAGATGTTGAAGGGGATGAGTCAAGTAAACAGCCTCCCACTCCAGAGCGCAGCCCATCTCCTGTGGAAGTTTTGGGAGAGGGAGAGCTAGCTGCCCTGACTGGCAAAGAACAGCTCAAGGTATCATTTTTGACTAAAATGAAAAATATTTTTGTCCATAGTGTTGCATGATTTTTTTTTATTCACTGTAACACATGAGATAATGTTTCATACAAATCTAAAAGTGGGCACATGGCAGTCCCCGGAGAAAACCCACGCATGCACGAGGAGAACATGCAAACTCCACACAGAAAGGTCGCCCATTGGTGTTCTGTTTCAGGTCCCCCAGCCGGGACTTGAACCAGGAGCCTTCTTGCTGTGAGGCAAGACCGCTAACCTCTGCCCCACCATGCAGCCCATTATCTAAACTTGTGGTGTAAATATAATCTTTTTGAATTTAGTTCTTCACACCTCCATCCTTGCATCTTCAGCAGTTGCAGTTGGCTGTTGAGAAGCGTAATGATATCATTGCCAAACTCAGCTCCAACCTCCAGGAGGCTCTGGCAAGTAGAGACCTGGTTCAACTGGAGGCCCACTCTCTAGCTGAACAGATTCGAGCTCTGCAAAAACAACTCCAGCAGGTGACAGCTTTTTTTTTTTTAATGGTAGTATTTTGGCATCTGTCTGAATTGCCATCATGTCTGTTTAATTCACTCTGTTTTTCAAATTGTTTTGCACCCAGACGAGTGTGGAATTTCAGCGAATCAAAGTTCAGTCAGGAGCTGAGGTCTCCAGTGTCAGTCAGCATCATCATTCACTTCCTTCACAAGATCTCAAAAACAACCTAGTTGAGGAACAGACAGAAGATCCGACACATGAAAGTTCTGGCTCTTGTGCTGTTCCTGAAGGCTTCAATCTTGATGGGGACTCTGAGATTGACACTATACTACATAAGTTAAGGTTTGAGTTGGAAGAAGAAAAAAAGAAGAACCAACGTATCAATTCAGAACTAGCAGAGGAGATAGAGAAAAAACACCACGTGCTTTTGTTACTGGAAAAAGAAAAGCAAGGCAGAGAAGAGGAACCAAGGGAAAATGAGGCAACGCTACAAAATCTTCAGACTCAGTTAAGCCAAGTACAAACTCAGTGCCTTGCAGTTCAGCAGCACAAAGAAGAGAAAGCAAAGCTAGACAGAGAGATAAATGAGCTGAGACAAATACTTCAAAAGGAAGAAAATGGGGAAAGGAGATCCAGTGAGGATATTCCCGGCTCTGCCCTTTACCTGCAGAACATGGAGGATGAAAGGCAGAGACAAGAGGAAGAGATGAAGAAGCTAAAGGAGGAACACAGAAGGGAGATTGAGCTTGTCCGTCGGATTTTGGAACAAAGAGAACAAGAACTTCAGCAAAGAGAGGAGGAGGTCAAAGTACTGAAAGATTCTGCAAATCATCCGAGTCACACAAATGCTAGTATTGGCTCTGAGAGGACTTCTGTAGAGGAAGCCAATGTTGAAAGAGGACTTGATCAGGACGGCATAAATGCATCAATACAAGGAGATATTCTAATGGAGCGATATCTGGCTTCAGCCCCCCTGGCATACTCTCAATCTTCAGTAGTTAATGAAAGTTCTGAACTGTGCAGTCAGCTGGACCTTTCTGCAGACTACAGGTAAGGAAAGGATCTGTAGGTTTTAACTTTGCATTTTAATTTAGGTGTGTAATATTGAAATCAACTGACTGGTTTTTGGCTTTGATTCAACAGTTTTGAGCTCAACAGTGATCCGTTTCAAGATCAACCACTGCTGTCTATTTCAAGCCGTCCCTATGAAGAAAATGAGCACTGGCAAAACATCTCATCCCAACACAGTATCAAGGAAGCTGGGGATCATCAGAACTTCAGTTCTGATGATCTGGACTTGAGTCAGATGTCACAGCAGCAGTTTGAAAAGACAGACTTGGAGAAGGACTTGCTGAACCAGCAGTGTTTGGAGCTGCAAGAGGAACTTGCTCTGAAGGAGCGGGATTTGGAAGTCTTAAAGGAGGAGGTCCTCCAGAGTGCTGAAGAGCTGGAGGAAGCAAGGAGCAGGTGTGTAATAAGATGTACTTTGCATGTTATTGTTTGCCTTCCATAATCTCTGCTTGCATATAAAATGTACAATTTAAAATCCAAACGACTTGTGATTCATTTGTTTAATTTTTACTTTCAAAGGCCATCATAAAGTTAGAAATATCAACTGAACTAACTTTTTTTTTTAGGATTACTTGTATACCTTAACAGATTATTCTAACTGTATCAACCTCATAATGATTAATTAATTAAAGCTAGTCCACATTAAGTTTATTCAGGTGCTGCTCTGCATCTGATGTCATGAAGGAAAAACTAGCGTTGGAGTTTTTTTATCGTGATTCAGTTTCTGATGGAAGTCTTTTAACAGCTTAGTCAACGTCTCTGTCAGGTTTGAGCCATTTATTGATTAAATAAATGTAGGAGTGATGTTGCCGTCAAAAATGAGAATTTTTTTAAAAAATATGGACATATGTCCAGTATTTGCTTGAATTAAATAATTATTAACTTCTTTCCAGGTGGGCCCAAGTAACAGAAGAGCTCAGACATGCTCTCTGGGAGCTTGAAGAAGAGAAACAGAAGAGAAGAGATATCGAGGAAGAGATGAAGACGTATAAGGAAGACCATCTTCAGGAAACTGGCACCTTAATAGAAAGAGAGGAAGAAGACGGTTCAAAAGCTATGACTGTAGAAGAAGCTGAGAGCTCTACCGAGACTTTCCTGCTCACCTTTGTAGAAGCAGATGATAATACGTTAGTGAATGAGGTCAAGGAAAATGAGAACAAATCTGAACTGGCTTATAAAAATGAGCAAGAGGAGCTATCAAATCTGCAAAATATGACCGCAGGCTCTTCTGAGACCCAGAAGATTGGAGACAACTTCAACATCCAAACTTTGCTGGTAAGACAGTTATAATTAGAGGGCTTTTGTTAACACCTTAACAAGTAAATAAAAAAACTTGACCTTTTTTGGAACTTTAAAATGGCAAAGAATATTCAAATCCTGCTTTTTCCCCTTTTTTTCCTCAAGGAGCACAGTGACTGCCTGGTGTCAGAACTGGAGAAAACAAAAACCGAATATGAAACCACATCAGCACTGTTGAGTGAAAAGACAATTGAGCTTGAGACTGTATTAAAAGAACTTGAAACGACCCGTGTTCAGGTTGTAAATGTCCAGAAAGAGGTGGAGAAATTACAGAAAGAACTGCTAAGCAACCACGATTCCTTGCAGTGGGCTGGAAAAGTCAAAAGTGAGCTGGAAGCTCAAATCTCATGTTTGCAACAAAACCTCGCTAGTTTGGAGGAAGCTGAAGCTCAATCTGTGCAACAGAGGGAGGAGGTCAAGGCAAAAGAGCAGCAGATGGAGGAACAGATCAAAAAGATGGAGCAAGTCTTGGAGGAGGAACTTGAGCAGTTTGAGAACATATTAAAAGCAAAGGATGCCGAGGTGAGATTCGTAAAGTAATAACTTGTGTCTTTTATACTTGATGTGATTTTTTTTCTTCTAACAACTAATATGATTCACCAAATACTTTTTAAAAGTTGGCTGATGAGAGAGAGAAATGGGAGACGGAGAAACAGGAGAAGGAAAAACTCCTTGATGTGACCGGTCTGCTGAGGGAGCAGCTGAAGGAGAAAGAAAATGAGGTGAAGGCTCTCCTGGAGAAGCAGGTCCTCGCTGTGCAGGAGGCTACCGAAAAGCTCAACTCCTCTCACCAGCAACAGATCAAGCTCCTAACTGAGAAACATCAACAAGAGGCAAATAAAAAGAACAATGTTTATTTTATCAGACTTGAATGCTCCAGTATTATTGTTCCTTTAATTTACTGTAATTATATCTTTATTTCATCTGCATGAATGCCTAGATTTTGGAGTTGAACGCTCATTTAGAGTCGGAGTTAACGAAGCTTCAAGTCAGTATGGAGGAGGAACAAAAGCGACAAATTGGTCTAATCAAACAGGTATAAGTTCTTGCATGTTTGAAGTAGTTTACATAATTTTCCCAAGTTTTTTAGCACTCATTATTTTCTCTGTAGGTCACTGAGCGTGAACATGAAAGAGTGATATCAGAGCTCACAGCCAAGAACAAAGAGGAGCTGAATCAACTAAGGGCTGAAGTGTCCTTGGAGCTGAGGGAAAGCATGGAAGCTGCTCACCAGGCTGAGCTGCAGCAGATACAAGTATGTCATTCACAGGCTCAGCTTCTTCATATTGAATTGTATTCGTATTGCTTCATTAGATATTTTTCTTGAATCTTTAGAGTGATTTTCATTAATCATCACTTATCAATGTAAATTCTATTAAGCCCGGTCCTATCCATAGCTCAGTGTTTTATTAAAACTCTAAGAAAAGCTGTCAAATGGCAAACCATCTATTTGCATTTAGGTCCAGAAGGCCCTGGAGCTCGAAGCCTTGCGTCTGAGCCTGACCTCACTGCACACATCTCACATGGAGCACTGTCAGGAAAACGTGAAGCAGGATCAAACTGCTGCTCAAACTCTGCATCAGCTGGATGTGGACCATAGCAAACAGAGTCAGGAACAGGAGGGGCGACTTCTGCACCAACAGAAGATGGGTGAGTGTAGAGGTTTGGATGCTATTAACATATTTTGATGGCACTTTTGCAACTAATGACCTTTTTCTTGTGTGCGTGCTCAGATGGTTTAGAAGAGCAGTGGGACATCCGTGTTGCTGAGGAAAGGGCATTCTTGGAGGAAAAGCATTCCAAAGATATGCAGGTCAAACTTCAGGACATTTTATTATTGCATTTTGGCTCTCATTTGCTTTTAATTTAGAAGTTTTGCTTATGTGTTTAGGCTCTCAAGGCTCAGTGGCAGATGGAGAAAAAGGCTTTCCAGGAGTCGTTCTCTGACATTCAAAATACTCTCACATTAACTCAGGCTGAACTGACCAGCACCAAGAGCTCTCTCACAGAGACCACAGAAGCTTTATCTGAAGCCAAAGCAACTTTGAGGGAGGTTCAGGCAGAGCTACAACAGGCACAAGCGAGAATGCAGGAACTCCAAACCTCCAGTAAGGAACAGCTCCATAAACTACAAGAAGAACTGAAGCAAGTTCTGAAAGAAAGAGGTAATGCTTCCTGTGACTTGCTTTTTTTTATTTCCCAATTTCTCCACGTATCAACTATAGTAAATATCCATAAGAGCCAACTAGTCAAGATGTTAATAACATTTTTTTTGTAAGCTGCATTAAAATACACATGGAAAATATGCTGACCAGCAAAAACGAGCAACTGCTTTTGGCTCGCAAGACTGCAAATTTATTGTCGTTGAAACATTTTTGCATTGTTTTTTTTATTTTTATTTTTTAGTGGAATTTGATGTATTTGTCACGTTAATCTTTGTAAAATTATGCTGGTTGGGTTTTTTCTTTTTTAAAAACATGATTTTTCATATTAATCAGATTCCTTTGAGAACTTGGTTTTGTCTTACAAAACTGAGCTCCAGGAGAAGGAGCAACATGCCCTCCGCTGTGAAGAAAAAGAGCGGCAACTGAAACAAGAGGTCAGAAAACTGTGCAAACCCTGCAGTTAAAAATAAATAAATACATTTTGTAAAATCACACTATAAATAGAAGGTAAACCCATTTCTTTAAAGAGAAATGGGTTTACCTTAAAAAAACGACCAATAAAAGATGATTCCTCTTTCTCAACCAGGTTGTTCTGCTGGAAGAGGAAAAGATCTTGCTTAAACAAAACTCAGAAGAAGAAATGGGTCAGTTATGGACCCAGCTGGAGAGCATGCGGGCCAGTCGGCGAGAGCTTGGAGGTGCGTACACCAGCAAGACATCTGCTTGGCTTATAGCTTTGTTGTCCTAATGACAATTTTAGTGATATTTAGAGAATGAAATGTACCTTTTTTTAAATTTTTTACAAAGACTAATTTTTAATGAAGAAAATATGAAAGGAATGAAAATAAAGAAGTAATGCTAAGACATCAAAGGGCTCTGTGCATTTCTATTAATACATTTTTTTACGTCTGCCTAATTTGTTGTCTTCAGAGCTCAAGGAGCAACTGTTGGCTCGCTCCTCTCATGTTGATGACATTGAACGCCTCAAGGTAGAATTTAATGAACAAAAGAAGGAAATCAAGGAGCAGAATGAAGCTGAGCTGGAAAACCTGAGGAGGTATTGGAGCACAGACATGGGCTTACACAAAAAAGTTTACATCAACTGCAAGGACATTCTATTCAATTATGTAAACTTATCTCGTCTAGATCTGAAGCTTAATGTAATTTATACTTCAGTTGATTTGCCTTAGTCATTTTACTTTTTCTGTTTATAAAACAATGGATGTTTGTCATTTTCCAGGTATTTTGAGAAGCGCTTGCATGCATCAGAAGAGAGTTACAAAGAGGAAATTGCTCTGCTACAGATGAGACTTGTAGAAAGCGCCTTGGAGGAGTCTGTCATTTTAACTTCAGAAGATTGGTATGAAGGTTGCATAGATGCATGTCTCTTCTGTAGTCTTGTATCCACCATGTAATTTCTCTCTGTTTGGTGTGTATTTTAGTACTTTATCTCAGGTTCAAGTTGAAGAGAAAACACATGTTCCCGATGTTGCCAAATTTGAGGAACAAGTGGTAAGAAATGTACATGTAACCTTTTGCCAGTCGTATTATATGTTTTATAGTTGTTTCTTTTGTCATTTGTGATCTGAAACATGTTACTTTGTTTCATTCAGGGAATACTAAACTCTTTGAAGCTGGAGTTGGAGGAGAAACACTCCCTGGAGCTTTCTAATATAACATCTTCTATGGCTCTCTCCTTTAAAGAGGAACTGCAGCAGGTCAGACTCAGGTTTATAAGTTATTATAAGCTAAATTCTTTACCATTTAGCCTAAGGGCTATGAATTTTCACTTGAACAGACCCGGTCAGACATCACTCATCATTATCATAAAGAGCTGCAGGAACAAAAGACGATGCACGCCCTGGAACTAGAGCAGCTTAGAGCCAAAGTCTCTGACGTTCATTTAAAAGGTTTCATACACACACACACAAACACACACAGTTTTATCTTAAATTTATGAGACCTGTCACAAAATCAATGTTCAAATATCCGCCATAGACTTACAGGAACAACTTACTAGAGCACAACTGGAGGCAGCCAGGCAAGCTGAGGTGAGAAAACTGATTTTTTATAATACTTTTTTTAGTTAATCCGGTAACCACAGACTGCATTTAATTATTTTTAATATTTTCTTTAGGTGGAAATAGAGCAAAGGATGTGGTGTCTAACTGAGGAGCTTCACGCAAAGATACGAATCATCCACGTTTTGGAGAAAAGCCTGGAGAACCTCAGCAAGCAGCATGATGAAGAGATGCAGCAGAATTCACAAAAGGCAAATGAAAGTCATTTGGATACAATAAATGTACATATTATATGATACATGAAGGGAAACTTTTGTAACATCTTCTCTCTAACTCAAAACAGCTCGACCAGCTTGAGAAAGCTCTGAATCAAGAAAGAGAGATCCTAAAAGCGCTTCAGCAAAAGACTAAAAGTGAAGTCTCTGCAATAAACTCAGAGGAGGGTGAGAATAAGTTTCTGACCAGAAATCCCAAGAAAGAAAAGAAGCTAAAGTCTTTTAGATCAGATTCTGATTTTTTTGTTTTGTTTGTTTGTTTTGTCTTCAAGGCCCACAGTCCCCTATGATGAAACCGGAGACTCGGTATGACATAGAACTGGAAAAAGCAAAGACCTGCATGTCTGCAGAAATCAAAGAGCTCACCATTCAGCTTCAAAAGCAGAGTGAGGAGAAGCTACACCAAGCCCAGCAGAGGTGAGATCTAATGGGGATCCAGGCCCATAGAGATGTGCTTGAGAACCTGACTTTTCCTCTGCTGCTTTGTTGTGCAGGTTTCAGGCAGAAAAAACAGCCCTGGAGCAGCATCTGGTCCAGAAATATGAATCGTCTTTGGCCGAACTTAAAAACAAGTGCAAAGCAGAGTGGGAGCAGGAAAGAATGGCACAACTTAACAATCACTCTCAAGAGATGGATGCACTAAATGCCACACATACTGCACAACAGAATTCACTCAATGCCAGCCACAAAAGCCAGCTTGCAGCTGTAGTGGCGGAGCTTGAATCTAAGCACCGTGCAGAGCTTGTTGCCTTGGAGGCAACACTCCATTCCAAACGAAAGGAAGACCTTGAACGCCTGGAGGCCGTTTTTCAGGAGACCAATCAGGTGCAGTTGGAAGCATTAGAAGCAGAATTGTCTCGCAAACATCAGGAAGAGACAGATGAGCTAGAAAAGAGGATGCTGGGTAATATGGACACTTTGGAAGCCACCTACTTGAAGGAAGTCCAAGTAAGTCTAAGGAAGAGGCCTAAAGAAACATTTTTTGATTGGTTTTCTAGTTTGTGTTCTTTTTGGTTATTATACAAAATATTTTTTAGGCACTTCGAAATGATATCGTTCAACTCAAGGAGAAGCATAAACAAGAGCTTATTGTCAAGGATGCAGAACACAAAAATATTTTGGAGCAACTTGCTAGAGAACAGCTGTCCATCAGAGAGGAACTGCGGAAAGAGCTGGCTCAGCTTCACATGGAAAAGTTTAAAGCCATGGCAGCAGAGCTCAGCTTCGTTCAGAAGGTGAGAAAAGAGAAGGGGCAGAAATCAATAGCCAATTATGAAAATAGCAGCATCCTTTGAATGTTTTGTTCTCATTTATTATTGACTTGTTTTCATAGAATGAACTAGCTTCTCAGAAAGAAGCCCTGGATGCTGAACACTGCAAGGCTTTGGAAGCACTAAAGAAGCAGGTACCAAATTAACTGCTCTTTGATTATATACTATAAAGTCCTAAGTCTTAGTTTGTGTTTATTATGACTATTTATTTGTTCTTTTGTTTTGCATCACTACTTCGTAGGTTTGCGTTAAAGACAGCTCCTTAAAAATGTACTTATATAAAGCAGAACCTTTTATTTCAGTGATTTTTTTTTTTAACCCCTTGACGGCTGAATTTATTTCCAGTGATGGAAAAAAATGAATTCCTTTATGCTTTTTTTTTTTCAAGTAGATGCTAAATTAAGGTAAATTTGGAACAGAAGTGGTTTGATGCATATTTGCATTAATAGATATCAAGGTGTTAAATTACTTAAATTTTAAATTCTGCTGAATTAGATGAAATATGATGGAACAAAAGTCATACTGGATGTGATGCTAAAATCTACAATGAATGCTGAACATTTTTTAATAAGTATTTGCTGATTGTATTTTTTTTCTGCTTCATTGGTGTTTCTGTTTGTACACCAAACATATTACTTTTTTTAATGTCCTGTCACTTTTTTTTCTTAAGGTTTTTGATCTGGAACAGCAGCACAATACTGCCCTGCAGGATCTGACAAACACTTACGCTGCGGAAAAAGACCAGCTAACCCAACAGTTCAAACTCCAACTTCAGGTGTACTTCATTTGAATGACCATCTACTGTCTTGTTTTACAAATTCATCTCCACATGTGTATGACCACCCAGTGTTTTGAGTTTTAACATTTGCCTTTTATTGTTATCACTGGTTTGACCCTTTATAGCTTTTATAGACAACCACAACTGAGTTATTCCTTCCCTTTTGTGTAGTAATGTTTTTCAGTGCAGAGGTTTGTTTGTTTTAGATTTTTTTGTTCTACCAGCAATGACAAAGGGTTAGACTCTTTGTCTGACTGCGCATCATTTTAAAAGAATGTTTTTGCCGTAGGAGCTGAGAGGGACATCTGCGCGGGAACTGCAGGCAGCTCGGCGGGAGCTTGAAGAGGAGTCGTCAAGGCAACGGCAGCATTACCTGGAAGAGGTGGAGCTTCTCAAAGTCAGATCAGAAGAGAAGCTGCAGGACAAGATTAATCAGCTGATGGTAAAACAGGCAATGATTTTAACTAATAAAATGATTACTGTACTAATTAAATTTAAATTAAACTTTTTTTATTCAACAAACAAGTTTTGCAAAAAGATAAAGAAGCAAAAAGTCTCAAGTTTGAGATTGTTTTTCACATTGCTGCACATTATTTGCATTGCAGTCTATACTTGTAATTCAGGCTGGGCGTTGGAAGCATTATGTAATAGCAGTGGATTATTCGTGAGTGCCATTGCTCTGCTTAAGCTCCAGCTGTACCGGTCTAGTGATGGTTCTCAATCTTGGATTCTGTCCCACTTCTGCTTCATTCAAACCCAGTTTCCCATAATCCTGCTGTCATACATTTAGAAGTGTTTACGTCAGTATGCTCTAAATCTGTGTGATTGTGGTTTGTGCTGCTGCATCTGAACAGTGGCTAAATGGGATGGATCTAAGCTGTTTATCCTTTGATGCAGAAGATTTTAAAGCTGGAGGCTTTTTTATTTTTTAATAGAGATTCACATTTGATCATTTGATTTGTACAAGTCTGTTGTCAGTTGGATATGAGAAACAAATGAGCCTACTGGTTACTGCTATTTCTGTAAACAAATCTTCTTCTCATTTTTAATATTTATTAATTCATCATTGACATAACCACATCACTTCTTCCTTTTTTTTTTTTCTAAGACGGAATTTGAAGACCAGAAGGAGGTGGAGCTTGAAGAGTTAAGGCGGAGCTTCGCATCTGATCAACAGGAAAAGGAACAGAGCTACACAAACAAAATGAGCCAGCTCACTGTTCAGCTGCAGCAACTTGACTCTGTGGTCGCCCAGGTACTGGAAACACAACAGCACATTACAACAATCTCTGTTTGTTCTACAACTACAACAGAGTTTTTCTTTAGGTCGCACAGATTTAAACTCCAGCAGTGAATCGCATGTTAAGTTTGAACCAAGTCTTTACAGCCTGAGATACAATATTTGCTTAATACTTTTGGTTAATAAAATAAAAACAATAAATTTGAATGTTTGTTCAAATTCTGTGTACCAACAAAAATACTAACATTTCTACAAAAGCAAAGCAACTATAGATTTGATTTCTCCTCTGCATCTAATTAGATTAATACTAGAACTAGAAGAAATATTTTGAGAGGTGATTAGGTTGTTGTACTTAGTTTAATGTTACCTTTGCACTATTTCCCATGTCGATATTTTTTTTCAATTGCTTTTTGGGGTTCTTTTTCTGGTGCTTTAAATAATTTTTTCATATATTCTAAATTTGTCAGTACATGCAGAACTTTAATAATAGTTCATTAATCATCTTTATGCAATAAGTAAACCTTTTATCTTTAGCATAACTTATTTTTTCTTTGTATTTTTTTATTTCCTGGAACAAATCTTGGTTTTGTTGTGGTTCTTGTAAATGAAAAATCTGAATGTTTTATTATTATTTTAATATGTTCTTTTTTGTTCACCATGTTGTCCTGTAAGCAGTCAATAATGAAAAAGTCTAAAGTTTGTATTTTCTTTTATCTCCATGACACTGTCCAGCTAAGTAAGATATTAACATGCTCTCAGGTCTCCATTACTGAGAGGGCTTTAAAAGCCATTGGGAGGGGGTTGTTGTCATGGCAATGACATTGTTTAGATGAGACAGGTGTCTGCATAAGATGAGTCTGGAGTGAGATGGGAAACCAGAGCAGAAGGTTGGTGATAGAGAAGGGGCAAGAGAACGGAGGCCAGGGGAGGAAAAGAAATGAGGATCTGGAAAACAGCTCTTTACAAAGATTTATTGTTTTTTGTGTTTTTCTAATCTTTGTATTGTGGGACTTCCATCATGGATGGTTTAATGTACTTCTAGTATAGATCAGCAATAGAGGTAAACTCTTTGCTCATTTGTTCTGTTATCGTATTAAAGAGCATTTTATA
This sequence comes from Oryzias latipes, assembly GCF_053564925.1. Taxonomy (NCBI): domain Eukaryota; kingdom Metazoa; phylum Chordata; class Actinopteri; order Beloniformes; family Adrianichthyidae; genus Oryzias; species Oryzias latipes. The sequence goes on along the minus strand of NC_136258.1, from coordinate 22,271,782 downwards.
AATGTTTTTAACTCGTTTCAGTCTTTGATTTTTCTGAGATTTAAACTTAAACTATGTAACTTTTGCATCAGTACTATAATATACTATACTTTGTTTTGTAGATAATAGAAAAGGAGTGGTAAGCTTTGCCTGAAGTTGTAAAAAAAAAAAAGTAGCATCATAACCATCTTAAAAGGTTTGCCAATTTTTGTTCTCAGCTCCGAGCAGAAGTCGGATGTCTGCAGGGAGAGTTGCAAGGAAAAAGTGCAGAAATGGAGACGATGGACACCCTTCTTCAGCGACGGGAGCGAGAAAGTCAGGAAGGAGCCAACCTTCTGAAGATGCTAACAGATGATTTACAGGCAGCCAAAGAGGAAAAGTAAATCGGCTTGTATTTATATGTGAATTCATTTTTTGTGTGCTTTCTTATATATGGTTTAATCTTTTTTCACCAGATTCAAACTTCATCATACAAATGAAAAGTTGGCTAAAGTCCTGGTTGAGATGTTTCGTGGCATTAGAGCAACAGAAGAACAGATCGGACAAAAGATCAATGTTAGAACTAAATCATCTGAGCAGGCGACCCAACAGAGGAGCTCAACAGAGAACAAAGATGCTCAAGAGTCAGGTATAATGTGTTACATTAACTCTCTGATGTGCTGGTTTTTAATGAGGGAATGATTGGATTTTTAATTTCAGTTGTAAAGTCATATTAATGATTTTGGTCTGTGTCTCAGGTATTTCAGTAGCAGATTTAACATCTGATGACTTGGAGATGACCCAACTCCTCTGTGAGAGTCTGCTGGTCTCCGACTCTCAGATCAATCCTGTAGGAGAAGAATCAGTTTTGAATGCTTGCTGCAGATTACGTCAGGCAGTGGACATGCTGCTTGACCTTCTCAACCAAGCAAATACTCAGGTAAAATAAAATGTTTGTTTGTAGGTTCATATTTCCAAGATGAAATCTTTCTTTTTCCAGCACCGAACATGCTAACTTTGTTGTGATTTTGCCTTTTTGTTTCTCAGCTTGAAGAGACTAGAAATGTCCATCTTTCTCTGGAGGAGAAGTTTTCCAAAGGTAAAGAAGACTCTGTCCAACTGTTGGAACAGCACAAGCTCCTTTTGGAGCAGCTTGATGAGGAGGCCAAGATGAAGAGTCAACTCCAGTTGGAGCTCCACAAGGCCGAGGGTAATTATGTCGTTTATAAAAGCTATCCTTGTTGCATTTATCACAGGCTCTGCTTAAGTCTTAATCAAAGTCACAAATTTGTTCTTCACAAAAGCGTATTCTGCCCATGTCTGTGTTCAGGGCTTCTGGAAGGATACGTGGCTGAAAAAGCTGTTCTAGAAGAGTCTCTCCAGCAGAAGGAGAATCAAGAAGAAAGGCTTGTGGAGGAGCTGGAGGACCTGAAAACACAGCTTCAGCAGATGCAAGGCTTTGCTGCAGAGGTGCAAAGCCTCAGATTGAAGCATCAGGAACTCGTGGAAGAGAATGCAATTCTCCTTCGCCAGAAGGAGCATCTTTCAGCTGGACTTGGGGAACGGGAAAAGGGTGAGCACAAAATGTTTGAAATAATTTAAATGTTTTTCTAGAAATATTTAAGTTTTACACTTCTCTGTAAAATCTCTGCTTAGAGATGTTTTTTTCTCCGTAGACCATTGCTTCATTATAAATCCTGACAAAGGTTTGTGAGTTAAAAAAAGAGGATGTTTGTGTATTTTTGTATTTTGCAGTGGTGTGTGACGTTTCTAAAGCTGCTGTTATGTGAAACGTTTTGGTTTGCGGCTTTTATTTTCTTCAGATCTTGTTTGTGTGCAGTTTTCTGAAGACACTTTGAGTATCTCACAGATCTAAATAAACTATTTAATGAACATTGTATTGCAATGACATACTTTTCATTTCTTTACAGAGAAAAGAAATGCTTCTAAATACGTTTTTATCTAAATTACCGTCAATTTTTCACACTGTTCTTTCAGAGTTAGCTAGTCTCATCTGCCTCCTTGAACTCCTTGAAAACAGTCACAGCCAATTTCAACTCGTCCTTGAAGCAGTAGCCCCCACGTCAACCTTTTTAGACATTTTAGAAACGAGTTAGAAAGTATCACAGAAGGATTGCACGACAGTTGTGCTACGAGGTTACAACAGCTTAAAACGTAATTTAGCCAACCGCAATCAAGAAATCGCACACACATCGCACAGTTTTTAGAAAATACTGGGAGCTGCATATTATTGATTTTATCAAAAGGAGCCTGTGGAAATTTGAATGCGGGCCGGACTTTGGACATTCCTCTGTTAAAAAGTCTGTTAGAGATCAGAGGTATAGCAGCTCTTGTGTGTGCAGATTTAAGACTTAAATAAAATGCAGTTGTAATAATTTTTCTGTAGTTGCTACACTTTTACTGCAGATTGTTGCTCACAAATTTCTGTTTGTTTTCAAGAAACGCGTGTTTTAGCATATTTGCTTTATAAGTATAAGAAACCAATATATTGGTATTTTATCAAGAGGAAAGAGGATTCTGTATTTATTTTTTTGGTTTAACCTTTGTGCTGTGTCGTTTTCTTCTTCTAAGTCCAGCTTGCTTATGTTTTTGCTCTTTGACCTTGTTAAATCTGTCATCTTTAAAAAGTTGACCTTTAAACGTCTTTTGAAACAGTGTTCTATTTTTCATAAGCTTTGTTGGCAGAGACGGAGCGTTTGACCCAAGATAGGCTGGATTTGCAGCGGCAGGCAGAAAAAGACCACAAGACTCTGACAGTGCGCCTCAGAAACGTGGAGAGAGAACTTGAGGAGCAGGAAACCATGGTCCTGGAAACAGAGATGCACAACAAGACCCACACCGAAGACCTGAACCAGCGTGTCCAAGCACTTGAGAAACAGCTAAAACACAACAGGCAATTCATAGAAGTGGGTTTTTTGTCCAAGTTTATTCATTATTTTACAAGTCAATTTATTGTTTATTTCCTACCTGCTGCTTTACCTGTTAGTTGCAGATCCAAACATGAATCGGCTTTTGTTGCATCTTGCATTTTTGTTTTTTAAAGGGAGTTTTATTTGCAGTTATTCTTATATGGCTACTGATGTAAATTCTTCTTCTGCCTCCAGGAGCAAGCTGTGGAGCGTGAACACGAGCGAGACGAGTTCCAACAAGAGATCCACAGGCTTGAGGCTCAACTCAGACAACCTACTAATGTGGATCACAGAGGAAGCAGGGTGAGGGCCGGAAGAGGACAAAGAAAACCTTGTGAAATGTTAAAATTTAAGATGTGCAACTGCAAAATGATCATTTCAGATAAACACAAACTGTTAAACATTTTATCAGCATTAAAAAAAAGCTGATTGAAAGAGAAAAGTGGAAAGAAAAATGTCAAAAAAGAATGTCAAAAGCAGCTGGACGCTGCTGATCGTCTGAATTTATTGATCATTGAGAAGAACAGCCGTGAGGATTTGGGTGCATTTCATGGTCACTGAACATGGAAATCTTATTCTGAACTTGTTGCCGAAATGTATTGAGTGTGAGACCACCTGGTTGACGGGGAATATGAGGCCAAAATAGTCTTTAATATTCTGGTTGAAATCCTTCAAATTATGAATTATAACAAATTTTAAATTAGTTTCTACAAGTCACTGTTTTTATGTTGGCCAGTCACATTTCCAGACCATAGCTCATTGACTTGGCAAACGGTCTAAATAAATGTGTAAAAACCTGCTAAAGTAGTAAAACTTTAGCCGAGCTGTGAATTGGATCTGAATTCCTCCACAATAATAAAAGGCGCTGGTGTTTATTAATTAAAAAATAAGTCATAAATATTAAGTTTTTGTGGATTACATGATGTTACAGGAATTCCAGATACAAAACAAAGATGTCTTCAGTATGTGACTTAGCTGGTTTGAGACTGTTTGGAACTTGCATCTATAGTTATAGATACTTGTAGTTTAGTGGACTGCCTATAAGGGTTTATTCATGAATGCTTGCTTGTCATTGTCGCTGACTGTTGCTATGTGTTTGTCTCTGTCCTGGATGGATTGCTGTAGTTTGACGACTTGGTTCTGCAGGTATGAATTCTAAATTTAGCTGATTTCTTGTAGGTCCTTTGGCGCTAATTCTTGACTTGTCCCACGTTTTCTTTTGTGCAATAGTTTGTAGGTTTTTTATTTACTTTTTCTGCATGCATCAATCTTATAGCTTCAATCTATTTTCTAATATTTAATCACTTTTTGCTCCTTTTGTTTCTTCAGCTGCATGCCATTTCTCCCTGGATTGGCTTCACATTAGTCTTTAATATGTGTTCCTCCTTTTTTGTACAGACTAGTAGATTTATTTATTTGGTTTCCAAAACTTTGCTTTGCTGCCTAAATCTTCTTTTAGCCTGGTTTTCTGTTGTATTTAACTTTTTTTTTTTCTTTTTCCATTTCTGCAGTTGGAGACTCTTCATGCCATCATCAAGGACAAAACCGAGGATTATGATAGTCTCATGGCAGCCAATCAGCAAGCCCAGCGCGATCTTACAGAGCGCAATGAGGAGATAGACAAGCTAGCGGGGCGCATCAGAGAGTTGGAACAAGCTCTCCTCAACAGCACTGAGAGTGTTAGAACTTTCCAGCAGCTGGAGCAAGAGCTGCACAAAGCGAAGCAAAGAGAGCAAGAGCTCACACAAGTAAGAAGGAATGAAAAAATGTTCCTCTAACTTCCTGGTTCATTCCGCACGCTGATATTTTCCTCCTCTTCCCGTCAGGATAAGCTTATATTAGAGCAGCAGCAGCTGTCCAGCAGGCTTCAAATCTCTGCCCTGCAATCCAAGCTGGATGAGACACGACACTGTTACCATGACAACGCACACGACCCCACCCACGAGCTTAGGGATGCCTTGGACACGGCTCAGCAGAAACTACACAGCAAAGAACAGGAGGTCAGAATTTGTGTAAAAGCAGCTGATGATGCTGTATAAAAACTCATGTGTGATTAGAGTGCCACCTTTTGGTACAAGTAAGCACAGTGTCCAGAATTTAGGAACCAGAACTCTTTACTGTGTTTTGTTTAGACCGCTTTACAGTTTTCAATTGGAGAAATGTCTGTCTAAACAAATATTCGATATGTATCTTTTCAGGCTGAAATTTTGCTTGACCAGTTGGAGACTGTGCAGAAAGACCTGACTATAAAAGAGGTTGAACTGAAGCACCTGACACTGCAGCTGGAGCTACTGACGGAAAGGAACACCGCGCATGTTCAGGAGCTCCAGGAGCAGATTTCTTACCTGCAGGTAAAAACCCTGCAATTCAAATCAAATCAGTCTGAAATACACAATGCAAATGTAGTTAGTCTCAGGTCAAATTAACATACCTCTTTTTCTGAAATGAGCCAATAACTTTAAGGAAAAAAACATTGTTTTCTTCTAAGTAAATCTGTATGTAAAACTGTCTTCAGGAAAAGGCTTCCACCCTCACTATAAATGTGGAGGAGGAGGAGGAATGCATCCAAATGGAAGAAACAGAGGAAGAGACTCTTCCCTCAGCTCTTCTGAATGAAAAAAACCAGGAGATTGACCACCTGAGCAGTGAGATCCAAAGACTGGAACAGGACCTGGAGAGTGCAAGAGATGACAAAATCAGTGTAAGATCACACTGAATGGCCGGGGATTTAGTTGCATGTTTTTGATCTCAAATAAACCTGCACATTTTTTGTCGTCTTATTTTATTACAAAAGGCTCTAGAGGGTGAAGTTGAAGACCTACGCTCTCAAGTTGAGCGTCTTCAGTCTGAAGTTGCAAGAGTCCGCCACGACAAACAGGAGGAAGAGGAGCGCCTTCATGAAGTCATCAGTACACTTCAAGCAGAGCTTGCCACATTAGGCCCCAACCTGCATGAAGTCAGTGACTCTCAGGATGGAGACAGCTTCAACCCCTCGCCTGCACCCAGCCCAGAACCTCGCTGTGTTATCCAAGAACAAGAGATGGGAGGGAAGCCCAGCAGCTTGAAGCACGAGCTCAACCAGACTCATTCTGGGTCCTCACATTCGCTTCGATCTCGCCTTAAAAGCCTTCAGAGTCAGCTTGAGACTGCTGCAGCGGAGAAGGAGAGTCTGGAGAGAATTCTTCTTACCCAGGAGGAAGAGTTCAGAGGACAAGGAGAAGAATTTGGAAAGAGGCTCAAAGCGGAGAGGAAAAAGCTTGATGAAATCCAAGATCTTCTTAAACAGAAAGAAGCTGAACTTGAGGAGGTGAAAGCTCAAGCTGAGGAGGAGAAGGAGGCAAGGAAACTTGCAGAGAAGGAGAGAGACCGTTGGAAAGCCCAAGCTGAAGATGTAAGCCCCTCACATGAAAAGATGGCCCACCTTCAATCCCTGGTTTTGGAATTGCAAAATACCAAACAGGACAGCGGAAAAGAGATTGAGATGTTAAAAACCAAAGAGAAGGAAATGAAAACAGAAATGGAGGTCCTTCAAGAAGCTGGGCACACTCTTGAGAGGCAAGTTCAGGAGATGAGGGCAGAGCTGGTGGACATGGAGAAGCTGGTCGCTGAGGGGCGGTCACAGATTAAATCCCTTGAGACTGTAAAAGGAGAGCTCTCTGCTGAGTGTGAGCTGCTTAGAAAGAGAGAAGATCAGCTGAGGGAGGAAATTGTAAAGTTGGATTCTGAATCGGCTTCAATGAAAGCTCTTATCCAGGACCTGACCATGAAGCTTCAAGATCAAGAAGCAAGACAAGAAAAGGATCAAAAGCCAGTCTTGGTGAGACTTTTTCCAATTTTTAAAGGCGCAAACAAAATTGTTACAACCATCTTCATGTCACTTTGCAGCTTAATTTTTTAACATTTTATAATAATTTGGGTTTGACATCTTAAGTGTAAATGCATAATTAGTTAAACCACAGAAAGTAAAGTTTTTCTTCAGGCCTTTTTACTTTAAATTCCATAAAGGACTAAAAAAAATAGTTTAATTTATTCAGAAACTTCCAGTCAGTAAATAGTTCTTACTAATTTCCCTGTAGCATGCAGCTTAGTGAGCGACTGCATGCAGGACCACATCTGGTTGTGCTTAGGAGGCGTTGCTGATGACGTGTGGTGAAAACTCAGCAACTGCAGAGTCTTACTTGTAGAGAGGAAGTGACATGAAAATGGGGAAGGAGAGAATCTCTGGTAGCTGTTGGATTTTAAAGCTGTGCTGTGTTTTCGTTTTGTTGAAGTCTTCTGCTCAAAGAGGATGGGGTAAGAAGCAGAGTTGGTTTTTGAAAAGAAATGTCAGGAGTTTGGGTTGTAGCGTGTCTGAATTCTACTTGTCTACCAGCCGTTTTTTTGCTTTTGGCAAATGTGGACGTTGTGGTTGAAGCGCACTCGTATGCTTTGTGCGCTAGTTTGAAATGTGAAACTGGTGTCTATTCAATGTTTTTAGAAAAGATGGCATATTAAAGATGCGTAGACTACTCTAATGATGCTGTAATAGTACTGCTTGTTTTCCCACAGACTCATGCTGATGGGACCCGAGCTAAAGCAGATGCTGCTTTGAGGCAAAAAGAGTTTGAGTTCGATGGCTTAAAGAAAGAGAATCAAGCACTCAGATCAGAGTTAACTGCAGTGAAACAAGGACTGAGTACCAGCTCAGACAAGGCTCACAAACTCCACGAAGAAGGACAGGTGAGAACTAAAGCTAAAACTCAGAATAGGAGATGATATTTCTGTAGATATAAACTTCTAGTGATGTTCTTCCACTTTGTTTTAAGATTAAAGACAGGGCTCTCTTTGATCTGGAGACCGACAATCGGAGACTCAACGCAGAACTCCAGCGTCTTCAGAAAGACCTGACCGTACAGGAAGAAGAAGTAGCCTATCAGAAGAGAGAACTACAGCTGCTGCGACAACATTGTCATGAACAGAACATATTTTCTCATCACCAAGAATACTCACAGAAAAGTCAGTGTTTATTTTCTGAGTCTACATTATTTGAACATTTTTCACTATGCTTTTCTGTCTTATTTATCTCAAATTCCATAATAAACGTTGAGTGGGTCGATTAGATCTTTATTTTGTGATATTTAAGACACACTCCATTCATCGTCTGATTGTAAAAGAATTCCCAGTGGTCTTTTAGTTATTACCGGTACACCGTTTCTAGCCAAAATAAAAATAAAAACTGTCTGTTTAGAACATAGTTTCTGCAAAGTAGCAGTAGTTCAGTAGAAATTCGCCTCTGGGATTTGGGTGGGACCGTTGCTGCAGAGTCTCCCCGCCCCACTTCCCCTCCCTGTTGCTGAGAGCCTGGAGCAGGAAGCTTGTGGCCTGCCCTACATATTTTCTATGTCACAAATAGGCTCTTTTTCAAACTGCATTTTTTAATTTCACAATGTTTTTGATAAAGAAATCCTCAAAAATTCCATTTTAAACTTAAATGTCTTTATATATGTACTCAATTATCAGAAAGAAACCACAAGAAGATGTTAAAAACACCAAAGACTCAATAAATTGGGTGAAATAAACCTTTCTTGAAAATGAAGTTGCAGTAAGAACCCACATTAATCATTTTGCTTTCAATGTCAGATATTTCTCACGCAGCTTTCAAGGATACTTTGGCTGCGTCTCGGAATGAAGCGTTTTTGAGTTCTCCAGAAGTCTTGCGGAGACTCGAATGCTCTGAGGACAGAATCCCAGAACGGTTCCACACCTCTGTCCTTGATTGTCATCTGTCTGGGCTCAGCGGTCTAAACAGCAGTGGTCTGGATCCCCATAAGGTCAAAATCTCTCCAAGAGTTGTAATGGAGCCTCTGCAATCCAGAACCATCACACCTGATCAGTCTACACAGAGAACCCACTCCCCCGGCTCTTTGTCAATATCTGACAACTTCTCATTGGTTGACTCAATTGATGCTGAACAGGTATGCTGTGCAAACATGTTCTTTTTGAAGAAACGCCTTATTTTTTTCATAAAATCCTCACAAGTAATTATTTTTTCTTAGGTGCATGAGTTGGAGGGAATAGACCAGACAGCACCTCCATCTCCACTTGGTTCCACCTCATCCATGTCTGCACAGGAATGGGCCAGTGACGGCTACGGCAGCAGTAAGTCGTATTTCTGCACTCTTAACATCTGCATTTCTGAAAGATGAACATTTAATATCACTTATCTGTGGTGTGAGAAAAATAATCATTTACCGTAGCTTTTATTTTAAAAAAAACGCTTCACGGATAATCAAGTAACACTTTTTTTATTTCTTAGAATGATGCACTTTAAACTGTTTTAATGGAATGTATTGTTTTGTGAGGCGATTACAATGTTCGATCTTTATTTAAAGAAAAAAGAAAGAAAAATGGTCGTCTTTGAGATAGTTGAATAATTAATGTGTGGAAATAAATAATCTTTCAGCTGAGAACATTTTCTCCATCTTTTGTTTTTTTTGTATTTTATTTGATGTATTTCTGTATTTCAAGCATAAAAAATGATGGAATAATGCAAGATAAAAAAATAAAAAACCCTTATTTCAGATTTTAAGTAATACTGCCCAAATTCAAACATCCTTATATTTGGAGTTTGAACACCCAATAATCTTTAAGCCCCGTCATCTTCATATTGTGAAACAAAAGTTTCTCTATGCATTTTCTTAAAATGTATGAATATTTGAAGATTGTTTGAGCTCATTGCCTAACCTGTTCCAAAGTTTAGTGCCGCACAACAACGCCTCAAAAGTTCACTTTGTGGTTCTTATCAGTTGGATTTGGAAGTTCCTACATCCACTCCGCTTGTAGCCTCCTTTGTGTTTGTGTAACTTGTAACTCTTGTGTTCTTGTGGTTCAGATGTGAGTTCAGAACTGGGTGCCAGGCTGAGAGTGGAGCTTGAACAGACCGAAAGACTCGATGCTCAGTTTGTTGAGTATCTGCGCTGTAGAGGAATGAATCCCACGGTGAACACTGATAGTGCCGCTGGCAGTATGAGCTACACTGAGGATTTGTTGTCACCAGAGCTACAGGTACGGTCTGCACATGATTCGTAGTACCTTTTTTTTTTTTAAGATATTTTGAAATATTTTTCACTTGGTTTTAAATTCTTTCAGGGTCTATTGAAGAAGGTCTATCACGAAAGCTGTAAAATTCTCACTTTAAGCCAGCGCCGTGTCAGCGCTTCAATCAAACCACAGGTTTTGGCCTATTCGTGCAGTCAAACTCAGTCTAAAGACAACTCGGGTCCTGTCGACTGTGAGAATGAATCACAGCTGCCTCATCCTCCCATGAGCTGGCAGCAGGAGAAAAGAGCGCTGCAGGAGACTGTGATTGCTCTCAGAGAGCTGCTCTGTCGAATGGCACAGAGGCACTCACAAGTGAGTTCTACTGGTTTATAGTGAAAATTTGATTTTTATGAGTTTTTCTGGTTCTTAAGCAAAAATTTAAGGAGGTCCCAGTGAAAGGTCTCATTTTTATTACCGGTGTGTTTAGGTTCTGAGTAAAAAAGTGCCACCTTTGCTGTTCTGCTGAATTTATGTTTTAATCTTTATTCTTGTTCGCTTAGATGGATTTTTGTGAAGATAACTGGCGGACGGCTCAGCTACAAATTGATGGAACAGTTGATGTTCAAATGAGAACAGAGCTGGAGGAGAAGCAGAAGCAGCTACAATGTGCCCATGATGCTCTGAAGGAGCACAAGAGCAACATACTTTCTCTCAGGTAAGTGATGCCATCTGTAAAACAAGGAAACTTTTGACTAATGTTAAATTTCTTTCCATATATAACACATTTAGGCAACAAATAACTGCATCAGACTTGGTGTCATGTAATCTAATTATGGAAACTTGAAGTTTGCAACCTCTGGTAATGAAGAAAATCATCAAAGCTTTATATCTCTTAACTTGATTAAATCTCAGACATTTGCTCTCACCAGAATATTTTATTCAGCAGACGGATAACGGTTTGTTTTCATCAAAAGCTGAGCCGTTTGTTTTTTTTATGTGGAAATTTGCTGCCTTAGTTATATAAATCTTTTTTTTTCTTTTTGTTGCAGGCTTACTATAGAAGAAAACGATGAGGCCTTACAAAGAGAAAAGTCCAGAGTCCAGGAGCTCCAGTGTGAACTGGAACAAGAAAAGGCTCTAAATCTCTGCAAAGAAAAAGATAAGGAAGAACAGAGAGAAGTTAGTGCTTTGTTTGTAAAGAAATTAAATGTTTTGGCTCTTTTTGGGGAAAAGGCTTTTGCTTAAAAAATGTACTGTTTTTACATTCTAGGCTTTGCAAGTGTCTTCTGAGGAGCTGAAGGCAGAGGTGTTGTCTCTAAAGAGTCAGGTGAAACAGGAAATGGTGACCTGCAGTAACCTCAGGCAAGAACTCCAGATTGAACAGTCCCGCAGCGCGCTGCTGGAAAAACGCCTAGAAGACACCTTGAAGATGCTTGAAGATGGACGCCAGCATTCTGTCCAACAACAAGAGCTCAACCTGAAGGAGAAAAACCACCTGGGGCAACTCCTGGATGAAGCAGAGTCACGACTGGCTGACATGCACTCAAAGCTCGCGGATTGTCACAGGAAAATCGATGACGAGAGAGAACGTTGCTCTCAAGAGATGAATCAGCTCTGCAGAAGACACGAAGCTGATGCAGCCAGAGACAGGAAGTTCATCTCTGATTTACGCTCCCAGTTGGAGCAGGAGAGAAGGCAAGGTGAAGGCTTAGCAGACGCTGCAGAGAAACTGAGGACTGAGCTGCTGGAAAGCAGAAGGAAATGGGAAGAAGAGGATAAAACTAAGAGAGAAGAGTTTCAGAGGGAGCAGGAAGCTGCTGCAAAGCTCAGGGTTTTGATTCGGACTTTAAAGGAACAAAAACGTGAAATCAGTTGGGCTTTAGAGGCTGAGCAGGAGCGACGCAGACAGCAGGAGAAGGAAGTGGCTGAGCTGAAGGAGAGGCTCCAACTGCTGAAAATCAAGGAGAAGGAGATGGAGGAGCAGTGGGAGAGGGAAAGGAGAAAGACCAGGCAAGAGCAGATGGACCGAGAGAGGAGACAAGAGAAGACCAAAAACAAACTGGTGAGAGAACCTCAGCTATCTTTTTTTTTATATATATATATTTTACAAACATGACAATTTCTTATATTTCTCACTTAAGTTGGAGTTGCAGTCACTGAGGCAGCAGGACCATCAGCGTGTGCAGGAGCTCCAGCAAACTTTGGCACATCTTGAAAAAGACAAAAAAGAAATGGCTGCTCAAAGGCTTATCATAGAAACTTCAGGGCAGCAACAACAATCTGCTTCAGCTCATCTGCACTCTGAAACTGAAGGGACTCATTCAAGCATCTCACAAAAACCCCAACAGGTATTTCAAAAATTCTCACCACTAGAAACACTAATAGTTTGTCTTTGTTTATACCATTATATATAGCAACTTGAAATGTTTACATTTGTCTTAACAGATCTCCGCATCATCATCTAACCTGCTGGAGAAGTTACTGAAGGAGAACTCTGAACTGAATGAGCGCATAACCTCCCTCAGTCAGGAAAGGTCCACCTACAAACATAGACTGTCCACCTTGGAGAAACAGCTTCGTCGCACAGAAAGCGATCTCTCTGCTGCGAACACCGAAAGGGAGAACCGGCCAATCGGTGACCCGAGCTGCAGCAGGGTCAGTAAACGCATGCATGAACCCTCAGACAAACTTGAAAAATGTTGTTAAATTATATTTTCTATGGTTTAAATATTTGGAAGTCTAAAGAGCGTGTGGTTAGGTATTTTTTGAGGAGAAAAAAAAATAGTGACCAGTTGTATTTGTTGCTTTGCAGTTGCAGCGTTACTATGAGCGTTATCTGCGCGCTGAGAGCTTCAGGAAAGCTCTCGTTTACCAGAAGCGTTACCTGTTACTGTTGTTGGGAGGATTCCAGGAGTGCGAACAGGCCACTCTGTGTCTAATTGCTCGCATGGGAGCGCGACCTTCAACCCCCCTTTCAGCCCCCCGCAGACCCATTAGACGATTCAGAGCTGCTGTTCAAGTCATCATTGCACTCTCAAGGTCAAGATTGTTTACTGGAATACATATTTAACCCCATAAGAACCCAGTGGATATACCACATAACACATTTCTAACGTTTTTTTTTTCTCTTTCTTACACTGATGTCACCATGGGTTCTTTTGGGTTAACAACTTTTTTATCACATTTACAAAATGAACACAGAGCTTTTCTTTATTTTCAGAATGAAGTTCTTGACCAGGAAATGGCAAAAGGCGATCCGAAGGCCATCATTGTCTGCAACTGGACATGCTGGTTAGTTCTCTATACACAGGTTATATTAAACCTCTAATTGTGATTAAGAGACTTTTTTCTTTTTTTCTTGTGTCTTAAAGGACCTAAAGTGGATGTCTTAAGGCAGCAACAGCCAATATCTAAATCTGACTTGATCCAGAACAGAGCAAGTAATGCCGTCCAAAGAGCCACTGTTTCAGCTCTGGTGCCTCCAAGTAAATCACCCTTCAGGTTGCACAACAGGTTAGAATTTTGTTTTCTTAAGAGTACTGTGAGTGACTCAACGAGTTATATATCCACTTGAGTAAAATTAGATATACTCTCATCTTCCCTGCCAGGTCCCACTCCAGTTCCACCATGGCCTCAGTGCATTTGGATGGAACATCTCAGGATCCAGAGCAATCGCTGACAGAATACATCCACCATCTAGAGAAAGTCCAGCAACGGTTGGTGGGAGCCAAGCAAAGTGAGCAATGCTAAGTTCAAAAAAAGAAAAAGCGAAAGTTTGCAGGACAGGAGAATTTCTTTTTGGAATTTTACACGTTTACTTATTCGGTGGACAAAGGCCGTTGGTAGATAAAATATGGTTTACAGGTCAAGGGATCAGCTCACCGTCTCCTCCTGTTAGTTTATTTGTTGCCGAAAAAAGATGGAAACAAAAAATACCCACAGAAATGGTGATGGTTTATTAGCATTTCCTTTGCTAGCTGCACTGCCGCAAAACTGAATCTTAGTGGGTTCTGAACACCTGTGTACACCTCAAATCAGGAAAAGTTCTGAATGAAACAAATAAAAATTATGAAAGAAACTCATTTTTTTACATTTTTTCTGTTTACTTTACAGTTCCCAGAATGTTTTCATTCCAACAGCAATGCAGACCTGTTAAATTTTGGATTTTGTTGGTCAAATTCTTTACATGCCCTCTTCCTGGAACTCTGTAGGATAAAGTGTGGACTGATATTGGTACAAAGATTTCACCTTTTTCTGATTTGGGGTTTAGATTGGAATGGTCACATTTACCATCACTCTGGAAAACTCCTATAGAAACATCAGACTACACTACATTGATCCAAATGAACAAAAATAAAAGCCGTTTTAATGAAAAAGCTGATAATGACAGCTACAAAAAAATTAATTTATATTCATTTATCAAACAAAAACAATGTGTAGTCTGATACTGGCCTTACCATTGATAATCTGGCAATTTTGGGACCTTGGTAATTATTTTTCAAATTCAACCAAATTTGTGTTTTACCATCTTCTAACCTAGTAAGCAAGACTAATTTAGTCCCGCCCACTAAAGAGGGAAGGAGGACACAGTCAGCCTGTTCCCCTGACATGATTGGCTATCGGCAGCGCTGGCTGCAGGAGAATGGGACATGGCTGTACCTGAGCTGCTTGTCACCCCTTTACCTATATGGTCCAGGTGAGTGTGAGTGCAACACTCACCCACCAAATGACAAAACTGACTAATGCATCTGAAGACTGGCTTTTAGTCCAACTGCATTCACCGAACACGTTAAGCAGCTCTGCTGACTAAACAGTTTGCTTTTGTTCAGTGGGTGTGCATTTTTTCATTCGAACTTTTAAAATACTTTTTTTTTTGTATAGACCCACCCACTCGCCGTTTTTAGCTAAAATAAAAAAAATAAACTGTTGTTTTCTAGGAAATAGTTTCTGCAGAGCAGCAGGAGTTCATGTGAAATTTCCCCACGGAGTTGTGGGCAGGACAGAGTACCGTAAACCCAATCCTACTTCCCATCATCTCTTTGTTTACACCCTCCCGCTAGCTTACAGCCCCTCACACCCCCAACCCAACATTTCCGGTCATGAGAAAAAGGCCACAAGAACATGTTAAAAACACAAATTTTCTTTCTGAATGGGTCTTTCAAAGTCATTCGCGCTGTTTTGAAGTAGTCAACTTATTTAAATCTTACAAATCACATGGCAAATTTAGTGATTCATCAAGCTAGAAAACTGAAAATAATTATTATATGTCATAGAATAATTAAAGCAGTTAGTTAAGCTGACATTAAAAGAAGAAATTGGTATGCGCTTCCATTTTCACACTGATGAGCAGGTAAAAAATGGTTATAATTCTAGCTGTAGCTTTACTGGTAACAGGATGTAGCAGAAAACTGAAAATGATGGTTGCTTGTTTTACTAATTTTACTTTTGTTTTTTTTTTGTATCTTGTTAGGTTCAGCTGTCCTCCAGACCCGGCCAAAGTAGTCTGATTACTCAGACTGAAGTCTGCCTGCCCTAATATTGTTCAATGTATCATGCCTTACTCCTGTGAAATACCAAAATATCACCCTTGTTCAATTTTGTTCAGATGTCATAACTTTAAACATGTTTTCTAAGGGATTATTTTTTATTATTATTTCATTATTAAACAGTTTACATATTTTTATTTGTCATGTCCACATAAGATGCTGTAATAGCAAATGTTTTCTGTGATTTTATTGTTTTTAAACTAATGTTTAGTACTATTCTAATAAGACTGACTGTATAAATGTAAACATGTGTCCCCCCCCCCCCCCATACTGGAAAACACTCGACATGTATTGTTGAATAAAGATAAGTTGTGTTTTAGTTATTAAAGACCTTTTATTTGATTTCAAATCCAGGTCTTTATCAAAAGACGTTCATTTGTTTCAAGATTATTTTAAATGTGATGAATTGGCAAAGATTATTGATTTTTACCAACTAACACAGATTAGAGTAACTGGTTATTTCTAAGTAGCATGTATCTGTTGGAGAAAACCATTTTGGCCCTTCATAACAGTACCTTTATCTTAAACTACAATAAATTAGCCTTTGATATTGCTTAGGTGTGTAAATCTTTGTTGATAATTATGTAAACAGTTGCCCAACACAGCCAATGAGCATCAGCGTTTGTAGTGACGTTTTACCCCCTCCTTCAAGAATTGTTCGTTTACTATACCAGAAGATACCGCGGACGGGCGGAAAACACAACTACGTGTCACCGCAGGACTCCACCCTCCCCGGTTTCCTCTAACGTTCACAACGTTCGCCATTCGCTGAAGTCTGCGAAGTGACGCACGAATTTCGCATCGGTACAGCAATGCTAAGCTAAAGTAACAGTAGGCGCGTGTCGTAGGTTCTTATTTTAACACCTTACCTGTCAAATAAACCGTCCTGGCCCGCGTGGAAGACCTCGTTACACTTTTCTCGCATTTGTCTGGGATGTATAAATGGATAGTTGACTCCATTTCGTCGTTGTTTGAGCCCATATCGAGCCAAAACACACCAGACTTACCCGGGGAAAGTATCGATTGCGAGGAGGAATTCACTCGAACCTGCGTGAAAGCTGCTGGACAACGGCTGGGTAGCAGCGCGAGACCGGCAAAACGGAACTATCAGAGGTCGGTAAATGTCAACAAACGTGTAGTCAGATGTTACTTAAATGCATTGTTTTTCGGTAACAAAACTACGCACACTAATTTTGAAAGTCTAACCACGTAAAAAGCAGCGTAACTAGCTAGCATCAAAGTAACACTACTACCAAAACAAGAAATAAAAAAGCTATTTTTAAATCTATTAAAAACCTCTTGCTGGATTCTTAACCGTCTGCTGAAAAAATCAAAAAGACTAAATTTTCTTAATTGTTTTGTTGATAATTCTAGTTTTGGTTGGAGATATACCATTTACTTACTGAAATTAATTGAATTGAATTTTCTTCTACTAGTTTTCCCCAGAAAATGATGCTGGTATAATTAGTCGTTATGTGATTATTTGGAAATCTAGATATTGTAGTAAAGGTGATAATTAATCACAGAAGTGATACATTTATATTTTTAAGTGAGTGATATACAAGTATCCTCTCTCTTAGTACAAAACAAATGTTAAACTGCTTTCTGATACATCTTAATAGGGTTTTTTGACTATTATAAGGTATGCTTATTTAAATATTGTTTTACTGTCACAGTGTTTACGTCACAGAGGATTTCTGCCAGAGCGACCAGATAGAAGCGAAAAGACGAAAGCGAGGTTTGTCAAACATATTTCTTGAAGCTTTAATTCATAAAATCTCTAAAGACGCATTATACGTTTTGTTGCTGATGGTGTTTCAGATGTAGTGATCACCTTTGTGAAGAAGACTTTTGCTGGGGTGACCCGTCTACTCAGGCTACATAAACCTCCTACATCCCAGTGTGAGAAACGGAATGGATATGAAGGGTGGCAGGTGTGTCCACTACACTCAGATGTTGGCTTAGACTCCATTATATTCATGATGATCTGACTAAACGTTTAAAGACCCACTCTAATGAAAATGGTGTTTTTAACATGTTCTGGTAGCATCTTTCTCATAAAGGAGGGCATATATAAAGAAGCTTAAAATAGTATTTCTTTTTTCAAATCATTGGGAATCATGAGCAGGTGGAAAAAATGCCATTTGCTAAAGTTTGTAAAATCTACAATCGTAACGGCCACAAGCTGTCCTAGACGACGACACGTTTTTCTTTTTTATTTTGGCTATAACTGTCATATTCATGAAAAAAAAACACTGGGAAAACTTTTACAATAAATCAAAGGAGGATCAGAGTGGGGCTTTAAATGAAGGTGTCACAACTTCTTAGAAGATATTTTGCATCAAGTGTTGATGCGAAACACTTGACTTGACTTTAAACTTATATCTTATGAAGGTTTTGATCTAGCTAAAAATGCATTTTACACAAAATACTTGTTGTTTGGTACATGATATTCTTATAAAATGTGTCGAACCCTGACTATTATCGTTAATTATCTTTCTCTTCCATTGTTAATCCAGCCTGTCACTCTGATGGGTATTGATGAGCTTCAGATGTCATGGCTCCACAGTACTGAGTCTGGAATGGGTACGTAAACATACATCTTACTACAGAGTAAAAGTACTGTCTGCAAATAATCAGCATGTTTTGTTCTTTTGTCACAGATAAGGCAGTGAGTGGGTTCAATGAGAAGAGCGGGAATAATCCCTTTCAGAGCTCCTTGCCTCCCTTAATGAGGAAATACAGGTAAGTGATTCTGAATTTTAGATCAACTTCATTCATCTTTGATGCAAAAAGCAACATGTTGTCTGTGCTGTATTACTAATGCCGTTTTTTCTTTTTGATTTAAGTGGGACGGCTCTTACTGCAGGGCTACCAGACAGAGGGAGGGACAAGGAGAGGAGAGGCTCTCTCCAGCTGCTGCCTTCCAGACCAGTGTTCAGGGTGGGGACTGCTAACCCTGACCTGATGTGCTCTGCCACTGGACACAACCGCTGCTCTAAACCAAGTCTTACTGTCGAAGAGGTAACTTTATCTCCACCTTTATTTTATGCAGAAGTGCCTTTATATTTACTGTTAAGGGGTTAGATTAACTGCTTTTTTAAAGATGTGTTATAAAATAACACAAACTTGTCAAGATTTATTACCTGGCTCTTTGCTTTCTTTCACCAGGCCATAAAACAGAATGACAAGGAGCACTACAGGCGCTTATTGGAAACAGTGAGAGAAAAATACAGCAAAAGTCAACCTCTACCCTTTAGTCAAACAAAACCACAAGAGTGAGCATCCCCGTTGATTCAAATGAAGGCTGACACGTTTCAAATCTATTGCTGATTAGTCCTGGATTTCTTTTCTGCTTGTAGTGAATTGCTCTCACAGGTTAGCCACAAAACTGAAGCCTCTGGAAAATCTTTTGATTCTGTGTCCTGGAGAGTGGGAAATCCAGGTGGGTCATGTCTCTTGTTTTTTTTAGTCTTAAATAATGACTTAATCCTGTGTGTTCCAGCTTAAAGTCACTACCATAATTGGTTTGTCTTAAGCTTTTTGTTTTACTTTTACTTTCATCTTAGATGGTTTGTCATATTTGCTGCAGCTCTTAACCCTTTGTTTACATTCTTTGGACAATTGTAATTCTTTAACTGTTAACGCAATGAACGTAATTCCAGCAAATTCTGAAGGGAAGAAATAAGCCATGAACTCATATTTCACACTTTACTCAATCAGCTGATTCTGTCATGTTAGAATCAGCTGATTATCATTAATCGCACAAACAGTTGAGGAGTTTCGGTACGTCAAAAGACCATTTGTTAATATGTAGGGGTGTGACGATAACCGCATCACCGCGGTGTGATGACCTCATCCTCGCACTTTTTTTTAAACGTTTTTTTCTTTTCTTTTAAAGTTCTGCATATGGTGCGTGATTGGAACTATAATAAACGCATTAAACACACTCATATTTGCTGATAATTTACTTTTTCTGCTAGTCCTGTCTTCAGACTTCAAGGGCTTCTGGGAGAAACCTTTCATTACTGTTCTCCTTCACTCCCTGCGCCGCGCCTCTCACTCCCTCTTGTGCTGTGCGCGCTCCCTCTTCTTACACACACGCGGTTTCAGCAGCACATACACATCCTCATTCTACAACAGAATTTTCCACCTCGCGAGGAAATACGACAAATTTACTATGTTGTAATTATTAATTTCCATTGTATTCATCATTATTACAAGCTGCGTGCGTTCTTGAGTGCGCAACGCGGCCACCCGCCGGAGGATTTTGTGTTGGGGGGAGGGGGGGGGAATCACACCACGGCTCTTGTAGCTTCATCACAGCGGTGACCAAAAATCCCACACCATCGCGGCTGTACTCCAGAGCGGTTTAATAAAGAATCAGTCACTGTTATTCTGGAAACCTTTTATTACTGGTCTCCTTCACTCCGTAACACCAAATATGAACGCGCACTGTTAGAGTGTGTGTGTGTGTTTGTGTGCGTGTGGGGGGGGGGGGTAACCACGACACCGCGGCCCCTGCTGGTTCATCACCACGGTGATCAAAAATCCCACACCATCACAGCTCTATTAATATGTTCAATCCATTATTCATCATGAATTCCAGCTGAACAGTGATGTTATCTTTTACAGCTGCGCCAAACGTGTTCACACACAGAAACATGTCAGCCACTACAAACAGGTTAGTGAGGTTTTCCTTCAAGTTCTGTCTAAAATGATCAAGAGTTTACTCAAACTTCATCTTTCTTCAGGTGGGGGAGCTTGACCTTAGGTAAATCAGTCACTGGAAGCTTTGAAGACACACACCCTGTTAGATGTGCAAAGGTAGCTGATGCTTTCTTTCCTTTTCTAGCATCTGAACCTGTTTAAATCTCTGCATATCTGGAGGTGATCATGCATGTTTCCTGTGAATAATTGTGTTGCAGGCTAAACAAACGGCAGAGCTGGACCTTTCTGCAGAAGTAGCTACACGGCTGACTTTAGTGGACAGAAGTTCTTCTGCTGGGAGCATTTATGACGCACAACCTTTATACACAACATATGCAAGACACAGTGATGAAGACTTACCAAGGCTGACCAGGGTGAGAGAAAATGTTCAGCTTACTCAGCTGCTGGCAGAAGAAATGCACAGCTTCATCTCCTGTCACTTTACAGGAAATGGCAGCAGAGGTGAGTGGAGCTCTAACCCAAAGTGATCCCAACCGGGTTTTAAGTTCCGCTTTCAAGCTGCGAATCACACAACGAGACCTGGCCACGCTGCAGGAAGGAGGCTGGCTCAATGATGAGGTGACATGTGTGTTAAACTTTGTTTTTGTTTTCAATTGGAAGAAAGGTTTTTTTGTGTCATATTTACCGGTATCAGCTGTGTATTTTATTTTACATTATTTCCAGTTGTGAGAAAGTATTATGAATTGGACTGCAAGATATTAAGTTTGCAAATCTCTGTACATTTTTTTTCTTGTAATGTTTTTTTACATTAAAATATCATCCTTCTTTATAAAGATGTTGATTTATTCAAGGTTAGTGTAAATGTACATTGACTGACGCATGTTTCTCTGTTTTGTGTGTTTGTTTTTTGATTAAAGGTTATAAACTTCTATCTTTCCCTGATCATGGAGCGCTCCTCCGGAGAGCCGAGCAGGCTGAAGGTGTACTCCTTTAGCACCTTCTTTTTCCCCAAGCTGCGGGGAGGAGGGCAGGCTGGAGGGCATGCTGCTGTGAAGCGCTGGACTAAGACTGTCGACCTTTTCCTGTTTGATCTCATTCTGGTTCCTCTGCATCTTGGTGTTCACTGGGCAATGGCTGTAAGTTGATTCACCACAGTAGAAACTGTTTATTTTTATTTTTACATAAATCTATTTTAAAGACCCACTCTGATGAAAATTGTGTTTTTTTGGGTGTTTTAATGTGTTCTTGTAGCATTTTTCTGATGACGGAGGACATAAAAAAACAAAATTAAGCTCAAATTGCATTTCTAAGTATTTCTTTATTTAAATCGTTGTGAATCGGGAGCAGACAAAAAAAAAAATACCAAGCCCCAATGTTTGAAAAAGATCAAATCTGTTCTGCAGAAAATGTGTTGGGCGTACCACAAACTCCCTGCTCTGCTCCATTCAGAAGCATCCACTTGCAGACAAATAGACCCATGTACGTCTTTGTTTTCCTCGCCTGAGCTGACTTCTGGCTCAAAGCTTTAGCTCCAATAGTGTTCACCATTGTTGCTGCAGCAGTAATGTTAGGATGAGTGTGTCAGGGGCTGTAAGCTAGCAGGAAAACGTGTATACGGAGAGCTCTTAGCAAACGGGAGTGTGGTCCCGCCCACAACTCAGAAGTGAATTTTAATCAACTCCTGCCGCTTTGCTAAACCTAGAAAACGACAGGTTTTATTTTTAAAATTTGACTAAAACAGTTTGATAATAAGTAAAAGAACCCTGAGAACTCTTTTGATATGGATCAACAGAGGATCAGAGTGGGACTTTAAAATAAATTGACACTATAATAATTTGAGCATCAAAATGGGAACCCACAATAAAGATCTCCATGTCCTGATTAACATTTTATTCTTAGGTTATAGATTTCAGGTCAAAAACAGTGAAATCATATGACTCGATGGGTCAGAGACACGATGACATCTGCAGTCTACTTTTGTGAGTCCTTTGCTTTTATTTGTGTCTCATGGATCCATTCTTTGGCTGCTTGAGAGATTTTGTTTTTTTGTGCTTTGAAAATGTCTTGTATTTAATTCTTTTGCAGACATTACATTAAGGAGGAGCACAAAGCAAAAAAAGGCAAAGAACTGGACAGTGCCAAATGGACGATTGGGAGCCTAAAGGCCTGTGTAAGTAAACCCATCAAGAACCACATGCGGTTTCCTGTCACTGTGACATTAATGACCTGTGGTGTTTGAACAGGAAATTCCCCAGCAGAAAAACGGGAGCGACTGCGGTGTTTTTGTTTGTAAATATGCAGACTTTATTGCAAAAGAAAAGTCCTTCACCTTTAAGCAGGTACCTACATTTACTTCTATAAAAGTAGTGTTATTGGGGTTTTGTTAAAAGATTATTGTCCTGTGTTTTAAAGCACATTTTCCCACAAAGTTGAAACTCCTAAAGGAATGTTGACTATTTGTTAAACTTTAAATGCAAATTTGAATCAAATTGAAAATATCATCTTTCTTTTTCAGTGCCACATGCCTCTCTTCAGGAAATTAATGATTTGGGAGATCCTCCATCAGAAGCTGCTATAAAGGGTTGCACTGAAAAGGTCCTTTCAGTGGGATCATCAGATTTGTACACGGATGTCATGAAGAATGAATGGACCAAAGAGTTGGACTTGACTGGTTGAAATTTCATCCAAGAACATACAAGCAAAACACTAGTCTTAATATTATGTTTGTCTCTTCCCATGATGGGGACATTAAACACCATTATCTGAATGAATTAGAGATTCTTGCCGCGTGGTAATGGGTTGCGCAAACTTTGGCACTACTGACTGAATGAATGGCTTTTTATTGACTTAGTTCAAGTTAATGTTCTGCCATAATGTGTTGCTAAAAGTGCCTTTAGCCCTCTAACACATATTTTAAGTGTGCGTAAGATATTTGGGATAATGTTTAGATTTTTGAGCTCAGAGGAGCCAGACTCACAAGTCAATAAATACAATTGCTGCAGTTCACTGGTGTTGCTTTCTAATTGTTTTCCTTCCAGGAAAGTTAAAGTGGAAGGAAAACAATGACATTACAAAAGATTAAATACTTTTATGTTAGACAGACGGTGAAACTTTGGAGACACTTGATGTTTGGATGTTCATTTCTGAATAAAAAGCATGACTGAGAGCTTAACATTTATTTATTAATTTTCTGGATGAGAAATTGCTTTGTGTGTAAATGTTTGTATAAAGTTGTACTTCCAAAACATGTAGTCGGAGTTTTTTTTTTTGCCAAATTTAATGCAGTGTCATTTTATAACTAAATTATTAATTAAGACTTTATTGTAAAATTACATTAATTTTCATCCAAGTAATGGTCTTTTTGCAGACATTTCTACTAGGACATTTAGTAGAAATTGTGAATTAAAAAGCATCAATACTTTTTCATTAAAAAAATGATATTTAGTAAATGTTGCTAAAAAGATAAAACACTGACTTATTTTATGATCTATTCTTGGAGAATTTTTTTCTTATTGTTAAAAATGGCTGATAATTAAGGGAAGAATACATTAAAAGTGAGGTATTTTGATCTCAAGTTTATAAAAATTACTGGTTTAGGTATTTCTTTAAAAAAAAGGAGGGAAAATCTCACCGGAAGCGGAAACGTGCGTCATTTACGTCACTCCATAGAATATTGGAGAAGGTCGGTTAGGTGGCTCGGTCGGTGTGCGCAGCGCTTAGTTAAATTTAGTGATCTCGCGTGTTACGCTATCATTCCTGTTAATCCTTATCAAATTTCATAGTTTCAAAATGAGTGACACCGAAAAAGAATTCAAGAAAGAGGTGAGTTGATTATATTCGTTTAAAACATCTGCTTGGATGTGATTAGCTTACGAAGCTTAACTAGCTTAGCATCACGATGCAGCGGTAAACCTTTGATCGAAAACACTGTAAAATATTTAATACCTACAGTCACATATTTACCAAGTTTATTTGTTTTTTGCATTTTTTAAATATATTTTCGTGTTAAATTTGTATTTCTAGCTGTAAATATGTATATTTATATCAAATAATGAAAAACCATGCGGCCTTCAGCCATTTTCTGTCGAAGGTGGCCGCTAAATGCTGCTAGTACCTTGTTATCTTAGATGTAATTAATTGTAAAGTTAAAATGAAAATATTTTGTCTTTACATTATTTAAATGTTATCTAAAAACTGTTTAAGCTAATGCAACATTTTGTTGTTTTTTCTTGTATTTTGTTGTTTTTTCTTTTTGTTTTTAAACGAAACTCAACATGCCTTATCACCCTTGTTTGTTCTTTGTCAAGGTTGAGGTTGGAAGAATGCAAAAGGCTCAAGATGTGAAGTTTTAAATGTTTGAAGCTGATGGTGTTGATGCATGCTAATGTATTGGAGACTGAACAGAAGCGATCAAGATCTGACCCCACTTCTAGTGTTGTTATTGGCGATGGGATGGTAAAAATGGGGAAGAGGAAGAGGAAAAAAGAAGTCAGAAATTCAAACGGAAGAAAGAAGAAATGAAGGGTTGTTATGAAGTAATGAAGTTAAGATCAGAAGTATACCTGGGTATGAGTTATTTCCTAACAGTCTGTTTGTTGTACTCTTTCACCCTGTTTCTTTCTCCTTAGCATGCTTCCTTTTTTCTTCTTTTTATCAGACACATCACTGATCAATCCCTCCATTGTTGTAGATTTCATTTAAATCCAGTCTCTCAGCTAAATTATTTATACATTTTGTCTTTGTTAAAAATTCATTTTAGTTTACTTTAAAATATTTTTAAATTTGTAAAACAACATGAAACACTACTACTGGAACATTTGAGGCGCAAGCACCACCTCTTCTTGTGCTAGTAATTTTATTCTTTGTTGTAGATTTTTTTTCCGACACCTGACTTTAATTTCTGCTCTGATCAGGATTCGAGAGGTCACTCGAGGAGTGCATCCCCTCGGGGTTCTGCTAAATCTACTAGCCACTCACCAGCGCGTTCAAAAGATGGCTCCCACCATTCGAGGTCCAGATCTCGTTCTCGTTCAAGATCAAAATCTAGGTATAACAGTTTCAACTGTTCCTTTCTGTTTTAAAGCTTTTTTGTTTTAAATAATGTGTTTTGATTATTAAATAATTTTCTTTTTTAGGTCTCGGTCTCATCGCAGTTCGCGCAGGCGCTACTCCCGTTCTCGTTCCCATTCCCGTCGCCGGCGTTCCAGAAGCCGGTCTCGTAGCTCAGACTACCGCCGGCGACATAGGAGCCATAGCCGCTCTCCGATGTCAAATCGCCGCAGACATATTGGCAACAGGGTAAAATGTTTGTCCACTGAATTGGTATTTTTCTCTATATATATAAATATTTCTTAAGTAAAGTCATGAAGCGTTTTATCTTTTGTCTCATCTTTTCCTTCCATGTTCTTATCCCACAGGGGAACCCGGACCCTAGCTGCTGTCTGGGTGTGTTTGGTCTGAGCCTGTACACCACAGAGAGAGACCTGCGCGAAGTTTTCTCCAAGTACGGCCCACTGAGCGAAGTGAACATAGTTTATGACCAACAGTCTCGTCGCTCGAGGGGGTTTGCCTTCGTCTATTTTGAAAATTCTGAGGATTCCAAGGAGGTAAAAAAAAAGAAACTGAACCCAAACATGTGTATTTTTTATTAATTTAATCGTTTAAAAACATTAGTTGCAATGATTTGTTCTAGGCCAAGGAGCAAGCTAATGGAATGGAACTTGATGGGCGCAGGATCCGGGTGGATTTTTCCATTACCAAAAGAGCCCACACGCCAACCCCTGGAATCTACATGGGACGTCCCACGTAGTGAGTGTTCTAGAATCAGACATATAAAAAAAAATATATCATTTTTGTTGGTGAGGAGTAATAATGACCCTCTTTTCCATTTTCAGTGGCGGAGGCGGTGGAGGTGGTGGTGGTTCTCGTCGTGGTTCAAGAGATTATGACAGAGGGTATGACCGGGGCTACGACAGAGGTTATGATAGAGGGTATGATCGTGACTATGATCGATATGATGATCGGGAGTACCGATCATACAGGTTAGTTTATCGCATTGTAGTACTTCTGTGAAAAAAGAAATAGTTTTGTAATGAGATTTGTTTTGTTGGTTTTAGGCGCAGATCTCCGTCTCCATACTACAGCAGGGGATACCGATCCAGATCTCGATCCTATTCACCACGTATGTATTTTATTTTTAACACCAGTAAAACTGCAGAAATGCTAGTTTTAATTAGTTATGGACTCATTTCATGAAATATTGTTATTTTACTAACTTGTTGACTATTTCTTTGCAGGTCACTACTGAACCTCAGTGGCCATCGGTGTTACTTCTCAATGCTTTTTTTCCTTTTTTTCAGTGTTTTGACCAGATTTTACATGGAAAGTCATTTTGGACATGTTGGTATATAAAACATGCGAATGTTTTCATTAAAATGTTACACATAGTCGCTCAATGTCACAAATTTATTGTGGGAAAACAGTGGATCATGTGAGAACCGGTCATGGTGTGGATCAGGTGTGCCCCTTATCTCCTAAATAAGTCTTTTTTTCTTAAAGTGGATATAAGACAGATATTTGTCAGGGAACCTGTTACCATGTGTAAAATAAATTGCTGAATTTGTTAAACATTCGCTCTACCGATTTTCTTTTTATCTCACGCATTTTTGTCACTTGTTCTTTTTTTTCCTTTTTTTTTTTTTACGATAAGTGTCATGGTCCTAGTTTGTCATATTTTAGATGTTGTTTGTTTTATTTTTTCTTTGTTTTTGTACACAAGTAAATAAAGTCAATAGCTGTCATCCTGTTGCCAGTGTTGCCCTTATTAAAAGTAAAAAAAAATACAATTTTTATTGTTTTAGCAAAACATTCTATAATTGTAAAATATTTATGTAAATTATCGATTTGTTAATGGTAAGAACAAAGATATACATTTAAAAAAAATGTTAGGTAGACATGCAGCTGTTACTGCTAGTAAAAGTCATCTTATTTTAAAAGCCCCCCTTTTATTCTTACAGTCTAAATTTAACATTATTTACAGTTATGTAACCCTTGTGCTGTCCTAGGCACTTTAACATTGGGAGTTGGGTCATCTAGACCCTACAAGACAGTGCGCTGAACCTTTTTCTTCAATGACTTGTGATCTTCACTGGTGTCC
This sequence comes from Oryzias latipes, assembly GCF_053564925.1. Classification (NCBI taxonomy): domain Eukaryota; kingdom Metazoa; phylum Chordata; class Actinopteri; order Beloniformes; family Adrianichthyidae; genus Oryzias; species Oryzias latipes. The sequence goes on along the minus strand of NC_136258.1, from coordinate 22,244,501 downwards.
ATGGATTACATGAAATCCTCTTCACCTTTTTGCACCTTTGTCATGGTAGGGAGAACACATCAATGTCAGGGTGGGTCATAGGATAGCACAAGGGTTAAAGAGAGGTCAAATATTTCAGAAAACAAAATCCAGTAAGAGTTGTCAAAGTGGGACTGTAAATTTAAACAATGTTACTACTAAAATGCAGACTAATTCAACAATGCAACATCATTAAATTAGAATCTAAAATGAATGTATATTGTAAAAGTTTTTAAACATGAAAATTAAGCTTTAACTCCGTTTGACCAATTGTGCATATTTTCCATCAAACGTGCAACGGCCTGACAAAAATGCACTTTTATCTCCGATATTATGCATATCAGTTATAGAGTATTTAGATATTAAGCCACATAAATGTGATTTTATGTAGGTTTCAACAGTTGGCACTATTGTTATTTTATTCCTTTAATTTCGTCTGCATCATTATAGACGGTGGTTGGCACGCGTCTTACGTAACGTGTGACTCCATCTGACCAATCAGCGTCGTCCTCGTCAAAACACTTCCGCTTTGCTAACCAGTTTGCCTTTCCAGCGTAACTGTCGGTGTGAGCACACATCTGAGTTGAACATCCACGTAGCTCTGAGGCTAAAAACACTCATAAAGGTAACAGACACGTGTGTATTTCAGATGTAGAAAACTTAAGTTATTTGTAACGACTGGAAGACACAAAAATTAGAACGTTTAGTCCTATTTTCTTGTTTGGAGATGGGTGGCTCCTGTTAGTTACGAGCTAATGCTAGCATCATCATGCTGTATGAATGAGCTGCGTCCACATGTCCGCAGTGTTGATAAATATTAATGAAGCCTTTGCTTGGTCAGTTTAGACTAAATTGTCATCTCAATGTTGTAATAAGAAGATGAGACAAACAATTTGTTAGTTAAATCAATTCTTGCAGATGCCTCCGAAAAAGACCGAAGCCCCGAAACAGCCTCCATTAATCGGTCGGTTTGGAACATCTCTGAAAATTGGAATTGTGGGATTGCCTAATGTTGGGTAAATGGACATTTGTGGTGACGTTTTGTATGCTTAAATCAGGTTGCTTAGGCTGCTTGACTGTCTGTGAAACCTCTTCATTGTTGCAGAAAATCAACATTTTTCAACGTTCTGACTAAAAGTCAAGCGGCAGCAGAAAACTTCCCATTCTGCACAATCGACCCAAATGAGAGCAGGGTGCCGGTACCGGATGAACGCTACGATTTCCTCTGCCAGTATCACAAACCAGCCAGGTGAGTGTTCTGACAGCCGGCTGTATTTCGGCTGCCCTGGTGGGCCTCGCCTCTGATCCCGTCCATCTCTTCAGTAAAGTTCCTGCCTTCCTGAATGTCGTGGACATTGCTGGTTTGGTGAAAGGAGCTCACGCGGGGCAGGGACTTGGAAACGCCTTCCTGTCCCACATCAGTGCCTGTGATGCCATCTTTCACATGACTCGTGAGTTGCCATTAATGCACCCTTCAGCTTTACGTCGGTTTAGAGTGATTTTAGGGGATTTTGAAACGTCTTTGTATTTAAGGTGCATTCGACGATGAAGATATTGTCCACGTGGAGGGCAACGTGGACCCAGTGAGAGACATTGAGATCATCCACGAGGAGTTACGACTAAAGGATGAAGAAATGATCGCTCCGATTATCGACAAGCTCGAGAAAACGGCTGTGAGGGGAGGAGATAAGAAACTCAAACCTGAATATGTGAGTACAACAACTTTCCTGTTCCCATCTGCATCAGCTTTGGAGCCTGTGATCTGTCATTTCTCCCCTGTAGGATATCATGATGAAGGTAAAGAACTGGGTGGTGGATGAGAAGAAGCACGTCCGATTTTACCATGACTGGAATGACAAAGAGGTATTTATTCATTTCTGTTTTTTCTTATGTTGATTTCTTAGAATCTTACACAATATTTGTCTAAAGTTTCAGATCCAGAACAGTCCAAGTCATGATTTTTCTGACTGTCTCTGCAGATCGAGGTTTTGAACAAATACCTTTTTCTGACATCTAAACCCATGATCTACCTGGTTAATCTTTCAGAGAAGGATTACATCAGAAAAAAGAACAAGTGGTATGTTTGGGATGTTCTAAAAAAACTGATTGTTTAATTATTTTTTTATATATGTGATGCATATATGGGACCTTTTTTATTTTCAGGTTGGCAAAAATCAAAGAATGGGTAGACGTTCATGATCCTGGTGCCATGGTCATTCCCCTGAGTGGAGCTTTGGAGTCCAAACTGCTGGACATGGAGGAGGAGGACAGGGATAAGTATTGCGAGGAACAAAAAACACAAAGGTAAGACAACGGATGCCTCTATACTTCAAACTTTATTCCAACTGTCTGACTTTTTGTCTGTGAAAGCACAGTGCTAGTTTGTTTCACAGATTCCGTTGAAGGTCCCACTCCAATCATCTTTTGATCTATTTTCAAAGTGGTCTTTTAAATTATAATTATGCTGTTATTTAGCCAAAATCAAAAAACCTGTTTTCTAAGATGTGTGTGCCATTTGTTCATTAGAAATTCTCCTCTCCCCGTTGCTGAGAGCTCTCTGTTTACATGTTATCCTACTAGCTTATAGTCCCCACACAGCCCCAAACTAACATTAGTGGTGCAAAAGAAATGGCTAGCAATATCTGAGCTATCCAGCCGCACGGGTTAGAGCCAGATGTTAGGTGGGACGAGGAACATAAAGACGTCCACGGATCTAGTCGTCTGACAGTGGATGCATCAGAATGGAGTGGAGCAGGAAGCTTGTGGCACGCCCACCGTATTTTCTACATAACGGATAAGCTCTTTTTCCGACTCCATTTTTCTTTTTTCTCCTTATTACAACAATTTGAATAAAGAAATACTCTGAAATGCAATTTGAAGGTTAATTTTCTGTACGCATGTCCTCCATCGTCAGAAAAATGCCACAAGAATGCGTTAAGACTTGAAACACAATTTACATTTCAGTGGGTCTTTAAAAACCAAAACTTAAAAGCAATTCAATCTTATATTTTACTCTGACATTTATGTAGGCTTCGGAAAATGGACTTTTGATGATGGGGAAATTATTAAGAGGGGATTTCATTAAGTTTTCACTGTTCTGAAGAGCATCATTGTGAACTATGGAACTAGGAAGGAAGTTTATAAATCAGTGCAGATACCGGTACTTTGAATAAAATAAAGACAGACAATAAAACACTCTAAACACTTCTAAATGATTTTTCTCTGACAGAGACTTTTGGCTACACTGCAGGTTTAATAGTTTTTATATTCCTTTTGTTTTGTTTTTTTATCTCTAGTGTTTTGACCAAAATAATAAAGACTGGTTATGCCGCGCTGCAGCTGGAATACTTCTTCACAGCGGGGCCAGATGAGGTGCGAGCGTGGACCATCAGGGTAAGAAAAAAAAAAAGTAAATATTGACCTAAAATGTTAAATTCGTATGTAAGACTTTTTTGTAATTGAGCTGATTGATCTTTTTAGAACCAAGCTCATTTGAAGTTAATGTAATAAAAGCAGTTGTGAGGTGTTTCTAAAAGATCCGTTTAAGAATTGAATGCAAGATTTATAATTGTATGTGAATTAAATCAAAAGCAGAGGAATAATAAATAAGATCATATACAAGACATGTGTCAAACTCAATGCCCGCGGGCCAAATGTGGCCCGCCATGGCATTATATGTGGCCCGGGAGAGCATAAGTAAGGGTTAATGGCGACAAAGTGTGCATTATCACTTTTTAACACGCCGTGGAAGCCTTCACTTCGGTCGGTTGCTTTCGCGGAGTGCGTTAAAAAGTAATAATGCATACTTCGAAGGCCATTAACCTGCTTATATCATGGTCACTTACAAAAGAAATAAATAGTAACCAGTTTTAGTCCTTAATTCTTTTTTTTTTTTTCCGATTTGGATTGCTTTTCTCACAAAAAGTGGACTATTTGTTACGTTGTGCAAAAGTCCGCCTCGCGCCGCACCACCGCTGCAGTCAAGATTCTGTGATTATAAAGCGATATATACATGCTGATCATCCCGATGGGTTGAATAAAGCATCAGTTCAGAGAGAAAGTTCACCTTTTACCGCTTGTTTTTGTCCAAATGATGAAGCTAAAGGTTGTTTTAAAGAAACCGGCACATTGATACAAAACTTTTTTCACCGTGCGGTTATCCTGTTGTATATCACTTTTTAATGCACACCCAGCAGCAAATCAGAATAGAGTATTCACCCGGGCCGTGGTATAAAAGTTTTTAATTTCTTGAAATAAAAAAAAAATTGGTGTGTATTTATTCATATCTAGGGGGAATCTGACTTGAAATATCAGATTGGGCAACTTTACATTAGGACTTAAACACTGTGCATATAACCTAACCTCACAGAATCAAACTTAAAAGGATTTATGCTAAAGTAACAAGCAAACACATGTTTTCTATGCAACTGTAATTGTCATTTTAAAAAGTTACAATAAATAAATAATGAGTTATTTAACATTAAGTAGTAGTTACATTTATTTTTCATACATTTAGTGACATTTATAAGTTATATCTGGCCCTTTGAGGACAGACACTATGCTGATGTGGCCCTCGGTGAAAATGAGTTTGACACCCCTGACATACAACATATGATCTTTCAATGATGATCTACAAACCCTTGGAATAAAAACAAGTTTTAACCTAAATAAAATGAATAAATATGTAATGGTACTGATGTACTTTTGAATTATATTGTGCTCCAACAGAAAGGTGCCAAAGCTCCTCAGGCTGCAGGAAAAATCCACACAGACTTTGAGAAAGGCTTCATCATGGCTGAGGTGATGAAGTACTCCGACTTTAAAGAGGAGGGCAGCGAAAGTGCAGTTAAGGTTGGTGTTTGGACGGGAGCTCGTTGTGTTCCCGCCCGTCTAACATTCTCCTGTTCAATTCGCGGTTTCATCTGAACCTCATCCTTTCAGGCTGCTGGGAAATACAGACAACAGGGCAGGAACTACACCGTGGAGGACGGCGACATTATCTTTTTCAAATTCAACACACCCAACGCACCCAAGAAGAAATAACAGCCTTTTTACCTGGGGAGGAACTCTCAGTACAGTCTAGTTGAATCCCAAGGAGTTGTGCGGTGTTGGTTTTCACTCTTCTCTTTTGAATTTTGAGTGGTCGTGGTTCTGAGAACAGGTAAACGGACTTCCAATTTCCAAACCAAACCTGTCCGTCTGTCACTTAAACTGTTTAACTCTACAGTCTGAGGGAACAACTTAGGTGAGCTAAGAGTGTGAGTATAAATTTAGTGTGGTAGAAAGGAAGCCACTGTTTGTTCTGAAGTTCCTGACTATCATGAAGGTCATCTGCTTTTCTTTTTCTGTTCATTTGTAAGTATTTAAGACCAAATGCTCGCCATGAATTGACACCAGAATGATCAAATAAGTTTTATTCAGCCGTTTTCTTTTCCAAGCTCACTTCTTCTGATCTCCTTTATTACATTTCGATTGTGACTCAGTTGATTTAGCAAATTTTAAAATAAATAACCAATAAAACGTCACAGAATTATTATTATTTTTTTTTATATAGAAAAGAATGAAAACCATCATTCCTTGTATGGCTGAGGAAAATGCTGTGCTATGAGTTTTTAAAAGAGCAAGTCTGGCCTTCCAAGCAGTGCTTGATCAAATGCCCAAACTGAAATGTTAGATAAGCTGCTTTTATGGACTCCTTTTTGGTTTAGAAGAAAAACACTTTTTCACGTTAACCTCACCCGGCCGGTTGGGTCTGTATCGGACTGCAGAACAGAAAAGCCACTGATGTAGGTTCTGGCTGCATCCGCTGTGTGAATGTGTTTATTTACGCTCGATCACCTTTCAAACCTCCTGGCACATCCTGGATTCAAATGGAGAAAAAAAAAAGTAATGTCAGCTGATCAAGGTGCATGTGCCAATAAAAAAGAGGGAACAAAATCTGTTTTTTTTCTCTTATTTTATTTTTATTAACTACTAACAAAAACGAGGTCATGCTAAAAATGTGCTTTTTTTGTGCCGGAAAATTTCCTTATTTTGAAGATTAAAGCAAAAGAGAACAAGTACTGGAGCTTGAAGCTCTTTTACAGCAAAGACTATTTAAACTGGGCTAAATAGTGGGTCTAGTGGTTAGCACTTCCATCACAGCAAGAAGGCGCTGGTTCAAATCCCAGTTGAGTTCTTTCTGTGTGGAGTTTGCATGTTCGTGTGTATTTATGGTCTTTTTTTTTTCCAGGCACTCTGACTTCCTCCCACAGTCCAAAGACATAATAATGACTTTGGGCCGCAGTTTAGCTCAGGCGGTAGAGCAGATTGTCCAGCAACTGAAGGGTCGGCGGATCGATCCCTGCTTTCCTTAGCCAGCTGTCGCCCCCCCGAGCGCGGCTAGCCTGCAGCTCACCGCCCCAACCCCCCAGGGATGGGTCAAAATGCGGAGCAGAATTTCTCCATTGTGGGATAAAGTATCAATTATTGATAAATTGTCCCTTTTGGTGTTTGTGGCCCTGGATTGGACTGGTAAACTGTCCAAGATGTACCCCAGTTTTGCCCAACAGTAGCTGGGTATGATCCAATGACTAAAGATTGAGCAGGTATAGAAAGTGGGTGGAACATCTTTTTAAATGTTAAAAAAGTATTGATTATTTTCAAGGTAAGACTTTAGGAATCAAGTACTTCTTTTAGTTTGGATTGTTAGAAGAGCTTGCTGTGTACTGAGGAATCCACTCAGGGGAAGCATTCCTTTAGTTACATGTTTTGGTAACTGTAGATGCAGCATAGCAGGTTGTGTTTTCTTGAGGGTTTATTTTTACATCTTTATTCCTATTCAGGAAAAAGTAGTGATTTAAAAAAAATAAAAATGAGGGTTGTCTAGGGTAGTTCCTGCTTTGGTAACATCTCATTTGTTAATATTTTTTGGAAAAAATTGAAAACAGTTTGATCTAAATTAAAGAAATGGGAAGTGAATGGAAGACGGGGCACATAATACACACGTCTTGACGTATTTCTTCAAACCAAAAATCTAAAAACTATCCAGCTTTGCATGCACACTAACCTCATCAAATAGAAAAAAGGCAAAAACCTGACATTTAAATAGGTTGCTGTAAACTTGGAAATAAATAATTGAAACCTTTAAATATGTAAACAAATCAGAAAGGATTGCTTATACAAAAGTGTAACATTGCTGAAGCAATGCAGCAGAAAACATTAAAAGTTTTTCATCACATATGTACAAAACAAGACTTTATAACTGTCAGGAAAATGTAATTTACCAAAAACATGATGTAAATCGCAGCATAAAATAATAAATTAGGTCATATGGCAGTTGTCTTTATAGAAAAGAAGTTTTTATAATAATCCATTATTTGTAGCTTTTATTCACAATATCCTTGGGATTACAACCAGTAACTTATGTCTTTGTTGGAAACCTTAAACATCATAAAATATTGTTTTCTAAATAATTGATATAACTTTGTGTCCGTTTTTCTTCTTCACATTCTTTAAGAACAGAGAGCGTGAGTGATTTTCTGCTTCAGGGAAATGCGAGCAACAAAGAACATCAGGTTAATTACTTAAAGAACTCTTGTCGCTCATTTATTGGAACTTAGCCGGGAAAAAAGGCATTTTGCTCATATAAGAATGTTTAAAAGTCGCTCGCTTAACTTTTATGTTCTTGAAAACGTGTAAAAAGACTATCCATTTGAAGAACACCTCATTACATGCAGTAATGTCTGTTAGGGTTTAAACTGCATTCCTTTTCGTGTAGTTTAATAAACAGGAAACACACGTCCTACAAAAAGTGATTGACGTCTCTATTAGCCAATTATATTTTAGTCAATCTCGTACTTAGCCAATAGGATTAAAGGAGAAAGGCGGGACTTCCTGGAATGCGATGCACATTCGACGGTGAAGCTTTGTTAGTCCCACCTTTTTGTGTTTCCCGCACCGTCAATCAAAATAGAAAAAAATCGACCCGAATTCACCGAATCAACACTAGCCCGCCTTTGATAAAATAATCATGTTCGGAGTTTAGTTCAACTGGTAATCTTTCCGCTTACTACCATTCACGATATGACTGGTACGTAAAGATTTAGCGCATCGAATCTGCAACTAATCGGTGAGTTTGAGCGCTGCGGCGGAGCGAGCTGCGTCTTTTTTCATCGCTAGCGCTATTGCTAACTAGCTAGATATGGTTAGCTAACACAGCTAGCTGGCTGGCCTCGGAGTTGACAAAGTAAACAGTCGATCTGGGCCAAAATTCCCCGTGAATCTCCGCTGCAAAGTAGATTTTTTGCTGTCAGCCCCCTTTGGATTGGAGAGTGGGGATGCTTTGTGGGCTTTTCTGGCAAGCAGGAGTTGAAGATTACAGAGTTTTGCTGAGTTTCCCCCCCTCTCCCTGTTAGCGCCAGAGCAGCCTCTGAAACAAGGAGAAATGGCGTCCGCGGACGTGGACAGCAGTCAAAGCGAGTTTCTGCAAGCCGGCGGCGCAGCGGAAACACAGGTATCCCATGTTTTCTAGCTCGATCGCTATCGGGGTTCTGGTTGTGATTTATGAGAGCATGAAGTTCACACGTTTTACAATTTTGATGGCATGGGGTGAAAGCCGTACACTTCCTGTGTTCCCCTCAATAACGGCCACCCACTTTACTCCTGTAAAACCCGCCCATAGTGGGTAGGACACCGAAGTCAGTCGCTTGGGTCGGCTCTCTGGAAGATAGCCCGTCTACCGTAGACTAAGGATGTAATATTATAGCATATTCGTTACAGTAGCGTTCAGTAGTGTTGTAATAGCCGCCCATCCCCCACTCTGCTTTTATCTTCTCCACGTTTGAATGGCCACTTCTGTTTTGTGACTTTTCACTCTGCACTTCAAAATCCAACTATCTGCTTAAGCCTTAGTGATTTTTAATTTTTTTTTTCAAATGACAAAATAATAAACTTGCTGTCTGACGTGATTGTTCCAATTGGAAGAGCGCTCTTATTTTGTTAAGTGGAGGCTCCATTTCTCTTGCAGGCGTCAGATATGTCTGCCGTTCAGCTGACCGCTTCAAACCGATGGGAAGTTCTGACCCCCGTTTCATCTGGGAAGGAAGACCAAGGAGTTGTCCACATTCCGAACTCTGGCATCGTCACGTCCAATGGACAGTACGTGCTTCCAATCGGGAGTCTTCCCAGCCAGCCCATTTATGTTACAGCATCGGGGGGCGAGGCTGCCCCCAACGGCCTGTCCGGCATTCAGTATCAGGTAGAACCAAAGAGACCCGCTCGTACATTTGGTCCAAATGGAGTTGAATTTACTCAAAGGGGCTCACGGGTGTCCATTTGTCTTGCAGGTCATCCCCCAAATCCAAAATGTGGACGGGACAATTGCAGGATTCCAGACACAAGGGTTGGACGACGGTACAGGGCAAATACAGCTCCTCCAAGATGGCAGCCAGGGCGCCATTGGAATTAGCGGCGCAACAACAGCGACCTCAGATCTCCTGACACAGGCGGGTCAAGTTCAGTCAATCCAAGGCGTCTCGTTGGCTGGGGGTTCGGCTTACACGGGCACCGTACCCGTGGGTCTGCCCGGCAACATAACATTCGTCCCCATAAACAGCGTGGACCTGGAGTCTCTGGGGCTAACGGGGGCTCAGACGGTCCCCATTGCAACGGGGGTAACTGCGGAGGGCCAGCTGATCATGAGCGGTCAGACGCTGGAGAGTCAGGGACAGGAGGGTGGTGCCAAACAGAGCGATGCCAACGCCAACCAAGATCTCTATGTGCCAACCACCACCGCTTCTTCTTCTTCCAACTCCTCTCAGCTTCCGGAAACCATCGACGGCACCGGGGTGCTCACCCAGGCAACAGCCGTGTCTGCAGGCGTGTCTGACCCCTCATCCTCCGAAAACTTCCACTCCCACAATCACATGCAGCAAATCCAGGTCAGCACGTGCTTCTGATTACAGACACTTAAACGATACACGCGTGTGCGTCAAGTCATGTCTTCACACAACTTAGATGACAAAATTGACAAGAAAAGGAATTGAAGTTGAAATTTTTGGTTAACTTTTTGCCTGAGATGGAAAAAAAAAATTTGGTTACAAAGTTTAAACGAAAAATGTAAGTTAAAATGGTTTTAAACTTACATTTTAATGTTAATAATACAAACAAAACCAAGAATGTAAAACAAAACCTATAAAACAACATGTATTTATGCAAATACTTAAAAAAATAATAGTTATAAGATAAGATAGTTATTGAAAATAGTCAATGACAGTCTGATATGATTGGAAATTTAAAATTGCAGCCATCAATGTCATACTGAGTGCTTCAGGGTCTGGATAATAAAGGTTTAGTCTCTGCTGTTGGGTTTTTAGTTTACACTTGAAGAGATAACTACATATTTGTAAATAACTTAACGCTCATCAAAGCTTCAGCCTTATCTTGAACTTTTTAAGTTGCAACCAGCTTTAAAGTATCAAGAACCCACTTAGTCCCTTTTGGGGTCATGGGGTTGCTGGAGCCTATCCCAAATACTCACTTTCAGTTATTTCAGTTTGTATTTTTGAGCATCAGAACTGTTTGGCTATCACTAAATAATCAACTAAAAGCCTTTTTTCCATCCTTCAAGGCCTCTCTGATAAAAGCTTGACACAAATGTTGTTTTTGTTCCGGTTTCTAATTGGAATCTGTTTTTTTTCTCTGTAGGTATCGTCGTCCAGCGCCTCCACAATCTCCCAGCCCATCCTGCAGCTGTCCGGGGACAGTCAGGCACAGGCCCAGGACCTGACTGCGACAGGCCAGACTCTGCAGAGCGTGCAGCTGGTCAATCCTGGGACCTTCCTCATCCAGGCCCAAACTGTCACGGCTACTGGACAGATCCAATGGCAAACCTTTCAGGTAGTTTGAATCCTCTAATTCCACAGCAGAAGTCTGCAGAACACAGACTTAATCCTGGTCTCCCAACAGGTTCAGGGCGTCCAGTCACTCCAGGGCCTGCAGTTACCCCAGGGCCAGGGCCAGGCCCAGCAGTTGACCCTCGCCCCAGTCCAGACCCTTCCCTTAACCCAGACGGGCCAGGTCAGCCTGCCCAACCTGCAGACGGTCACAGTAAACTCTGTGACGCAATCTGGAATTCAGTACACACAGGGAGAAAATTCCGGCAGTCCCGTTGGTACGGATGCATCTAGAAGGTCTTGGTTATTATGTTTCCATGGCAACAGTCCATTCAGTCATCCTGCTTCTGTCCTGTTCAGGTATCCAGATAAAAGAGGAGCCGGACTCGGAGGAGTGGCAGCTGAGCGGAGACTCCACGCTGAACCCCAGCGACCTGAACAACCTGCGGGTCCAGATGGGAGACGAGGACATGGAGAATCCCGGCGGGGAGGGCAAGAGGCTCCGCAGGGTAGCCTGTACCTGCCCCAACTGCAAAGAGTCCGGAGGAAGGTGGGTCTCTGCAGAAACCATCCCCGATGTTGAACTTTGAAGCGCGTCCTCTCCGTCACAAATATACGTCGCTCATTCCACGCCGGCTCTCCGTCTCACAGAGGCTCCGGCATGGGGAAGAAGAAGCAGCACATCTGCCACATTGCCGGCTGTGGGAAGGTGTACGGCAAAACGTCTCACCTGAGAGCTCACCTGCGCTGGCACAGTGGAGAGAGGCCCTTCGTCTGCAATTGGGTGTACTGTGGGAAGAGATTCACCAGGAGCGACGAGCTGCAGAGGCACAGGAGGACACACACAGGTCAGCCCCTCCTCACAGACAGACTCAGGGGGCGGGGCATCAACATTCCTACGGGGCTGAAGGTTACCTGTCCATAGATCCGTCATTTCAGGTTGAAGGGAAAACCAAAGAATTGAAGAGATTTAAATTCCTTCACTTAGAACTAGAACTACAGGTTAGCGGAGTGGAGCTTTTCATTTGCTCATAATGTTCTCTATTCATCTATATCACCAACTGTCTTTAAATACATTCTATAAAAGGATGTTTTAAATGAAATCGCCACTTTAATTTCATACAACCTTCTTATAAATATGAAAAGTTTCTCCCAAAAATTTCCTAAAGCTGAACCTTAAATGCTAGAATCTTACAATGAAATAAACTCCCATGAATGGAAATTGTGCTGAAGGATTTAAAATGCAGGTTTTAGATCAACATCCTAGATAATTTAAGTTTTATAAATATACGATTGAATGAGACCATCTTTATTTTTCTCTAGGTTTAAGATAAAACAAAGCAAAGTGCAAAATGGATTCTAAATGTGAAATATTATTTCAAAAAACCTTCAATAATGAGTATGTAATAGTTTTGTTGTTGTTTTGTTTTGTCTGATTTTGAGCTCTGAAAGTCAGAAAAAACCCAGAACAACTGTTCTGATATTTGTAGGAAATGTATTATTTTAATTGGAAGGAAACAGTTTGAAGCTCATCTGCAGATGTTAGAAGCAGCTTCACGGAAGAACCATCGTTTTCACAGAAAAGGTTTAGAAACGGTTCAATCTGGATTTAATGGTTTATTTTGTGAACTTATAAAAAATAAAACAGTAAAAATTAAGAGGGAGAAAAAATGAAATAACTGAGATTTCAAAATAAGTAATTTTACAAAAGGTTAAAAGTAAAAAACATGGAGTTACAACAGGTGATCCAACTCCACGACTGAACCGCAGATGGAGAACATTTGGGTTGTTTTGGCAGCCTTTATAGATTTAAAATACACATTCAAGTCGTTTATTATGTCCAAAGTACTGTAAAATGTATATTTGTGCATTTTGTTTTCAAATAACACGTTTTGAAAAACTTTTAACGGCCCAACATGAGTTTAACCCTTGTGCTGTCTTAGATGACTCCACCCTTACATTGACATGTTCTCCCTACCATGACAAAGGTGGAAAGATTTCATGTAATCCATGGACACCAGTGAAGAAAAAAAGGTTCAGAGCACTGTCTAGTGGGTCTAGATGACCCAACTCACGGAGTTAAAGTGCCTAGGATAGGACAAGGGTTAAGTTAAAGTATTTTGGATGTATGTGCACAAATGGCCACTAGGAGGCGCTTGACGCGAAATCTGTAATAGTATTTTTGAAACAATTAGGTATTTTAAACTTAAAATCAATATATATTGATTTTAAATTGAAATTAAGATTAGATTGCGTAAAAATGGCATATTTTGAACTCTTTATTTTATCAGTTTTGATGTATTGTCCCCTGATGGGTGAAGATTTTATCCTGACGGAAGTTTCTTTTCCTCGCTGATGCGTGACTCCTCCTCTCTCCCGCCTCCTCTGCAGGAGAGAAGAGGTTCGTGTGCACGGAGTGCGCCAAGAGGTTCATGCGGAGCGACCACCTGGCCAAGCACATAAAGACTCACCAGAACAAAAAGGGCGTGGTTCCCTCCACCACGTCCCCGCCCACCACGGACACCGTCATCACCGCAGACGGAACCACGCTCATCCTCCAGACCACCACTGCCCACGACCTCGTAGCCAATCAGGAGATCCCTCTGCAGCTGGTCACTGTGGCGCCGGGTGAGGTCATGGAATAAGAAGGGGGGGGGGGGCTTTTTCCACAAACTGGCCAATCACAGGGACCTCTTAGGCTTTTCTTCCCCTCTTACCTTCCTTTTTTTTTGTTTTTTAATATGAATATATACGTAAATATATATGACAAATATATATATATTTTAAGTGAGAGTTATCTTACTTTGTTTTTTGCAGTCTTTTTATAGGGGGGCAAAAAGAACATTAAATTGTGGTTGCTATGTACTCAAGCGTAAACAAACACAAGAAAGTTAACACTCAAAACCCAACGTGAATACTCAAGAAGATGAAATGCCTTAATTTGTATGATACTCTTGTATAAGATGCTGGAGGTGCATGTGTTTTTAAGCTTTGCAGGAAATGTAACTGTAATAGAGTTAATCGTGTTTGTAAAAAGAGCGGGCGGGGGGGCGGGCGGTAGAACCTCAGCGGGATCATGTTTATGTCACGCGTGTTCTGACTGAACCCAGCTCTCTGCTTGAAGCAGCGCAGCCCCTCCCCTCCCCCAACAGTCTGTTTTTAGTGCAGCTCCTCCAGAAACACATTTTAGACTCATTTCTAAAAGGTTATTTTTAAAAAAAAAAGCTCTCTAAACTGTCCTCAAACGTGAGTTCATGCTTACATCCTATTCAGTAGTGCACGATGTCAGTTTTTATCGATGCAAAGCCTCGTTTTAGCCATTATTAGCAGGCAGCAGGTTTCCCATAATGCACGGCTGCAAGCAGAGCGCAGGTGTCTGTCAGAACCGGACGGCGGTGCCACAGTTCTGGAGGGAGGGAGGGGGGAACACGGATGCAAGCCGCTCAGAGGAAGAGCTTCTTCTCTGGTCATTCTGAGCAGAATGTCCCATCTGTCCTCACGAGCACTCCGTCCTTTTGTCTCTGTTCACAGAAACACTTTTGAGTTTTCTCCTGTGTTTTTGTTGTATTCACCCCCACGTCTCGGTTTTCCACGTCTCCATGCTGCTCTGGACAGCGTCCGACTCGTTTTTAAGGCCCAGAAGGAAGTGGGCTGCTGCAGGTGGAGAGCATGCACTAAAGTGTGGAGGAAACTCCACCGAGGCGTTTTTTTTAGTTTTCTCTGTCAGCCATCATTCCAGTCGGACGCCACTTACAAAAATGGAATAGTTTTGTAAAAAAAATGTCTACATCGGGAGTTCTGGCCAGATGTCAAGCAAAAGGAAAAGCTCGTTTTATTTGAACTAATGTAATCATTTCCTCAGTTTGTTCTCTTGTCTGTAGCATCATTTACATGTATATTCTCTTGTTTTCACCATGTTTATAGAAGCCATTACTTAGTTAACAGAATTTGTTGTACCAAACCTTATTTTAAGTGATTTTACTTTTTTTTTTAATGAATTGGTGTAAAAATTGAATGTTACCTTTTGTAAAACCTTTTTTCAACTGGATCACAATAAAAGTCTGAAACCTTCCACAGACGGCTTTCACTTTGTGAAAAGACACAAAAGTATTCTTTCCCAACTTTTGTTTACGTCGTCAGAAACGTAACGAGAATCAAACTGAGCAACTAACCATAAAAATGCCCTAAACATGTGACTTTGATTTGTTTATGCCCCCTAGTGGACGGGAGACAGATTGCATGGATCAACATAAAGGCTGTGATGGAAAGAAGTTTGTAAATGAAGGAAAAATGCCCCAAAAAAGTAATAACACCCAGAGTTAAAGACTTTTTTCTTTTTTTAAACAGGATGATGATGATTATTATCCCAGGAAAATTACAGTGAAAACAGGTGTTTGAAAAGTCAGATAGTCATGGCTCCCTTTCATGTTGTAAAGTCTAGTTTTGGATGACAACAGTTACAACTCGTAACTGATAATCACTCATTCTGCAGGTTTTGTACCAATACGCAGTTGTTTTGATTTCTTCCAGTGTTTTTTTTTGGCCTCCTAAAACCAGAAGTTGAAAACATTAGGACATTTTTGTCAAGTTTTCCTATTGTGCTTCAACCTCAGAGGAAAAAGTCTGACAATCAGTTACAGAAAAAAAAAAGATTGACTTAAAAAAAAAGCTTTACTCCTTTACCCAAAAAAAGAAAAATCCGTTCTTTATCAGTTCTTTGTGGTGAGTGTGTCAGCAGTCCAGAGGCACACGAGGATACTCTTCGAGACGCAGACTCTTTAAACAGAGTCCTCCCTGGCGCATCACGGCGACCCTCACAGCTCTGTGTGGACGTCTGACAGAGGGACAGTCAAAACAGAGGTGTGAGTGTGAGGACACGGGTGTGCTGCAGCTCTCTGCTGCTGCGATGAATGCTGGGTACCTGTGCTCTGCTGCCTTGCTGTGTGGTTTGCTCCCTCCTGCACCCTCGTCTGCAGGCGTTTGATCTCTTGGTCATAGTTGGTCCACTCCGCCACGATCCTCACTGCAGCCTGGAGTTTGGGCTCCTTCGTCATGGGGTTGTTACACTGTTGTTGGGTAAGAAACGGAAAAAACTTCTGTAAATTTATTACACATTTTAAGTCTATTTAGTCTGAAACGAAGACATCAGATCAGTTTGATCTGCTGATATAAACCGTCGTATTTGTTTTCTGATTCAATCTTTGTTTCATTATCTTGGCTTGGTGTTAAAAACAATATTTTTTTCTTTAATGGCTTCTTTTTCTTTAATGGCTTCTTTTTGGATTTAATAACTCATTTGGTTCTTCACGTTAAACTGTACTGCCCTCTAGTGGCTGTTTGGATGCACTGCAGTTTCCGTATCTGGAAATCACATCAACAAATCACTTAACACAAAAACATATTAAAGATCACAACGACAATTATCAAAGCACAACAAAAATAAAAAAAAATAAAACATTTTAGAAATCAAAACAAATTTCTAAAAAAATGAAATGAAATAAAAAAGATTAAAAATGTCCAGAAATGAAAGGTAAATGTTAAAAAATGAAAGACAATACTTATGGGACATCGCTGATAGGATAATGCTGTTAGCTTTTTGAAGTTTCAGTTGTTTCAAAGGCATCTTCAGTGTCCGGATACTAATAAAGGCTTCATGATTAGTATATTCAGTATCGCTTCATGCCAAATAAGGTTTGGTTGAAATGATGGATAAACTCCCATAGTAACAACCTTTTCTGTTCCCGTCAAAACAAAAAGAAATTAAAAAGAAAAGAGTTATTTACAGAAATCAAAATAAAATGTTATAATAAAGTCTGGTCTGTGTGTTTCACAGTGAACAGACCCGCACACAAACACACACTCACCAGATCTATCGTCTTGGCTTTCTTCTTGGAGCTGTCGTCACACCAGGTCTCGCACCACAGCCACTCCTGCGGCAGAGACTTTATGGGGACCTGGTGGATCATGTTGTTGGGGAGATCCTGAGAAAATACCAACAACACAGGAACCGTTATATGAGAATGCACAGAATACTGGCAGGAGACTGAGGCAAGGATGAAGTACAGAAAATGTAGATTTGTTTGACATGTACAGAACTGAAGTGATCTTTTTGTTCAGAGATTCCAGATACTTTCAGAGGAAACATTTCCCAGCTCTTTTCATTCTGGAGCAAAACAATGTCATAAGATCAGTTCATGGGAAGGTCTAAAGGGTTGTAGCCATGAGGCTGAGCAGACAGACACACCTGGTCAAGGTTGGACAGGCTGTTGGGGTCTTGGCTGAGGCCTTGGTACTGTCCTCTGAGTCTGTCTCCGGCGGCGATCTTCCTGAACTTCTTCAGGTCCACCACGTACAGGGCGCTGCAGAGGCACACGGCGAGGGGGAACAGACCATGAAGTAAAGGCGCTACGACACGGACGGCAAGCGGGAATGTGAGCTGGCACGTGCCTGATGTGGTATTTGCGCCCGGCGAGGTGGCTCGCCCAGTAGCCAGACTTCCAGAAGCGATATCCGTCCATCTCCCTGCGGCTCTCGCAGAACGGAGTGTAGCCGTATGGAGCTCCCTCCAGGTCAAAGTCACGCAGCTCCTTCAGGTCTGTGCGCACAATCTGAAGATCAGAAGCAAGAAGTCAGAGGAGCTCATGAGGTCCACTCACGCAAATTCAACTACAAGAGGAAAGATGAAGCTTTCTGAGGCCGAACCTGATCAGCATCCACGAAGAGGATCTTATCGACAGCCAGCGGGAACAGCACGTCCAGGAAGAGGATCTTGTAGCCCCAAATGATTCTCTGCTTCTCCGTCTGTTGGTGCAGCCAGCGCGGCCAGTTGTACTGGACCAGCTCGTACTGGAAACCATACTGCTTTGCCATGTGTGGGATGAAATCCTGTCAGGTCATATGCAAACAGAACCATGTTAAAGAGAATTTAATCAACGCCAGCTGGTAAAAAAAAACCAAAAAAATCTGCATTAAAGGAAATTATAATTGAATTTTAATGACAGAAAAAAAAAAACTCCAACCTTGAAAGTTGGGGACAGATAGTTCTTTAGGAACCAGAACTTGACAGGCGTTTTGGTGTTTTTTAGAACAGACAGCATCATAATCCTTTGAGGGAAGCAGAACAGGATGAAAATAATGGTTCGGACAGGACTGGGAACAAAGGAGCAGCCCGATCAATAAGGTCTTTGTGCAGAGGAGGCAGGGATGTCAGGTTTGGAGAATGTGGAGCCTCACCTGAGGAATCTCTCATACAGATGCCCTGAAGCTACAGAGAAAATGTTGATCACGTCATCCTTCTCCTGCTTTGGCTCCTCTGCCTTTCCTCCACCTGTAAAACCTCTGAAAGACATCATTTAAAGTCATTTCATCTTTTATTCCATGCTTTTTTTGTGGTCTGTATCGTCTTTCTGGACATAAAATAACATTTGCAACATGAGGTGCCAGCTCGTAGGAAAAAAGAAGACAAAGCTAACAACATTTGAGTTTTTTCAAGTCAATAGAAGCAGTTCACCTAGTATAAATAACAGAGAAATGCCATTTTTAAAACAGTTTTTGAGACACACCTGGCTAAAGACTTCCAGAAGCCCGTGTCATCTTCATCTGTTCCATCACTCAGAAGCTCCTCGTTGAACTTGTCCGGCTTCTTTTGGACCTAATCATCAGCAAACAGATCTAACTCAGTTAACAAAACAAACAACAGCAATTTATTAAGATGACAAAAACATCAACTCTTAGTAAAAACAGATTTTCTTCACTTAATTTTGTCAGATTATCATTTGATCTATTTTAAAAGTGTTCCCAGTGGTCTTTTTTATCAGGATTATGACAGTTTTAGCCAAAATCCAAAAAACCAGTGTCGCTTTCTGCACTAAGCTATCTGTCTACGCGCGTTCCTGCTTGAACCTAACATCACCGGTGAAACACAATGGCATGCACTATTGGAGCTATCCAGCCGAGGCTTGTGGTCCGGCCGGTGTATTTTCTTTATCACAACTAAGCTCTGTTTCAAACGACGTCTTTCCTTCTGCTCTTGATTCCCAACTACCGTACTTGAATCAAGAAATACTCAGAAATGCAGTTTGGACAAGGAGCAATATCAGTGTTTAATTTAAAGTGTTCAGTTCAGAAAAAGCTTCATAGCATTTAAGAAAGAAAGTCTGAAAATTAAACACCTAAAATTCTGCGTTCTACCTTATTAGTTTATGATTCCACTTTAAAAATATCTAAATTTACTCATAAATTTAAGCTTAAAATTGTGATCTAATAATAAAAAACTTCCTTTTGCTGTGTTGACAGTCAGCCTTTAGCTCTTTCAAGTTTATTGTCAAGCTGGTAAATTGCTGTGTGGATGCACATTTAAAAATAAAAAATTTAAAAAACAGGAGTGGTCGTCATGGCAACAACCCAGGTGAACTGACCTTTACTTTAATGATTCTACTCTTGAAATTGTTCAGCACCACTATGATGTCATCAGAGTCAGTGGGAGAGTCTGTGCCATCATGACTGCAGAGGGAGACACGGGAAATGAGAACGGAGGCTCTGCAGCATGGAAGGAGCTACAAAAACCCTTCCACTCTATGCCTGACCTGTAAATCTTGTAGATTTCATCAGAGCGCCCTTTTCTCAGCTTCAGCATCCAGGCGCCAGGACTGGCTTTCAGCTGAAAGTAACCCTGCAGAGAAAGAAAACAACAACAAAATCATAAAAATAAGCTTTAAATGCCAGAAAATTGTATTTTTAAGACAAAGAAATCGAAACAAAGAATTGACTTTTCACCAGATTTGCCATGACGATTGTGTCCACGATGACCGGCTCGGAGGCAGTTCCCAGGGTGAACTGGAGGCCACGTGGAGGCTGGCCTGAGCTCACGTCAAAACAATGGCCTTCCAACAGAAGATGCTCCAGCTCGTACTCAGCTGCCACAATGTTCTCCACCTGTGAGCGCAGAGGCAAAGGAAAGTGAAGGTCCTCTCCAGGAAGAAGGGGTTGTTAGGGGGGCATGCAGACAGAGGAGGCTTTCTAAACTATGTGTGAGAAAGAAAAGACAGCAGGAGAAACTTTGAACTTTGCAAGACAAAAAGTGTTTTTTCTTGGCAGGAACAAGAGGTTAGAAAAAAGTCAGTAGAGATGGAACAAAATAAAGAAACACAGAATTTCATGTGGAGGTTATAGAATATAAAGTTAGTGCTAAAATTCTCCTTTTTTACATTTAGAAGAAAGTCTTCTTGGCTATTTAGTATATTAACAGCTTTCTGGAATAAATGTGTCAGAGAATGTGGAAAAAGACTAAAATGACTAAGGCCGCATTTACACTGCATGGTTCAAGTGACCCAATTCCGATTTTTTCCTCTCATGCGGCACAGATCGGATCTGATCGGTGAATGTGTAAGCAGGACAAAAGCGCATGGATTCCGATTTTCTCAGATCGGATACAGGCCTCTCTCATATGTGGAAATAAATCGGAAACAAATCGGATACGTGCATTTGCGTGTGCCATGTAAGCAGACAAATCGGATATTCCCGTCAATACGAGTCGTACGTCAGTGACGTAAATTCAGGACACCACCAACTGAGATCACATGACTTATTAAGGTGCTTTTTGTGCGCTGATTTTGCTGTCAGCGTGTTACCTTTCAGCCTCAGGCTTCAGACCGTAGTCGGAAACCGCTGTTATGTCCGGCCCGATCCCGGTCGGGACGCAAACGGTAACTAATGAAGCGGGACACCGTTGCTATGGAACAGGCTAGAACCGTTTATTTCTTTGGGGGGCGTGTATGATGGGGACCGTGTGTGTGTGTGTGAGCGCGTGCGTGTGTGTGTGTAAGGAGAGGAGAGGGGGTGTGAGCGCGGAGCAGGAGAGTGTCGGAGAACCGTAAATTAAAAATAAGGTGTCTCGCCCAAAAGTTTTGGAGTCTTTCTTAACCCACTCTGGAGGCTGAGGGTTCAGAACGGAAAAGTGAACCCCGAGGAAATCTCCCGTGTGTTTCTGACTACGGTCGGAAAAGAGAAGTCGTCGCGCAGGAAAGCTTCAACACTTGGATCAAACTGTTAGTAAAGCACATCTGCAAACACTTCCTCATTCAAAACTCAGAGAGAGCCGACCAGCCCTCCCTTTTACTCTCCTGTGCATCCCCTCAGGAGCGCCCAAGACAACGCCTCCTTCCGTCGCTGCCTTGCCTCCATGACAACCACAGTCACAAAAGTCAGAAGGATGTCCGCGGAAGGCGGAAATACTGCTAAGTAGTCCTCAGAACGTCTACGTTTGATAGTTTCAGCATTGTATGGTGTAAATGCAAAAATCAGATACGGGTCACTTTTAAAAGATGATGTAAGCGGGTCATCAAAAAAATCGGATATAGTCAGAAATTTGGATATGAGCATCAAGACCTGCAGTGTAAATGCGGCCTAAATGTGCCCAACAAATCCTGATCAAACGAGACCGTTTACCTCTTGCATGTAGATGTTGTCCAGGTCGTAGCGGGTGCGAACGGACTCCACCATCCAGTTCTCGGGAGTGTGGAGGTTTAAGGTGAAGAGCGGAGACTGAGGCATGTCCAGAAACGTGGCCATGGGGCCGGAGGAGAAACTGCTGTCCGCCTGGAACGCCACCTCTGGCTCCAACACGTAGCGGTAAAAGCTAGAATGTGGCATGAAGGCGTTAGCACAGAGGTCCCCAACCCCCCCTGGTACCGGTACCAGTACCAGTCCAAGGGACAGGTGGTACCGAGCCACAGAGAAAGAAAGAAAAAAACACAACCTATTTTTTACCCGTTTTATTTACAATCTGATTCTGAAGGAAGTTTTATTTTGAAAAACTACTGGATTCTCCCCCACCGCATCCGACTCATTCTTGATGCATGTGAAGTCGTTCAGTCACGTGTTGAAAATCCAACCACTGCTTTCTTAAAGCAGCAGCACCAACCGCTAAATTGATACCCATCAATATTTGGAAAGTTTCTTTTCACAGAAAATAGCCAGCGAGGAAACAGAAGAAGGACCTTTGGTTTCAAAATAAAATGCAGCTGCATATATGTTGCTGAATACTCAAATAAAAAGAAACTTGGTTAAAAAAAAAGGTGTATGGCAGGTGTGGCTAAGGAGCGTTTCTCACCTCTTTAGGG
The DNA here is from genome assembly GCF_053564925.1 of Oryzias latipes. Lineage (NCBI taxonomy): Eukaryota > Metazoa > Chordata > Actinopteri > Beloniformes > Adrianichthyidae > Oryzias > Oryzias latipes. The sequence goes on along the minus strand of NC_136258.1, from coordinate 22,222,489 downwards.
GCAAATCTGACAGCTTTGACTGGCAGTTCATGAAGACGCGTAAGTTGACGTTAACCAGCTGCTTCAGAACCTAAAAAACAAGAAAAGTTAGAACAAAAACTGCAGCAGAACCAGACAGACTTCAGATCAACCCGTTACAGAAAGAAGAAAAGAAGAAGGGTCTCTCTATGAACAAAGAGACGGTGGGCGACCCACCAGCAGAAGTGGCGTCAGTTTCTGAGCATCCCTCGTTACTGGATCCACCACTGCGACCACATCAAAGTAAATGTCTCCCTCTTTGGGGCGGATCTTCACAGCACTGCCAAGGAGAAGCAAATCAATGCATGAGTGAAGTAAAACAAAAAGAAGAGTCCTGCTCTGCTAAGAATAACATTGACTTTAATTATTTTCCTTTCTTCCTTTCTCTATAGCAGTAGTGGAAGTGAATCTGCATTGTTTCAGTAAAGCGGCTCAATATCTCTAAAAAAAAAAAACAAAATCACAAGAGGTCCATCAGTACCTGTGACGGTCATCTGCAAAGCCGTAGTCCACTCGAGCTTCTCCTTTAGGCTGAGAGGAGAGCAGGGCATCCACCTTCATCACGAGATCGCTGGCCCTGAGGGGAAACGCCACATTAGCGCCCAGCGGCTCCTCTGTATAGAGGAGAACATGAGGAGAACATACCTGTCCTCCTCAATCCCAAAATGTTTGACTTTGCTCTTGATGCGTTCTCCAGATGTTTTCAGGATGATATTCTCCAGAAGCAGGAAGTCATCCTGGTTGAACACTTCCTCCTCTTCCAGCGGACCAATGACCTATGGAGTGAAGACACAGGAATAACTGCATTTTTAAAAACGCGAATGTTCTTCTCATCAACAAAAACGATTTTATAGGTCGTAGTTGAAAAACGGGCTCACTCTTCCGTTGCTGATCACCGCCCTTTGGCCTTTCTTCAGCTTGAGAACGTCTCTGCAGTAGGCGGCGTGGGAGAGCAGGAAGTCAAACTTGGGACTGTCGTATGCACTTCTGAAGAGCGATAAATCCATTCCCTGATCAAGAAAAAAGAAGAAATGACTCGAGAATTAAATGTTTTGATGATGACACAACATTTTTATGGGCCGCAGCAGTCCAGAACTGTGAAGACAATCTGGTCCTCAATTGTTTTCACAGTTCTTATTGCAAAATTTCACCCCCGCCACTCACTCAACTGTTAAAAATAACCGAATCAGGCTATTTAAAAAATGTCATACATGAATCGTTGGCTAAAGCTGAATGAAACGACATAATATACAGTATGAACACATTAGGAATGTGGGCGTGGTTAACAAAAAAACCTCAGTTGCCAAGGAAATAAAAAATGTACTTTTGCCAAAGCTCGTATAAATGACGTATTTGTCATTTCCAGATGATCAAAACATAAAATGGTTGCTATAGAGTTAAAACTAACAGAATAGCTGCCATTTTGAAAAACTTTTTTTTTCCTCCATGAATTTCTCACATGCAGATCTGACCTGGATGGCGGGGGCAAAGGGGTGGAAAACGGTGTGTGTGGCAGCCGCTCAGCCAGTTAGGTAAAGTCAAAGGGGGCGCGTCTCTCTTTACCCCGACACTGAAGTCTGCGATGTCCACGCCTTTCTCAAGCGCAGCGGCAGTCTCCTCCTTTGTCATCTTGGTGATGAAGTTCTTGGCGTTATTTGCCGACTGCGTCTGCATGGCGGTCCAGATGGCCCGCGTGACCCGGCTCGTCTCTGCAGAGGGATTGGCTGATGGGTTGTTGATCATTCCCAGGCGGACATTATTGCTGGTTTTCTGTTTTGAGGCAGGTCAGAGAAAAACAACAGTGAATGCTACAACTGTACAGCAGTTAATTAGAGTTTTTGGGAAACACTATTGTTTATTCATTTTTTCCTCTGAAGTTTGACATTTTGGAAACCATTAAACTAACATTTCATTTGTGGCTTTGGTTCACTTTTTCCAGAATATCAAATAGACCAATAAACAACTGTGTTGCACAAGCCTGGTTAGAAATCTGTTTAAAAAGCTTTGAAACAGTCACATTTCTGTCAACAAAAGAGTTGAAAAATAAAGTTTTCACCATGTGCCTGATTGCATCATAAAGGAGTCGGCGTCCCGAAGGCTTGTCAAAGTCTCCGACCACCCAGAAGGTGACAGGACGGATGTATCCATCATCTGTCGAGGAGAAAAAGCAAATGTTAAAAGTGGGATTTACAGCGACGGACTGGTTTCATGTGAATGGAGGGGATGGAGCAAAAGCTGCTTTTCACCAGCATGCTTTAAAGGGTTCCAAGGTGCATTCCTATCAACCATAACACCCCAAAATGAATAAAATGTGATTTCAACGCTCTGATATTCTATCAAAATCAATTTCTTTCACCCATTTCTTCTGTTCTTCATGGTTGTTTGTACACTAATAGTACTACTATACTTTCATTTCTAAATAACAATAAACATTTAACCTAAAATGTTAGACTGTACCGCATTTTAGACAGAACAGATTGACGCACTTATTCAGGCCACAAACCGCTTTCATGGCAGACAAAACTTTCAAGGATCGGCCTGTACGAGGCCAAATAGTGCACCAGATTTTTTTTAAGCTTCGGGTTTCTCTTAATTTTTGAGGGTTACGTTTATCTTCATCCTCTGTAAACTCTTTGCAGGTGGTTTAAAATTTCCTTTGTGCACTAGATTTTGAATGGAAACGTTCAAACATGATATCAATTTTCTCTTAATCTAAGGCTACGTTCACACTGCAGGCTGAAACGACCCAATTCCAAATTTTTTGCCCCTATGCGACCCGTATCTGATCTTTTCATGACAGTCTGAACGACACAGATCCGATCTTTTCAAATGTGACCCAGGTACTTGGGTATATGGTCCTGAATCCGATACATATCCGATCTTTTGAAATACGACATCCGTCTGAACGGCCAGGCCACATGTATCCGACCCGGATACAAACGTCATCATTCAGTGTTGTAGTAGGCGGGAACGAGAAAATAAACATCAACCGTGGTGGACGATTTAGAAAACATTTCCAGCGAAATGGCGTTGAACCTTTCCCGCAATGACTTTTTTCCCCCTTTCCGACCGTGGTCAGAAGCGCGGGGGACAGAAGGCGGATCCTCCTTCGGGCTTCACTTCCCCGTTCGAACCCTTGGATTCTCCAGAGCGGGTTAATAAAGAGTCAATAGCAGTTCTGCTGGGGGGAGCCTTCTTTTATTATCGTTCTCCTTCCTCTGTAACACACAACATGAATCCGCGCCCCCAAAGCTGCCCTCTCACTTCCTCCTGCGCTGCACGCGCTCTCTCCTCTCTCTTACACAGGAGCGCGCGGCCTCAGCACATAAACATCCCCATTCCACAACAGTGGGTACAGACGATCCCACCTCCAATGCCTTCTTAAAATGAGAAGATTGTAATTCTGCTGGCTCCTTTGTGAAAATAAATGAATTTAATAATGCAAAAAGAGCTCCGCTGTTGACAACACTGTTGTTGACATCCATTGTTAACGTTAGCTACTTCTGCAAACAACGAGTGACGTCGTTACCTGTTGAGAACTCTTCTGCGCATGCAGGTCACTTCCGCGTCATTTCACGGTCACACAGGAGATCACAAAAGTTTGCATTTAATTGGAAATGTGAATGGCCTTGCAAAAAAAATTGAATTTAAAACAAAAGTCGGAATTGAGCACTAAGCCCTGCAGTGTGAATGTAGCCTAATACAAATACATGAAAAACTGCCTTAAAACCTGGTAAGTTGTGATAATAAAAGGGTATGTGAAAACAACTGTCACAATAAATTTGTTGTTTTTTGTCTGTTAAATGGAGCTTTATGGTTTTAAGTCAAAGACTTTTCTTCTGTTTCCTCACTGGCCCTTTTTTTGCTAAAAGAAACTTTCCAAATACCGTATGTTTATTTTTTTTGACTTTCTATCTGGGAGGTTGCAATTTAGCGGTCAAAGCCGCCGCTTTCAGAAGGTAGGGGATGGATTTTTGAAACGTGACCGAGCGACTTCGAATGACTCGTCTGTGGGGGGGAGGAATCCCTTAGTTCAATATTAAAATTTGTTCAGAATCAGATTATATTACGGACCATTACCGGTCAGCGACCGGTAATGGTCATCACGAGATCGCTGGCCCAGATATTCACAATTTGAGACTATTTCTGTTTTTTAGCTAAATTGTTTGGATCCAGACTTCAACCTTAGAGGAAAAATTTGTAGCTGAAAAAAAGGAGTTGACACAAAAATGTGGTAGTGTGTCTCCCAGCTGTAAGTTTTTCCTGTCAGATTTGTTTAGCAGATGCTGAATCAGCCATCATGCGCTTTCCTCCGAGCGGCAAAAAGATAGAGGCATTCCAGCTCCATAAACAGGTTTAAGCACTGATGCACGGAACCAACATGCATAATGACTGGTGTTCTCAGAGAAAAGCAGTATGGTGTGTTCAGGAGTGACGTGGATTTAAAAAGTCATACTGCCATGTGTGAGAACAGGAAGCCGAGGAGAGGAAAAGGATGATTACCGTGCCTGTTGGCAGCGGTCATTCCTAATGCAGGGAAGTTTGAAAAACCAAACGGGTTAGAAGACGGACAAGGAGAGTTTGAGCTTATGGGGGTTTAAAAATCCAAACATATTTTTCCTCCTAACCATACCTTTCTTAGTCATGTAGTTCATGCTGTTGGCAACAGCGCCGTTCTTCTTCTTTGAGCTTAGCGTCGAGAAACGAGCATAGTCGTCTATGAAGAAGTTGTCTGGAAAAAGAGAAAGAAAAATGCTCTGCAACGGATTGGATTCATGAATAAAAACTTTTATTACTCTGATTTGTAAAAAACAGAAGCTTGATGACATCATCAAGTGAAATATATGAACCCATTTTAGGCTGGTTGTCGGTGCTACTCAAAATGCAGCATGTATTTTTATGTTAAAATCTGAAAACAAGTTTAAAACATGGGTACTTGATCATAAAGAAGCCATTTTTGCAGTCTTTAGTGCATTAATAATATCAAATGTTCATTTTATCAAGTAGCTGCACTGCTTTCCTGCAGACAGGATACTTGTACATCATTTGCAGTTTGCAATAGGAGAAAACATTTATGATAAAGAGTGATGCATGCGGCGTGAGCTCACTGGTATCAGACAGGTCCAGGTATGTTCTGCTGGTGGACAAAACCCTGGGGTTGATTCGAGGAACTACGTTGGGCTGATTCATGACAAAGTCCACAACGTCATGGTCTGTAGCCAGCTCCCCCTACAGGCGGAAAGACACATTTCATTTCACTACAGAAGTGAGGATAATACGTTTTGGCTGAGCGCAGAGCTGACAATGATGGAGGAGGTCATTTTCTACTGAGCTTAAAAACCTGTTTTAAGAGTTCTCAAATGTCAGTGGTTTTTAAAGTGGACTTTTACAAGTTTGTAAGTTTAGATTTCTGGTTAAAATGAAGTAAATTCTGCAGTGATGAGCAGATGACTTCCTCAGGGAAATCCAGGGAGGAAGTTTATTAAATTAAACAACCTAAAGATATTTCTGCAAGCATGTTCAATTTTAATTCTACACAGTGTTAATATTCAAACTTTATTGTTCTACTAGATGGATCCGTTGTAGTTATAAATATCGTTTAGTTGCAAATGGGCACATCTGATCTAACTTTACTGCAGCGTTAGAATAAAGTATGGCTACTTTATGTATTAATACTTACAGGATTTCATACTTATATCTTTATATCTTCTGCTTTTTTATATTTAGTTTGATTTTCAATTCAATATTCTAGATAAAGTGCTGCACAAAAGGTCTAAAACTTCAGGCAAGACTATTAATTATGATTATAATGTAATAGAGTCCAGATCACTTCAATAAAGTCAGACTGTCGTGTAGCATGTAGTAGCATGTAGTAAACATGTGCATGTTTTGACTGACCAGGTAGACGGCTCTCTGGTATACGGAGGTGGTCTCCAGGATTTTCTGCATGGTGACGGTCTCCAGCTCATCCGGGTCCAGCTGTTCCTTTCTGTAAGGTATGCCGTTGTACATGACCACGGGCAGTGGGCCCACGCCTGTCTGCTCGTAGTACGCCCGACCTTCCTGCAAGAGACCAAAATCCATGATGCTTTGCATTTTTACAATTGATTAATGAAGAACAAAGATGATAGATTCACAAGAGAGGCCAACTATATTAATCTCTCTTTGATGTAAAAGATTAGAAGACAGAAAAATAATGATAACCGTATTAATATAGAACACTGATGGAGGTTTGGCCCTTAAATATTGTTTAGAAAATAAGTTTTAATAGTCCCTCCATCTGTAAGGGCTTATGGGTAATGGAACATGTTTATGCCAATATTTAAAGCTCACCATTCAACACACACCTAAAATCTTAGACAATTTATGGATCCAGACCAGGTGAAACAACATTAATTTAAGGAGTATTGGTTTGGTGAAAGTCCTCTTTTTGTTTTAAATGTGTGAAATGAGCATTCATTTCTTACTTCATTTATTTATTTTTGGTTTCACAAAATATATATATATATATATATATATATATATATATATATATATATATATATATATATATATATATATATATATATATATATATATATATATATATATATATATATAAAAGAACATTGGAAACAAAAAAGTATGTGCCAGAAATTAGACAAAGAATTTTATTTCATTTCAGATATTACTGCGGCACAATACCTCCATCCCTAACTTTTTCTAGAACTTCCTGTTTTGGTTGCTTTTCCAGACTCACCTTTCTGTTGTTGTCGTAGCTGGAATCGGCTCCTAGGATGCTGCTGACCTCTACGTATGGAAACCTCTTCTCCAGCACCTTAACTACATCACTAACACTCAACTTTCCACCAGCCGGCACTCGGTTGAACATCTGGAGAGAAGCATGCCGAGGCAGAAAGCAGCAGTGAAGTCTCATCCCTGATGGTGTCTACATTCTTACAGAAAAGTTTCAGTTCTTCGGACTCTGATGATCTCACCGTGATCACACCATCAAATGCAGCCTGGCTGTCCACCTCCTCGCTGATGTAGTTGTAGGCTCTGACGAGCGCCACTCCTGCATCCTGCATGCCGTCAATGTCATCTTCATCGGACACGACGAACACCAGCCCGATCCTAAAGCAGAGATCAGTTTAGATTCTGAAAAACAGCTGAAGTTCTGAGTCCTGTCTTCAGAATCCATTAAAAATGCTTCACTGCACAGAAATAGTCAATTTGTTTCTCCAATCTTGTTCCAACTCTAAAGCACATTTTAACTTCATGTTTCATTGAGCTGCAACATCTCATTTCAATGCTTTTTTTCCCTCAACTGTTACACCGTAAAATATACATAACGTCAAATATAAAAAAAAAAAATCAATTTTACTCATTTAAACTGTGTGGCTCCATATCACACGAAGACTGTTGTTTAGACTGACATAGATGATGCAAACACCCACCTGAGCGGGATGTTGTTGGAGTAAAACATCTCAGCCACACTCAGCAGTTCTGCAGAATTTTCTTGAGTTGGGTCCAAAATTACCACCTAGAAAAAAATTCATTTGTTGGTACTTTTAAGGATTCAAGTTTGTTTGGATTTAGCTGGGGATTATGAACCAACAAGGTTACCAGGTTGTGAAAATTCCTGCGTATTTGCCTGATGACTCCAGGAAAAGTGGGTCTGAGCAGCTCCTGGACGTTGTAGGGCCAGGAACTGTACCTGTGGTCCGTCTCTAAATTGTTAATCCACTAAAAGAAAAAAGAAAAAGGTTGTATAAGTGAAATAATGGCAACCAAAGTACAAGCTTCAAACTGCTGGTAGCTGTGAAGTAGAAATTGAAAGAAGCTAGGATTTCTGGGTAAAAAAAAACGGAATTAATGCCTAAAAGTTTTCAAAAAAAAGAAGTTTCGTCCTGAAGATGAGTCTCCACTTCAAGACATTGTCACCTGGAAGAAATGCATGAAAATCTGCCTCCAGTAAAAGATGTTTCGTTACAGATGACTGCATTCTTACAGAGATGGCGGGGTTGCGGATGTCGACTGCGTAGTCGGAGTCAGCAGGCTGGACGTTGAGCTTTAAGATATCGTGGATGTAGGGCGTCTCGATGAGCAGCGAGCGCAGACCCTCCATGACCCGCGCTTCACTGCGCAGCACGTCGAACACGCTGCAGGAAACACCGCAGAGTTCAGTCAGTGTGCAAACGGATACTCTGACATCTCAATTTCATCGCACTGTAATTAAGAGTCAGCAAAACATTAGAGACGTAGGACATACAGAAGAATTAAGATACAAGTAAAAGATCCACTAAAAACTTGAGAGCTTAAAGGGCCGAAGAATGCCGTGCTTGATGTTGATGAGGGTTAGAATGATTTCAATAACTATTCACTTTCAGAATTGTTTAATTTTTTTTTACTGATTACTGTACAAAACTTACTGCATTGTTTGATAAATACACCTTTCTGTTGAGTGAGTTATAAACTAAACTCTTAATTGTAATTTTACTAAAAATATATATTTTTTAAATTGTATTTATTTAAGTTTTTAGTTAGTGAAATTGTAAAATAAATTACAAAAAGTAAAAAACACAGAATAGTTTTGACATTCAAACCAGACATCTGCTCACCTCAACTCAAACCTAGTTGGACCTTTCTGGAAATATGGTCAGAAGAATAACTTAAGGTAAGGTAAAGTTGACAACATTACTATTATTTACATTTTTATTCTAATATCTAATCATTATAATTTTTATTAGTTAACAAAATAGTGGTCTTATTTCAGTGAAGAACATCTTACCGCGTGCAGACATTTCAACCTTTAACAGTGAAATCCCATGTTAAGTTTTTTTTTTTTGGGAATTTGTGTATAAAACAACATAGGGAACATACAGCGCAAAACTAGAAGCAAGTCTGAATTGCTTGCATGTATGCATGCATAGCCTTCAGGGTTTCAGTGTTATGAATGAGGGGCCAAAGGGTCAAAGCTGAGGGACAAAATAATCATTTAGCCTCAAACATGCTGCTAGAGACCAAGCTAAAGCTTTCGCCCCAACAGCAACACTTCATTTGCATCAAAACATTTGAAATACTCAGAAACTGTATAATAGTTCTTCATTTGATGGCTAAAAGTATTTTTGTTTGACTAAGACCCACTCCGATGGGTAATCGGACATTTATAAAGAAAATTAAGCTTATTGTTGCACCGCTAATGTTAGGTTCGGGCAGTGATGGGGCAGTAAACTAACGAGAGAGCACGTAAACATGGAGCTCTCAGCAACGGGGAGGGAAAGGGCGGTGGGGCTGCTCCATGCCAACAGTCTTAGTACATTTCTAATGAACTACTGCCGCTCTGCAGAAACTATGTCCTAGAAAATGACTGTTTTCCTTTTTTTGTGGCTAAAAACGACATCATCATAATTAAAAGACCACCAGGAAAGATTTTCAAATAGATCAAAAGATGATCGGAGTGGGACTTACAAGAGTAAAGCTTCGTTTCTGTGCTGGAGTTAGAATGGAGACAAATGGGCTAAATTTAGCTACGGTTCTTGTGTGTTTACCTAAAGATATCTTGCGTTTCCAGATCTATATGTAGTCCATTGATGAACAAAACCGAGTCCCCTGGCTGCAGCCCCAGATTTCCTTTGAAGAACTGAGGAGAGGAAAGAAAAAAAGTCAAAATGACTGAGGCCTGTTGTCATCAAAGATAAAAGCTCCCACACAACACAGTCCAGATCGCCACACAGTCACAGAGTCAATTAGGCTGTAAAACTCAAGGCAGCAGTCAACAGAAAGATGTAATGAGGCAGGTTGACAGTTTCAAACAAGCGCTGCCGGCTCCGTTCAAAGTCAGTCTGTTTGGAGCGATCGGAGCCCTTGAAACAGATGCAATTATTAGAGAAAGTGTGTTAACCCAGTTTGTCTGCATGGGCAAAAACAGAGTCATCCTGGCACAGTCAAATCTCATTACAGAAAGACAAAGACATCAGATTAATCATACTCCAGACACAGCAATTACAAGAAGACATGATCAACACAAATATTGTTCATCCCACTTAGCTGTGTGTGTCTGCATGCATATGAGAGGAAGAAGTGCTGTTGTCCAAACTGTTTCAATCAATAATCATTTCCCGCTGCAGGATCCAGCACACCTGCTGAATGAACCACCGCTTTAGTAATTAGGATGTCGGTCTGAACCCACGCTGGCCGCGAGATAACGCAGCGCAACAAGAAAAGGGGGTAATCATCTGTTCATCATTAGCAAGGCAAAGTCATAGCCATTGTCAGAGCTGAAATGCTTCTGCAGTCAGACGTTTTTTACAATTTTTCACACGGAGCAGGCAAATAAAAAACGAAAACTGGAGTTTCTCATTTTGAGAAATGTCCCTAAAGACTGAAGCCGGGAGCCAGAAGAGCTGTGCTTTTGCTCGTCTGCAATCATGCCGTTCTTCACATTGATTAATGGCCAAATCCAAATGAGTCTCGACTGCCAGAAAACCCAGCCAACAGGAAGGAAAAAGCTAAATAAGAACACGCCGTATCATAGAAAAAGAAGGGATATGAGAAGTTGGGATATAAAGGCCCAGACCAACGAAAATTGTGTTTTGGGTGTTTTTTACATGTTCTTGGGGCATTTTTCTGATGATGGAGGAGATGTATTAAGAAAATTAATCTTAAAATCACAATAAAATCTGATTAAAATCTAATCAGGAAAAGACGAAAAAATGCTGTTTGAAAAAGATCATATTTGTGGGGTAGAAAACGTGCCGAGCGGGCAGCAAACCAGATCCCAGCTCAGATGAGGAAAGTTAAGACTTGAATGCATCTATTTGTCCGCAAGTGGATGCATCAGAATGGAGCATCAGAATTTTTTTTTTAGATGACGTTTATTTCTTCTGCTCCTGATTCACAACGATTTGAATAAAGAAATACTCAGAAATGCAATTTTAAGCTTAAATTCTACAACATATGTCTTTCATAGTGAGAAAAATGCTACGTGAACATTTTAAAAACTTCTTCAGTGGAGTGGGTTTTTACAGAAAGGTTTGTTTTTAGTTAGTTTAAAAGGTGGAAACATCCCACAATGAGTGAGATGTCGACTAAAACATGAACAATTCAACTACTTCCTTAATCAATAAGTCATTATAAAAGAAAGGAAAAAAATGTTGTATTTTTATCCAACGCCTATTCACTTCACCTTTAGGCTGAGGTGAAGCATCCAAAGATGAATCATGTCTGCTGTGCTGCTCACTGGCTAACAACAAATCTCTAAAGGTTTATGATCCCGAGAGCACTAAAACTGTAAAACACACACACATATATAAAAACCCTTTTCAGACCAAAATGAGTTTAAAGGTTCATCTAGAAACAATTCTTGCAACAGTGAGTTTTTGTGCAGCAGCAGCATTAAAAATGCTAACCAAGAACACATTTGAGGAACTGTAAGCAGCTCTGCTTTCTAAGAGTCCCTTCCAATTAGTCCAAAGGGAAAGTGTTGATGTGGGGTCATTCGCCTTTTAGTAAAAGAAAGAAAACCTTTCAATTGCTTTAAAATCAATAAGATATTCATGTGCAAAGCTAACAGACATTTGAAAATAAATAAATGTGTAGCTCAACAGCTGTGCATCCTTACCTGATTTTTAATGGCCATAAAAAAGGAATATTTTACTACTTTAAAAATAAAAAAAGAGAAATTCAGAAACACTGACATAGATGGATAAATAGACAGATTGAACAAGCATTTACCTTCTGGTTTTCGATTATTTCTTTGCGGATTTCAGAGTTGACGACTGTTTTAGTGATGGACCTGCGACAAAAGAAGCACGCCGGCTTTTAAGTTTGAAACACGGAAAAACCTTTTTTCATTTCTGTCCCTCTCTTCTACCTGGCTTTGGTGGGGAAGTTCTGACTAAGGTCTTTCATCACGTTGAGGGCATCGACTGCAGGAGCAGCAAGAATGCGAGCCGCAGTCTGGAAACTCAGATCTGCAAAAGAAAATAGTAAAAGACAGGAAAAAAGGAGGGACAAACAAAAGAAAATGTCAAAAAGTGAAACAAAGGTTCTTTTTTTTTTTTTTACTTTAAACAAGCATTCTGGATACATTTAACTAGGATGCCTTGAAAATATTAGGCTTACAGTCAATTTAAAGTTTAGAAATGTCATGGTAATTCATCTAACTGCTGTTAAAACACTTCCATATGGACATCCATGACTAAAATAGTCATAATTCAACAAAATTACCATATTAATAAGACAATTTTTTCAAGTTATCATGCTTGTCTTCACATCTTAATTAAAATTATCCTTAAGCATGAAAACATGGGAGGCTCAATTAAAAATGCGTGCTAAAGTTTACAATCCCAAAGCAGTAAAAAGGTTGTAAAAGCAAATTAAAAATGAATTCAACTTTATATCCCAATTTAGAAATCATTGCAGGTAGTTTTAAAACAAGATCCTTAATGCTTACAGTTCATATTTTTCTTCCAAAAATACAATTTTTTCAAACCATTGTTTGTCTTCAAGATCAACAAAACCTGAAATAATTCTGAGAAAGTGTAAGAATTTGAATGCAAAAGGGCAAAGAATCAAACCTAAAGGGGCAGTTTTTCCTCATTAGTGGTTTACATGCAGCATACACACACAGACACACAAACACCTCCTTTATAGTCTAGAACGGGCATCGTCAAATGGCGGACCGCGGTCCGAGTCCGGACCGAGTGACGAGTCTGCCCGGACCCGTTAAAACTTTTGATATTAATAAAAATATAAATCATTTGTTCATGCGCAGCTAATCTAGTAATTATGACAGGAGCGTCATCAATAGCCAAGCCAATCAAATCGATTGTTTACCTTTCAGCAACAGCGAGTGTGAGAGAGAGATGGAGAGGAGATGAGAGAAAATGGCTTGCTCAAAAATGAAAAAAGTAGATGCTGAAAACCGAACTTTTAAAGATGAATGGACGGACAAATACATGTTTATTCTGCCTGCAGCCAGTTCTAAACCTTTGTGTCTCATATGCTGTGAAAATGTGGCGTTAATCAAAAGTGGCAACGTTAAGCGTCACTATGAGACCAAACACGGGTCGTTTGAGGAAATGTACCTGCAGAAGTCCGCAGTGAGGGCAAGTAAAATCATCGAATTGAAAGCACAGTATGACAGGTCTACTCGTGTCATCACGCATGCATTTACCGGGCAGCAACGTGCAAATGAGTGTTCGTTAAAGATCGCGTGGATTTTGGCGCAACACAAGAAAGCATTCAGCGATGTGACAGTTGTAAAGGAGTGCTTAAATGCGGCTGCAGAAACCTTACTTGATGGTAAACTAAAAGATGACATGTGTGAAAAAATAAAAAAAATCCCATTGTCAGCTACAACAACAACTAGAAAAACTGAACTATTAGCAGAGGATGTGCTGGCACAGCTTGATGCAGCTGTTCAGAACGCAGCATGCATATCCTTAGCCATTGATGAGTCCACAGATGTAACAGATAATGCCCAGCTTTTGGTGTATGTGAGATTTCCTCACAAAGAGAAGAAAGAGATGTGTGAGGACATGTTAGGTTCAACACCACTTGAGACACACACAAGAGGAGAGGATATATATGAGGGGATAAAGGAGATGCTCACAAAAAGAAAGATTAATCTGAAGCAAGTAGTGTCAGTCACCACGGATGGTGCACCTGCCATGGTTGGGACAGAGAAGGGGGCTGTTGCGCGGATGAAACAAGACAACCCTGATCTCATAGCCTACCACTGTATCATACATCAGACTGTTCTCTGTGCCATTCTGTCTGAAGAATTTGCTGAAGTAATGAATACCATGATGAAACTTATAAACTTCCTGAGGGCTTCCTCATCCCATCAGCATCGACTGCTGAGAGAATTTTTGAAGGAAATGGATGCAAATGCAAATGACCTACTACTCCACAACAACGTGAGATGGCTGAGTAAAGGCAATGCACTGGAACGCTTCTGGTCCATCCGAAAGGAAATAGCTGCTTTCTTACAGCAGCTCAAGAGTCAAAAAGCAACACAGTTTGCAAACTTTTTGCAAGATCAGCACAAGATGGATGTGGTGGCTTTTTTGGTGGACATCACAGGACACCTTAATGAGCTCAATTTAAAGCTGCAGGGTCAGAAAAATTCTATCTGCGATTTGATGAAAACTGTCCGCTCATTCCAGATTAAGCTGGACATTTTCAAAGAAGATCTCCAAGCAGATTGTGAGCATTTCCCACAAATGCGTGAACAAATTCAGGGTGAGAGAGACATTTCCCCTTATGTCGGCTTCATAGACAAGCTGATTGGAAACTTCTGTCAACGATTTGACTGCTTCAACCTTGGACACGAGCTCCTCCTGCTAATTGAGAATCCATTCCTTATCAGAGAAATCAGAGGATTTTCAAAGGAGGTGACACAGACCTTCAAGTGGGCACATCCTGGATCTTTACAGTTAGAGCTCACTGATTTGCAAGCAGATGTTGCTCTAAGGAGGCATTTTGAAACAACTGACTCTGCTACTTTCTGGTTACAGATTGTGCCAGAAACGATGTTCCCTGGTCTAACCAAAGTAGCACTACACACCTTGACCATGTTTGGATCAACTTACAGCTGTGAGACAGCTTTCTCGTCAATGAATATTATTAAAACAAAGTACCGTTCTAGGCTCACCAATGAGCATCTCCACATGAGCATGAGACTTGCACTAACCCCATTTAAGCCAAGATTCAAACTGCTGGCAGGACAGTTACATGCCCATTTCTCTCACTAGGAAAGAAAGATTGAAAGGGAGTAAGGAAAGGTTGAAAGGAGAGATGAAAAAGGGAGCTGCTCAAAGTTCTGCACTTTTTTTATTCAGTAAATTCTGCCCTGTTCTATTTTACTTGAAAAGTTTCCTGTGTTATTTTATTTAAAATGTAGTTCATTTTTTAAAAAGGTGGCAGTTCAAATGTCTTGTTTATTTTTTTCTTGAAGATTAAAAGCACTTTTATTTTATTCAAAATATTCTGAATGTTTTACATTACTTGAAATAGGCCCTAAGTTCAGGCTGCTCAAAGCTGTGTTTGCACTTTTTATTTATGTTATTCAGAATAATTTCAGTGTCTGTTAATTGACATGTAGTAAAGAGAACTACAGTATTGTTTTCCATTCAAGTACCATACAAGTTCAGACTTTTCGGTATGTTAAAAGCATATTACTTTGAAAACACTTGAAATGTAACAATAAATTATGTAGAAATGTATGTGCGTTATTGATTTTATTAACATGAGGGTACATTATGTTAAGTGAAAACATAAGATCCGGACCTTTGCTGGGAAAGATTTTTAGTAACTGGACCTTTTTGAATTTTAATTGAATACCCCTGGTCTAGAAGTATAAGACGCACAAAGAAGCTGAGTTTTTAAGAAAAGAAAAGATGCAGTGAGGATTAATTCGATGCAGCGAGCATCCCTGTAATGGTGTTGTAGCCTGTGTGATTATCAGCCCCTTGAGGTCCCCCTCTCTTTGTAAACAGGCTGAGCTAATGAGCCCCAGTGGGTTGGAAGATAAAGACAGGCGCAGGCATGTCAGTCTGACAGTCGAGCTCAGCCCCCTCATCACCTCGCATCCTTTCTTCCGCTCAATCAAAGCAGCTGCAGGCTCACATCCTGACCACACTTCATGATTCACTTCATTCTTTTAGAAACTATGAGCTTGCAATTAAGGTGAACTCAATTGTTCATCTCTAAAAAGACTTTTTCCTTCAGTGGTTCAAACCAGAAAACAATCAAGTTTAATGGAAATAAACGAAATAATAAATGTGCAACGTTTGCCACTGTTGTGTTCTCAAAAACATTATTTTCAGCTCATATTATGCGTATACTGCATTGATAGTTTAACCCCCACAGCTCACTGGTGGGTTTTTCCAAACACATTGACTGTTCACAATGACGCAGGAATTAAATTAACATTGTTTTTGTTCGAATGTTTGGTTTAAATTAAACATAATGGGACGCAGAA
The DNA here is from genome assembly GCF_053564925.1 of Oryzias latipes. Taxonomy (NCBI): domain Eukaryota; kingdom Metazoa; phylum Chordata; class Actinopteri; order Beloniformes; family Adrianichthyidae; genus Oryzias; species Oryzias latipes. The sequence goes on along the minus strand of NC_136258.1, from coordinate 22,206,501 downwards.
ATGTGGACATCGCAGGACACAATTGTGATTTCCATTGGATTCATCGTTGAAACCTTGTAGCTTTGCCTGTTTATTAAGGCATTTTTTAAATTGTTTTGACCTCTACTTTGCTTTGTTTGTGGATTAATACATTTATAAATCTGTCTCTTCAATTTGATCTTTTGTTATAAAAACCGTTTAATCTCAATTTTTGCAGCAAAAAAAAAAAGAAGACAAAATTCACTTCTAGGAATTAAGATTTATTTTTAAATAGTTTTAGGCTCATTGTGAAATTATTCTATAGTATAATCTAAAAAGTATCTGTAAAAGAAAACAGAAGCTGGGGTTGTACTAAAAAAATGAATTTCAAGCACACAAAACCACAAAAACGTTTTAATGCTAACTCAATAAAGCAAATTGTAAAGTAGAACAAAAAGATCAAAACGGCTCCAGGCTACAAACAAATCTAAACCATATCAGGTTTGTATCATTTAAAGAAAAAGAAACTGACATTTGCTAAGCCTCCAGATTGGATATGTATTTAATATTTAAGATTTGCACTTATTATTTGCCCCAGAGTCTGCAAGGACAGTAATGTTATCTGTGCCATAGGTTAAAATATACTGCACATATGACAGTAAATAAATCTTTAACTTTACAGGTTTCAAAAAACCATCTACATTGGTTGTTATGAAGGTTAGAACATTGCAGTTCTTATATTTGTCACGTTTCTAGGGCTGATTTCATAAATGTAAGTAGGAAAAAAAAGTGTAGGAATTTACTGTAAGAGAACACAGCCTCACAGTTTACACTTTGGTCTGTTGAACATATTTATAATCCCACAAGCAAATACTTCCCACCGCGGTCTGTTTGAACGTACAAATCTAGTCAATCAAAGGGAACGACCATAACATTTGCACAGGCATAAAGGGAAACATGGCTTGGAGGGAGGTCTACCTTGCATTTGCCAGACTTTCAGAGGAGCCATTTCATTGGTGCTTTCCACCAAATGCTTCCTCAGCTCTTTTAGCTGCTCCTTCAGCTCTGGATAAAGGGTTCTGGAGAGAAACAACAGGGAAACATGAAATACAGTGCTTAAGAAGAGGTGAAATTAGTTGACTGATGCAGTTTGTTGCAGATGAGGTGAGCAGTTGACATATTTGAAGAGATCAAAAGATTAGACAAAAATAATACAAAGATGGGATATGGTGAGATTTTGATATTCCAGCTAACATAAAGTCACTGACTTGAGTTTTCCAAACAGGAATCCCTGGACCTCATCCACTGGATCGTTCTCCCCGATCACGGTGGCGTTCACCTCCTCCCCTAAACAAGGATCAATAAACCCAAATATCGTGTCAGAACAACAGCAATGTATGTATTAAGAGTGTATTATCCCTAGTTAGTTCACCTTGGACTTGTGTGTCATCCTTTGCTTTGTACTCCTGGCTCTTGATGGCCAACTCCACTCCATATCCAGACAGATGGACTCTCTTTCCATCTGAGTTCTGGAGGGGATAATAAGAGGAGGAATAGGTCCTTAATGCATGCATGTCATATCCCTGGATTCGTCTTGACAAGCAACTGGTGCCTTAAATTAAAGAAATGCTTAAATATAATTTTAAAAAAAAGAGGATTGAACAGTAGTTGGTGGACTGTGACAGAAACCACGTCGCTGTCTAATTTTCCACACCTGCGTTTAACAAAGTTTTTATTGTAAAAAGTTCCATCAACGTCTTCGTTCTTTTACCTACAACAGAAACACTCGTGGAGGATGATTTAGCAACAACGTTCAACGATCAATGTCAGCTGTTGCTTGCTAAGCGATGAAGAAGCCGACACCTCATCACCTTCAGAGATATGCAGAGTCATAGTCAGAAACTTGACTTGAATATTCTCAGCTGCTGAGAATATTTTAGCATACTTAGACTGAACAAAAAAGAGAAAAAGTTGGGATGAAAACCAGAAATCTTCTCTGGCTTTCCTTTAAGGACACAAGTGCAAGTCCATAAGGATGTAGAAGTCAGTAAAAATCCCTTTCAGTTTCCACTGGGACATGCATGCACTGCTTGTGGACTTGCCATAAAAATCTCAAAATTCTGGCAATGTGCTATAAAAGAAATCGGATCCACACTGTAATGCAAATCTTCTATTATTACGAACCGGGTCAGATCTTACTTGGGCTGCCATCTTTAGACAAACTAGCAGATACAAATACATCTAAATTACTTTGTAAGCTATACTTATTAAAACCAAAATGAAAAAAGTTAAATATTAATGATGATATCTTTATGGGTTTGTGGTGGCCTCTATAGGAACACTTGTTCAGTAATCAACTGGAATTATCTAAAGAGGTTTGAGTTTGACTGATTGCTAAACCCGTCTCACATATCCTTATCAACTTCAATTTTAACTAGAATATTTCTCAAGTTTTGTATACATATGAGACTGAAATATATGCAGGTATTTGTACTATGTTCGAATAAAGATTAGCTTCATTTATTTTGCTTTTCTTTTGTCTTACCTCAGACTTCTTTATGTGCTCTGTATGTTTGTTTTGTATACATGAGTAAAAATGTCAATAAAATCTGATTAAGAATAAAACTCTTCCACTTAACCAAGAGTGCAGCAGCGATGGTCTTCAAGAAGCCAAACATAACCTGTTTTTTTTTTTGCCTCTGCGCAGAAATCTAATTCAAATTCTCCTTATGACTTCTAAAGCTCTCAATCATCTCACTCCACACCACATCAAATACATTTCATCTCCTCATCATTGCATCATCACTAAACAGGACCCTTAGGTCCAGAATCAGCTGCAGGATATTCGGATTTCAGGTCCCGCTCTTCTAAAGTTCCCTGTTTTGGTGTAAAATGTTTACTCTCTGTGTACTTTAAACCAAAGTATGATTTTTTTTTCTAAAAAGTGTTAAGCGCTTTTTTTTTAACTATAATTATCTGCGTGTCTTAAGTATTTTCTTTAGCTAATTTTTGACAAATTTTGGAATTTTATTCTTTCTCAGATTTGATCCTGAATTGTTGCAATTTTAATTTGTAAAACAGCTCAACTCATGTTTGCTTGTTTGTAAAAAAAAAAGTTTTACATGAATTTCAAATAAAAAAAGATGTTTCTATGAAACTTGTAAACTCTGTATTTCATGAAATCAAACTAACAGACATCTAAGGTGCAATAATCCCCATCTATGAGAAGGTTTTCTGTTTAGATCATGACAAAGTTCTGTTTGCAACAGGAAACCTACATATAATAAATTACATATTATTTAGATTATTAGATGAGATAAGATCAACTAAATTATCCAGTAGTTAAACAATCAGGTTGCTTTATTTAACTTTTTATGAAAACTCAATTATGAGACTTTCAGTACAGTAAGCAGCAAATATTTAATGCATGATTGCCCCATAGAAGCCAATATTTTAGGTATCAGAAAACAAAGGCTCTGTGATGCCTGTATGGATCCACTCACAAAATGTAAACAAATTTGCTCCTTTACTGAAAAAAAAAACTGATGATATTTTAGAATGACAGACTGTTCAGAAACAGACCATATTCTAGTCAAATAACTTGTGTTACTTTACCAAAATATAGTATAGTTGGCACCAGCAACAGGAAAATTGTGTTCATTTCAGGTTGTGTGGACAAATATTATCTAAAGCGGCACTGTTCTCACTTACAGGCACATAATGACGGAGCACATATGTGACCGAACCATCATTGACTTTTGATGTTAAGACTCGATGAAACTGCTGGAAATCGGATTTTCCGATCTGAGCATAGAGGATGACTACAGGGGCGTCTGGATTTGACCCGGGGTATCTATGGTCTCCTTTGAATAAGTACGGCTTTGGCCTAAAAGAAACACATAATTTCACAATTTAGCCTCAATGCTTGAAGCGTGTGCACATGTGCGTTACTTGCTTGTTGTCGTTTTCACCTTTCAGATGCAGTTTTCAACAGTGATTCCAACTTTTCTTCATCACACGTCTTCTCTCCATGGACGCTGATAAAAGCTGAGCAGCCAGAAGGAGGAGGCTCGGTAGAAGCTATCTACAAATATGAGTTGTGTGATCAAAATGCTAGCAAATAGGCAAATAAGATGTTTCAAGTGATCCTCCGGTTACCTGCTGGAAGGTATGTACTGTGGAAGAGTACGCTCTCAATGAGAGGGCAAACTTCAGCATGTTCAACTGGACGGAGGTGAGCAAGGCACCAGCTTTCTTCACAATCAGCTCATAGTAGGCCTGATCTGTATCTGTGTCCAAAAAAAGGTAAGAGTCAACACCCTGATGTCTTATATTAAGCAACACATTCCTTTTTAAACTTTAATTTGATATTTTAAAAGAAGTAAAGCTGTCATGGTTTGATAGAAATGAAATTACAGCGTTCAGCTCCATGCAAGGATGCACCGACACTGTAATTACTGCCAGGACACAGCGCACGCATCGTTTACGCAGCTGCTCTCAGCACAGATCGAAAGTGAAAACTGGATGTCAAAGTCCAATTTACCATCATGCTCTCCTTCAATGTTTTGATTGGCTTCCACAAAATCCCAGAACTTTTCCTGGCTTTCCTCAGCCAGAAACTCACTGACAAGAAAAAGAAACCAAGCGTGTCAGTGTCAAAAGCAGAAAATGTGCAGATTAAAATATACAGTTTTCAATTTGCCTTCCAAAGTCAGAAAATAAGTCAAAGAACACAAAATCTAACACTGTAAACCAATCAAATTCTTGTTCTCTCTTAGGTGTGACAGCAGTTCAAACACGGTCACAGCAGACAACTTAAGTTGTCTTTGGACATTAATTAACTTACGAAGTGTTGCAAAAACTGGATTCAACGATTCAATTATATTTTATTGTCATTTCACCACAGGGCTGAAACAAAATGTGTGACTCTGGCCCCAAAGTACAGTCAAAACAGGAGACTAGTGCAGCAGAGCAAGGTCATACCTGGCTTCCAGAAGCAGTGGTGTATTTGCCCATTTGGTTGTAAGCGTGGTTGTGATTGCCTTTGAATCTGAAGCCCCAGAAACATCAGATAACAACGAAAGCAGCAGAACACAGCAGAACCACATCCTCCAACCTACACCAGGGAGGAAGCCGTCAGACAGATCAATGATGCATCATATATTAGAAAAAAATACAATGTTTGCTTTTCTGTTTAATGAAGATTTTTATCATATAAACAAATATTTTAGGGAGTGATGGCTCTGTGCTTTGGTTGCCACAATGCATTATTCCTAAAACAATATCTGGTTGGCGTCTTTTAATCAATCAGTGAACCAACAGGGTCCATCCATCCACTTTCTGAACCCGGTTTGCCCCTTTTGGGGTCACGAAGCCTAACCCGGCCTCCCGTGGGCGAAGGCAGGGTACACCCTGGACAGGTCGCTAATCTGACACAATCATTCACCCCTATAGGGACAATTTAAAGTGACCAATTAACCTATGAAGCATGTTTTTGGATAATGGGAGGAAGCTGTGAGGACACCACTGTGCCACCACACAGCCCAACAAGGTCATAATCCAAAAAGTATTTAGTGATACTTTTAATAACTATGGAAACACAGACTAAATAAAAAAAATTCCTATTGATTGAATACTCTTATAATGTCGATAGTGTGCATTTCTACACAGCAAAAAAGATTACCGTACTGCACAACCATAAAGCTTAGACTAGCCTTATTGACAGAGCTTCTCTATACAAATAGGGCTAGCTTAGCTGCAAAAGGAAAGCTTTTGTCCACAACAACTAAAGTAAATAACAAGACCAAAGTTTAATGTTGCAAACAGGTTTTCTTTTTACCACCACCACCACCAGTCATTTTATTTATTTTATTTACTAATTTTGTGTTTCATTTATGACATACGTTCCTTGTGATACAAGTCAGGAAAAACAGCCACAATCAATGCAGCTAATTGTTCTTTATTTTTATTAATACTTTTTTCATAGCTAAAACATACCCCATTGGCCCACTCACTGGTTTCTTTTTAGTTCAAATTATACCCCCAATTGTTACTTTTTTCTTAAAAAACAATTGATCAAACAATCAAAATATTTTATCATCCATGCCCAGTACAATAATTCTTATTCAGGACTTTTTATTATTATTATTTATATATATATATTTTGCCCTCTTAGTTTAGGAATTCTATCATTGCTCTTGATTTCTTAACCCTTGTGCTATACTAGGCACTTTAACATTGGGAGTTGGGTCATCTAGACCCACTAGACAGTGCTCTGAACCTTTTTCTTCAATGATTTGTGATCTTCACTGGTGTCCATGGATTACATGAAATCTTTCCACCTTTATCCGCCTTTGTCATGGTAGGGAGAACACGTCAATGGAAGGGGGGGTCATCTAAGATAGCACAAGGGTTAAGCAACACAAACCCAAAGTCTATTAGCTCTATACAGATCTAATAGCAAGATCGTTTTACATCTGAAGATTCAATCTGAGTTAAACTATTTTAAAACATATTTCTATAAAAATGACGAGAAACTGCGAAATCACAAACTCTTAATAGAAGTTGTAGATATTTTAAAACTAAATCAATGTCTTGGATGTTCAGTGTTCTCTTATAGTAAACAAAAGGGTCCAATAGAAAAGTTGAGCGTGGATTCTCTATATCCAATAAGCATTCAGCTTAAACATCCGGACTGTTTTATCGTAGCAGCTGTCATTTAAGTAGGAATCTAACCCTAACCACAAACACAATAATCCATAACAGCAGTGGAAGTCCCAGTGGTGCGTTAAGCACGTATTCAAATAAGTCAGATATATGAATTCGAAATGAGCTAACGTTACCTGAGTGTTGCCGCTAGTTAGTTTCACAACCGCAGGTGCTACTAGCTAACTCAGTCTGCTAAAGAATGAAGATATTTAGGCTCTTTTTCCTTATTATAAGACAATAGACCTCATGGTTCCTATGAAAAAATGATATCAATTTTAAAATAAAACATTTGAGGTTTAACAGCAGAAATAAACAAATAATTGTCTTCCTAATAGCAAAGCCGGCTCTGTAGCTTCCGTGATTCGCGAGCCTGGAAGGGTCCTCCTGTCATCATCGATAGGTATGCCGACACTGCCTGATCAAAATTCTTGACCTACGTAGATTTAATAAAACTTTTCTTAGAAAATGCATTTCTGATACAACAATTCTGGGAATTTGATTTCTTTATAATTGTTGAATTAAAACTGTCCATTTTCATTGAAGATCGCAAGTTGTATGACAATCCCTAGTATTGTGGACTACAATTCTACTGTTATTTTATTGTATTTTATTATTTTCTTAATTTTTTATTTCTTTCTGTTATAGTTATGTGAATATGTGTGTCATCTTTTGAAGTTCTAATAAAAAAAACAAAAAACAAAAAGAAAAAAACAGTAAACTAAAATAGTGGTATTTACATTTGTAGTTTTTACTTTTTGCCTCTTCGTTAGCACCCACCCCCCACTACCCCCGTAACTTTGCACAAAATCCAGTGAATGTTGCATTTGGTAGTGTTTCTTTGTTGTAACACTTTTCCTTGGCAATACATTATACAATCGGAAAGCGTTTGTGTGGTAACACATTTGTTAGTAACATGCAAATGTGACGGGCTGCAGTGCCAAGAAGCCTTGTTTCAAAAAAAGCAAATGATTAAACCTCAAAAATGTTTAATGTCGCAAAACAAGCAATTCCTATTGCTACAAAAAACACAGATTTCTTTTATTTTAATTCTCCCTCTTTGCTCTGTGCTGCGTGTTTTTCAACAAAGTGTTCAAATGGAATCATTTCCATATCCTGTGGGTGTGAAATTTAGCTAATAATTATGCAACAGAACATACGATATAATTTGTTCTGACCCTCGCATATACTCATTTCCCACTCCAGAATACCTACATGTTCACAACCATCAATCAAAAACCAACACACTAGATGAGGGAAATAGAAATCTAAGTCAAATCATTTTCAGTCTGATCCCCCTCAAATCAGCATAATGGTACACTTACACCCAGTTTTTGAAGGAACCTGGCTAGTATTGTTCCAATCATCCTGGAATACTAAACCTATAACCTTCTCTGTACGGAGACTTTCTCACATCCCTTCGTTGATTTGTGTAATCACAGTCACACTCGATCATGTTGAGATCACGGCTCTGTGGGAGCCATTCTATCACTTCCAGAACTTCTTGTTTTTTCTGAAGACATTTCTCAATTACTTTGGCTGTGTGTTTGGGGTCGTCCTGCTGCTGTGTAAATTTATCCTATGCTGGCCTCAAATGCATTCAATGGTATTGCATGATGAAAGAGTATCTACCTTAATTTTCAGCATTGAGAACACCAATAATCCTGACCAAATCTGCAACTCTATTTACAGGAAAAAAGCCCTCAACGTGCAAGGAACCACCTCCATGCTTTACTGTTCTCTAGATTAGTGTTTTTCAAGGTATGCTTTTTTCCTTGACAAAAAACCCCCGGCACACCAGCAACTAACATAATAATCGAGGCACAAAAAATTTCAAGTTGCACCTGATTTTCCTAGAAGTTGCAATAGTTTTCAATAATAATTTTCAACTAAATTTTCACTAAATTTGCCCAGGTAGTTGTTTCACCCCCAGTTTTTTAAAAATGGAATTTCATGTAAACCTCACAACAAAAACAACAAATAAAATGAAATTCTTTTTAAACTAAACTGTAATTTATTTTAAAATATTTTTTATGACTGTGCAAAAGCCATTTTTAAACAAATAAATAATCACAACATGCTTGATAAATTTTACAGCAAAAGGAACAACATTATACTCATGTTTATAAGTTTAATTTTAACTACAGGAAAAGTGAACATGCTGACATTTTATCAATTTTTCTTTTGTCGAAATCAACAATGTAACTTTAACAAAAATGTATTTTTATTTTTCTGTGATTAAATTGTTTCATTTTAGTTATTAAATTTTGTCAGTTGTTAGTTAAATTTGTCTGTTGCCCACTTAATCGTAATGCTGTTTCTTTGATCTTGTTATTACTCATATTTTTAAACTTAAGTTCAAGTTTTTCAACAGTGAATAAAGTCTGAAATTGAATTTATTCTTTAGTCCAGACATTATTAGGAAGCAACTGTTTCTTTTTTAAAGATGACTAGGACCAAACCTGGAATCCTTGACTTTAATTCTTTTGTGCTCCAACAAAAACCTTGAAAGAGAAATAAACTCTTTTCCTCCTGTCATCATAAATATTTGCAAACTGTTAGAGCAGATGTTTGTGTTTTTTGTGCTTTATTACAGTTAACAGCAGTGCAGTAACAGACACCGTCACATTAACCCAATGCATCATGGGAGATAGAGGGAAAAGCAGTGGTGCTGATACCGGACAGACTCACGCCTCCGAGCTCAACTATTTTATTCACTTTTTACCCAATGGATCCATGATTTCATGTTGAAGTCTAGTTCTGACCCTACCAGCTGGATGTGGCAGCAAAAATGGAGACCCATCAGACCAGACAACGCTTTTCCAATCTTTTAGAGTCCAGTTTTGGGTAAGCCTGTGTGAATTAGAGTCTCAGTTTCCTGTTCTTAGCTGACAGGAGTGGCACCAGGACAGGAGTGTGGTTTTCTGCTGTAGTCCATCTGCTTCAAGGTTTGTATGTTCAGAGATGCTCTCCTGCAGACTTCGATTGTAACCAGTGGTTATTTCTGTTTTAGACTATAACAGGGTTTCTGTGTGGCAAAATAAAGTTAATATTTGTTGAAAGTGGATTTTCATTGCTTTCTTTTTTTGTTAATGTTAAAAGAGACAATTTTAGGTATATTTACACAATTTTTATAGATACTGATCTTATTTATTGTCAACATGGCGAGTGTGTGTGTGTGTGTGTGTGTGTGTGTGTGGGGGGGGGGCATTTTCTTTTTCATAGGGGGGGGCCTTGCAAAAAATAATTGACAACCACTGATTTATTTAGAGCAAGTGAATTCTGTCTTTTTTGTTAAAATGTTGCAGTGATGAAAAAGTCAAGAAAGAAAACTTATTTTGCAGCGGGCGTCTGGGATTGTGTTTATCCTTACCATGACTCTCTTCTGAAACAACGGCTCCTTTGGGGCTGATTGTTGAAACATGACAGATTCCCTGTCTACCTGTTGTTGGGTCTTGATGAAAATAAGATTAAAGGTATGGGGACAGTGTCCAAGGGTAAAGAGAAATGGCTCTTCTGCTTTCATTGACTCGCTCTGCAGCCTAAATTAAATTGAACAGTTGATCCTCCAGAGGAAGCAGTTCCAAGGTTTGATTTAACATTATATAAAAAGTGGTGACATTAATTATCCTGGTGGATTTGACCTTCATGTCTGGACACCCCACACGTATCTATGCCTGCGCACGATCCAACCTAAAAATCAATCGGGTCCCTAAGAGCGCGGGCCAACGCGTCCCTGCAAGTGTGACCAAAGCCAGCTTGCAACACACTCACACGTGCAGCCCACAGCGCCTGTTCATCTGTCAGGAAGGTGACATCCTCGGATGAATTATGGGGACTGGTTGTCATCTTCTGCGGGGTCACGTACAAAATGGTGAACCGGACTGTGGGTCCCCTTCTCCTCACAGTATCACACGTCAGCCATTTTGGAGGTTGAAAGCCTCAGCGGGGGACCAAAACGACCTCAATTAAACCTCCATTAATATTAATACATTTTGTCGTTTCACACGAGTTGTTGCTAATTAAATGTGTCCCTGGCTGTATAATGGGGGTCAGACAGGGTCTTTCACATGAAGCTAATTCACTACATTACAGCAACCAGTCTGAGCTCAAGTCACAATCCAACTGGAGTGGGGTGGAGGGGGGGGGGGTGTTTTTCGCATAAACAAACATTTTCTGCGTGCACGTGTCCCTTCAAAGTTCTCTTTTGGCCTTCACTTGTGTCGCATTTTCCAAACATGAATCCCTTTTATGTTCAGGTTCATAAAAGTCTTTTATGAGCTCATTGTTCCACTCAAAGGCAAACATAATAAACACACATTTCAGGCTGTAAGAGGATTGAGGGATTGGACTTCCACTGGCGTTTCTCACCAGAGGGCTGCCGGGAGGCAACATTATTGTGTTTAACTCTGCGCTATCATGAGAGATGAGTTGATGCTGACCTGGGAGATTATCCAGACCCCCAGGTGGAAGGTCAGATAACAGCCCCCCCATGTCATATCTAATCAGGTTTATTGTACTGCAGCAGAGACGCTCACTCCCGTGCCGGCCCAGGCTCCAGATCACACTCTGCATTTACTGAATGACAAAACGGATCACGGAAACTCCCCAAACTGTTTGCGTATAGAAATTGATCCTCATTGTGTTTGATGATGAAGTTCTAAGCTGTGCCATCGGCTGGACGTGACTCAGCCAGAGAGAAAAGGCTGAACTCTGCGGTGACTGTCACCGGCGCCAACAAGGCAATCATCCAGAACTACAATAGCGGGTCTCTGATGTGTGTTTGGGAAGCACTCAGAATGACCTTATCTGCAGAATTCCATGCTGAAAATAAGCTATAATAATGCCAGGGCTCCTTTGTTTGCATGGGACGAGAGATTTGAAGCTGCAGCCAGCTTGACCCCCCCCCCTCCCCTCCCAACAATGGACGGCGGCCACTGCAGGAGCAAGTGAGCACTTCCACTCAAACACCAGTGTGTGAACAAAAGCTGTCCAGCTCTCCGCAGAAGCTCAGCCATTATTGGGTCTTTTTTTTTTTTTTGTCATTTGTGCTTGAAATGACAGCGACCCTGAGCTAAGAGAGGACTGCATCTCTGCACAGCTCTTCTCTCTCACATTAGTAGACACTCTTTTCGCTTTGATTTTTCATCTGCTGCTCCCGTCAGCCTCGCCTTCCTCTTTTCATCAGCCTCCAACCAAATCCCTTCAAAGTCAATTATTTTCCCACCTTCGCTGAAGGGGTCAAAGTTAAAGGCACCAGTTCCCCTTCCCCTGCAATAAAGTTCAGGGAGTAATAAATAAACATGCATGCTTTGTGTTGCATTCTGCATGTCTAGATTGAATTAGACTGCATTATAGTTGACGAGAGCGAGGCTGTCATTAGGAAGCCGCTGCCTTATGGGGTCACAATCCTGCGATTGGCGTGGGTGGATGGTAGAAATGTCCCCGAGTATCAGACTGGTCCGCTAATGGAAGTGTGGAAACCTGAAGGGCAAAGCTTTTGCGCGTGTTGTCAAAACAATCACAGAGCGTCTCCATGAAATGTTCCTGGTTCCTACAGTTCAGCGTTTCTAAGCGCTTTCCATCCGGCAGAGGAAAAAACAAGGAGACATCATAAAACTCCAGGCATTAAACAAGCACGACACAGCCGAGTCTGTAAAAATGAAATATTTTAATTGGTGGTTTTTAGGTTTCATTTTTGCAATCATAGGAAACAAACCCAGAGAGATTCATACAGCAGAAAGCAGGGACAGACCCGACACAAATCCAAAAACATAAATCTTTATCGCACTCTCTTCACAGATCATTAAAAAGGGAGGAAGTTGGTGACACCTGCAAGGCTTCACTGTCACAAAAAGAATTGCTTAAGACACCAGATACACACAGTGATGACTTTAAATCATTAAATGTGTCATTACTGCATCAGTCAGAGAGTGTTATTACTTTCAAACACTGATCGGGAGCAGGATTTAGCATCTTTATATCACCTGAAACTGGAATGCTGAAAAGAAAACATCATAGCCATGAACAGCAGATTTGTAAAAACGCCATAATTTAAAGTTTCTGGGGTCTAAGCACAACCGTCTGTAAGCCTAACTCTAAAAAACTAAAGTTATTGAGGTGTTTCAAGCCTTCAGTTCAACTAAACACATTGAGGGTGGGACTGATGCAGTCTAAATACGAGAGTATCTCTGTTCTTATAAAATGTTTCATTTATTTTAGAGACATAGAACTGGATGAGCCCTCATCATCCATCTTTTTTCTCCCTTTTAAATGATTTAAAAAGAAGTTGATTGGAGGGTTTCAAATACAATAGCTGTTTTTTTTGAGGAATATGCAGTTTGACAACAGGATGCAAAAATACATTTAAAAAAAAGACTGAAAAAAGGAAGTAGGTTGCATGCATCATCTGATGACACTGACCTGGGCTACATTCAGTTTAAATTAGATCCTTTTTGTCTTCTTCTTGTCCCACTTTTACCTTCTTTGCTTGCTGACTTTTTTTTTATTGCTCTCCGTTGCTAAAAAGCATCGAGGGAAATGAATCCAACTCAAATCCACTTTTGAATCTGAATCGTTTCCCTCGTTGCATCTAATTCAGCCTCTTTTCCAGCGACTCATAAAATGTAAATGTTAAAAAAAAATGTAATCAACAATGAAGCTCTTAAATTTATACTCTATCATGGGTCATCAGTAGCATGAATGGCTTTGTCTGAAGCAATTATAATAAAAAAGTCACTTTTTTTGTTTTATTGTAGCTTATATGCCGACCAACTGCCAAAGATAAACAATTTTTTTATCTCATCACTTTGCACATTCTGCGATTCGCTAAAATTTTACTTTTATTTTTTGGATTTGTCTCCTAATAAACAGGTTGCGTTACCAGATTACTCAGTTATCATAGGGATCTATTTGCAGCAAAAGTGAGGGAAATGTTCACCCCGGGCTAAACCGGCTAGCCAATCTTTGCCAACACCTGGCACGGTCTACAGCTTTACTTTGGCTTTGCCCGGAGCAAACATTTATCAGTCTGAGTAAACAGGTTGACCCCTGTGGGATAATATAAATACTTTTGAAGATAAGACGAGCAGCTGGGTAACAAATTCAAAAAAGAAAATGATGTTCTGGAATTCCCTGGAAGGTTTGCATAAGGAGAACTGCTTGACCAAATCAAAACTGAGTCAATTTAGACCTGCAAACTTCTGGAAAAATAAAAAATAAAAAAAATAAATCAAAGTTATGGATGAGGTTTTGGAAGAAATAAGAAAATAATGAACAAACAGGGGAGGTAATTATTAGCTTGCATCGCTGCTTTTGGAGGAACTTTGTTGTGCAGCCTCCACCAGCAAACAGAACCAAAGGAAAAAGATAATTGGTCATGAAACCAGCCGCTCTCAGCAGACATCCTCTGTCAGTCAGGCACACTATTTACAAAGGCATACACTTATGCCCAACAGGCATACTGTACAGATTATTTACACACTCACACACGGACTCACAAGTAGTCAAGAGAAATTACTTGTAGTATAATGCAGACATAGTATCTGGCAATAATTACGTTTGACTATGATCCCAGAACAAAGAGGCACTCTGCTGCCTCGCTCGTCAGAGTGAAACCAGCTAAAAGACAGATCACATTAATGAACTACAGGCCACCAGTGCTTCTGTGTTTGCCCTTTCTGTAGGTCGGGAGGAGACTTTATGAGACTGCAGCTTCTAAAATGCAGTTTAAGAAAAAAGAAAAAAAAAGGGCTAAAAAGGCCACCCACTACATTAAGAGCTCACATTGCCATGGTGACCGGTAGTTCCGCAGCTCCAATCTCCAGCTTTTTGTCTGAGTTAAGGCTTCCAAAGCGCTTGCTGCTCTCGCTGCACAGTTCCTGGCAACAACCCACTGCAGAACCCCCCCCATTGCCTTTAATGTCTCTGCACCTATGTGAGACTCAGCACTGTAATTGGATGCCATTCTCTGCAGGATCAAGACCACCCCCTTAAAAAAAAAGGAGAAATGATGAACTTGTTAAGCAACAGTAGCTTTGGGAAACCTTTAACAGAAACACAGGCGAGCTCCGCCGCACTAAGCAAGGCTTCAGTAATGGCTATGGTCCGTTCATTTGTTCATCCGTCCAATCCTTTTGACTTATAAAACAAATTAAAAAAAAAAGCAGAAATAAAAGGAATATTTAGGCAGCAACGTTGGTCTTTAGAGTTTTTACAATTCTGCTTTTAACAAAGCACAAACTAAAATCCTCCTTAAAAACGAGATTATTTCAGGGCCAAAGCATTTTCTGGGATGAAATGGCTGATTTATGAAAGCAAAAAGCTTCTCTTAAACAACTGAGTCCAACTTTTCCCGGCGGAGTCTCTCGTGTTCTCCCACCCTTCGATTTGTTCAAAGCTATCAGCTCACTTTCATGGCTTTCCCAGGTTTTTTTTGTTTTGTGCTGCGGCGCGAGGATTACTGGGGAATTCACAGACTTGTTCTCAGTGTCTCTCAGGTTCCACATCGGGCCACAGAGAAGGAACTCAGGAGAAGGCAAGAGACCTGGTTTGTCAGGATCGTCTAAAAATGACCCCCCCCCCCAAAAATAGTGATGTAATGATGGACAGAGAAATGCAAAGAGAGGGGGGGTAAGGGCAAATGGGTCTCGCAACAACTGGTCAAACCTCGGTAATGAGAGCTGACGCAATTGACCAGGCTTCGGTTTCTATGGCAACCCACTTGGATTTCCACAGCTGGACTCTCTGGAAAGTCCGTTTATTCGTCCATCATTCCTTTGGGTCTTGTATGCAGACGCTTGCATGTACTTGTATTCACACGACAGACGCAAGTCTGTTGTTTCTCCTCTCTCTGTTGCTACCAGCGATTGATGATCTGGCTCATGTAGTCCTCGGTGGGGAGTCTGCTGCCCGCCTCCTCTGTTCTTCCTCCCTCTTCGCCTTCCTCCCGCTCCTCCTTCCCCCCTTCACTGTCCTCCGACGTCAGCACCAGGTTCTGCTGGCTGCGGGAGGGCCACAGGCTGACGCCCAGGCCCTGGTGGCTCTGCTGCATGTGGCTCTTGAAGCGCTGCTGCCGCCTCTCCTGCTGCCGGGTGAACTGGTAGCGCTGCTGGAAAAGGTCTCTGGCGTAGTCGTAGAGCTCCATGTCCAGCTCGTTCAGCTCCTCGATACGCTGGATCTGTCGAAGGTGTGGCAGAAGACATGTTGAATGGGGTGTAAACAAAAGGAGGGATTAATAAATGAGACAGATTAAACCCACTAAAAATAAAACAATTAGCACAATTGACAAAAACAACTGGAGAGAAAAGCCTTTAAGTCAATCTTTGGAGCCACTCCAATGAAAATCGTGGTTCTAACATGTTCTTGTGGCATTTTTCTCACGATGAAAGACGTATATTAAGAAAATGAAGCTTAAAATGTCTCCGCTCCATTTTGACGCATCCACTCAGACGACTAAATCTGTGTATTCATTTTTGTTGCATCTGTAATGTTGGAGTAGGGGTTTATGGGGCTGTAAGCTAGCAGGAAAAATTGTAAACAAAGAGCTCTCAGCAACAGGGAACGATTGGTGACACATCAACAGTTCCGCCCACAACTCGGAGGAGAAATTTCTAATCAACCCCCGCCGCTCTGCAGAAACTATGTCCTAGAAAACGAGACAGGTTCTCTGATTAGTCCTAAAAAGGACCAATAGGAATGTTTTTACAATAAATCAAAAGATGATGGGAGTGGAACTTTAAGGGTAAAGGCCCTGATGCCACATTTCAAAGCAGCAAAGTCTCCAAAACAAACTGTTGACTCTCAGATGAATCTAAAGTAACCATGTCAGATCAGTTTCATCCCCCTTCAGTGCGACGCTTTATACAACTAATGCAGTTTTGACAAAGAAAGTCTTACTGAGTTTGCTTGTTTGCATCAGACACAGGTGAGGATGGATTAACCAGTTCTTACCTCCTGCATCGTGTGGGTTATGTTTCCTTTTACAGCTTGGGTGACATTTACTATCAGACAGTTTCACGTCAAAAAGGTCCGTTTAAAAAATGAATCATGATCAACACAATGCCAATTTAATACAATTTAAAGGTGTGAGGTTTAGGTTGGTAACTATCCACAGCTGTCTTGATTTGAGTTAATTATCCTGTGTGTATGTAAGTCTCTAGTTTTTAGTTTGTCATTGTCGGGTCATCTACTGTCATCGCTTTGGTTTGCCACGGGTTTTGCTTGTTCAAGTTTATTGATTAAATGTTTGAGTTTCTGCCACCGAGCCCGTCTCCTGCATTTTGCGTCCTCACCACCAGTTCCTTACACGTTTTATTCAATATATGATGTTTCTGTGGAAAAGAAACAAAAGCTATGTGTTTTTAAATAAACTTTATGACATAAAAAGCTGTTTTACATGAGCTATTATCCTATAAAAGCAAAAAGCCTGTAAAAACTAAATGAGCTGAAAGTCTGCCCAAACTGCAGCCTAACAGCAATCTGCTGCAAAAAAAAATTGGGCGGATGATTAGACAATGACATGGGGGACATTATCAGATATCACAATGGTTAAATATAATTTGCTTGATAAATTGATTCCCTCTTAAGCGTTTATGTGGAAACAACAGCTGCTGCGGTCACGCTACAAAGCCTGAGATGATTTTCCCTGGAAAGACGCTCATCACTTCAGCACGATCCTAAAATAGGTAACGTTAGGAATACTGAACCCAAGATTTTTTCCCAAAAGCCATCTGAGCTTCAAAAAAATATAGAAAAAATACTCCGAAGCAACCGTAAAAGAAAAACAAAAAAAAAAAACCTTTTGGTTTTATAAAGAACACGAGGTTGGCTGTCCTTGACTGTGGACAAAACAAAACCACAATGCTGCAGACTCCTGGCAGAGCAGAGGCACAGAAATGCATGAAAAGAGATGGAACGGAGAGATTAGAGCGGTAGAGACAACAGAAAAGCGTTTCACATTTGCTAGTGCGACGCAGCTGGCTTTATTGGAGTGCAGAGCTGCAGTAAGGGAATCCAGCAGGATGAGGGAAATGTGTTTAATTAGGAGAATCCCTTTGAAATCGGCCGCCGAGTGCTGGATAGCATTTGCACGCGACAACAGAAGGAAGAGACATGATGTGTGGAGGCTAATAAGAGATTGTGATCAGCAGCAGGAAGGACAGCAAGAAGCCAGACAGCTCAAAGGCTTCGACTATCAAAGAGCGCCCATCAGGTCTCTCAGAGGCCAGTTTCAATCAGAAAAAAACTCACTGGATCTTTGAGCCTGGAGGAGCAGTGAAAATCAAAAAAACTGAAACTGGAAAGTTTTTTTTTTATCTTAAAGTCCCACTACGATGAAAACTGTGTTTTTAACATGTTCTTGTGGTTTTTCTCTGATGATGAAGGACATATATATATATTTAAAAAAAATTAAGATAATTTCTTCGTTTAAAATCATTGTGAATCAGGAGCAGACAAAAAAATTACACAGAAAAAGATCGTATCTGTGATGTAGAAAATAAGATGGGTGGGCCTCAAGCTCCTTTCTGATGCATCCACTGATGCATCCATGGACGTCTTGGTTTTCCTCGTCTGACCTGGCATCTGGCTATAAACCTGTTCAGCTGGATAGCTCCGACATTGCTCGCCATTTTTGTTGAACGCCAGTAGTAGCTTGGAGGTGCTAGGAGCTAAACAGATGGGTGACAGGAAAAGGGTGCGGCTTGCTTCGTTCTAATGAACTCCTGCCGCTCTGCAGAAACTATGTTCACGGAAAACTGCCACTGGGAACCAATTTAAAATAGATTAAAGATGATATTCAATGGCACAATATCAAGCTTTTTTTAAAAAAAAAGATTCATTTACATTTTTTTAAATAAGTCTCTAAGACTTTAGGAAAGGACCCTTTTTTTTGTAATAATACCTCTGCCCACATTTCATCTCCTCTCAGAGTGAATGGTTTTGGTGTGTAAATCAGAAGATGCTGTGCACTGCTGGTTTTTTTTTCCTTTTTTGCAGGAAACTGAGCTTAAGAACTTCTACACTGAACAAATCAAAGTGTGAAAAACCTGTTTGAAGCTTATTTTTTTTTAAAAGCACTGCACACTCTTGGTATATCTTCCTGTTTTGAATTTAGAAGCTTTTCTTCAAAAATGATTTCATTTTTTTAGGGGGGCGGACATTGATTTTCCCTTCAACATGTCAATTTCTCTTAAAATTTGGAATAAAATCCAGAAACGAGATCTGTTGTGTGCCTTCTAAGGTGTTGCAGAAAAAAACCAACTACAGGATGAGTTGATGTGAAAACAACAGGCTGCAGCTGGAAAATAAGGGAAGGGGATTTTATGCAAACTTGGCTTGAATCTGACTTTGCAGAAAATGCTGGTAATTGGTGGGAAGAGAATCTGCAGGAGATAAGTGGGATCTGCTGTGATGTGGTTGGCTACCCATTTAACTGCTTGGGTACAGAGTGTTTATAATTGAGTTTGTGCGTCTGAAGTTATTTAAGTTGCTTGAGTAACGGTCTGTGAAGCTTTGATTTATTCCCAGCAGAGGAAAGCAGTGATTCTGTGACGGATTCGTTCAGTTTAAATGCGTGCCCCGACATTAAAGCCACTCAGTTGGTGTGTTTAGATAAAGAGGGCGAACTTTACGTGGCTGCAGAGGAGTACTTGAACGCCTCCCTCTGCTCTTTGCCGGAACAACCAGCCGCTGAAGTTCACAAAAGAGGAGAAAGTCCATTCTTCTGCAGACTCTAATGGCTTCATGGAAACTAATTATGTAGAGTTATTGGTACTGTTAAACAACTGAATAAAAAGCATATTTCTCTCGGACAAGTAAAATAAATGGAGTGCAGCTGAAACTGGACATAAAATGCAAGCTCTCTGCAATCAGGTCCTGATTGCACTGACCGTGGTGTTATCCAGGTCCACGCCTGCAGCCCGGGTGCTGTTGTACTGCATGAACGGCCTGATGAAGCGCAACCTGAAGGTGCGCTCAAACAGAAACTGGGTTTTCCTCTGGTACTCCGTCAGACCGAAGAAGGCCATGTCACGCAGGTTCTTCTTGGCCGACTCCAGCAGGAGCTGGGACCTCTTCTTCTCCGGGACGGTGGACATGTTGTAGCAGCCGACGAGACTCAAGTCTGCCAACATACGAACCTGAGAAACGTGGAAAAAATGAAGCAAAAGAGGTTCTAGAGGTTTAACACATGTAACAAACAAAATGTAATTACCTTAAATATGAAGATAAAAACTAAACATAGATACATTGATGTAAAAAGTGTCAAGTTGTCACTAGGTCACATGAACAATTCATATCCTAATTTCTCTAATTAATTGCCTTAGTTGCAACAAATCCTGGTATATGAGCAAACCCCTCTGCTTCTGCACACAGAACCCCTCCAGCAAAAAAAAGGTCTTATTTTCTGTTCTGCAAGCAGATTAATCTTGACAAAAAGTTTTTCAGTAGCAAAATGATCTTAGTTTGAGAGAACTTGTCTAAGTGAATTGGATTTTTTCTTATAAGAATGTTTGACACTTTTTTTTTTTATTTGAAGAAAATTTTCACATTTTGAGAATTGTTGACTTATTATTATTATTAAGACCCTATGAAACCAAATCACTTCCTTGGTTAGGGTTAATTAGTATTTGTATTCCTTTATATACTGCGTTGGTGGAGAAACTAAAGACATTGAACGGTCAAAAGACTGGCTCTCAGGAAAAAAATAAACGCTCTTAAACACTAGCGTCAGTCACGCCACACAGACGACACGCCCACTGAGCACAGTGTCCATCAACAAACAAAAGTTCTAAATTCATCAAAGCTTAAAGACCTACTGGGATGAAAATGTTTTTGGTGTTTGTCATGTTCTTGTGACATTTTTCTGATAATGGAGGACATACATAAAGAAAATTTTGGGTTAAAAATGTATAACCCAAAATCGTTGTGATTCAGGAGCAGATGAAAAAAATTCTATTTAAAAAAAGAGCGTATTTGAGATGTAAAAAATATGCTGAGTGGGCAACAAGCTTCCTGCTCTGCTCCACCCAGCAACAGAAAGGGAAAGGGGGCGGGGTTGCTCTGTACCAATGGTCCCGCCCTCAACTCAGAGGCAACTTTCTAATAAACTAATGCTGCTCTGCAAAAACTATGTCCTAGAAAACAACTGATTTTTTTTAAATTTTGGCTCAAAATGGCACAATCATAATTCAAAGACCACTGGGAACGCTTTAGCAATATATCAAAAGATGAATAAACTTATGCAAGGCTGCGCAAGAAATTCAAGATATTCAGTGGACATCAAATAATGTCAAATAGGTTTTGACAAATAACTCACCAAAATGGAAAAACACTGAAAATCTCATTTAACCTGCAACTTTTCTACAGTAATTATGACGATTAAACAATGAGCACCTCAGCTTTAAGAGTTGCATTTTCTAGCAAGAAATTCAGAAATGTGATCCAAAAATATTGAATTGAATGTAAAAAAAACTGTCTTCCCACCATCTAATCATCATTATCACATTATGTGAGGACTCTTTACATCCCCAATCCCCAAAGTGCACAAAAACAACCTAGTTTTCTGTTAATGCTGCTTTGAAAACAACAAATTTTGTCATGACGGACTTTTCTCAAAGAACAGTGAAGAAACAGGAACAGAAACAGCTGATTTAAATTCCCAAGAGAACACGTTGAACTTGCTGGTCCTTCAGGATGCATTAAGTTTCGAGTGCTGGTGTCATATATAAGTCAGGGACTCTCAATAATTGGAGCTTCAGGCTCAGATGAAGATAAGCTGGTGGACACAGTGAGGTGAGAAACTAGGAGATGGTGAGGAAGAAATAAAAAAGATGCGAGTCAGGCTGGATTTATGGCCAGCAGGCAAACTTCTACCTGTGTGAGAGTGTTATCTGGACAAGTGTGCATCTTTTTAATGTTCCTTTTTCTTACTTAAGTTAAGTTCAAAACGAGTTTTTATGAGCACCCGGGAAAAAGAATGCATTCTTTAAATTCATTATTGAGAATAAGGTATGACACTGAAGCCGGATATACTTCCAAAAATACTGTTTAAAGTGAGCACATCGGCATAAACCAGACCGGACTGCAGGTGAAATTATACCTGCCGGTTGTTGGCCAGGTTGTACGGACAGTCCATGAACTGCTGCAGAGTGCACCCCGACCAATCGGAGCCCTCGTAACAGGAGGGCAGCTCTTCTAGGGTCGGGGTCCGTCCATCGCACATGTGCAGTGACGTTTTCCACGTGGCCCCTCGCTGCACGTGCCTCCACTCGCTGAGGTAGCGGGACACGGGGTCCCTTAGGAGAGTGATGTAGTAAAACTTCCTGTTTGGGGGCAAAGGGAGGACAAGAGAGACAGAAGGGAAGAGAGCAAAGATTAAAAATGACGCTGATTAAAATGAAAAGTTCAAGTGATGTATATTTAACATTTCAGTAAGAGGAGTAATACATGCTAACTCAATCCAATCGAAAGACTTAAGCTCAGGGTTAATTACATTGCAGTTTCGCAAAATCAATAAGTCTGCACAGATCAAGTTGCTCCATAGAGATGAGAAATGCAAGTCAAAAATTGTAGCAGAGAAAAAAAAAACAAATCTCTTAACCACATGTAATTCCAATCACAACCATGGGGTGGCAGTATCTGCAATGCTTTACAGAGTCAGATCTACATCCTTACATGTCAGAGCAAAAGACAAAGGTACTCCTCTGAGCGATGTTATATTGGTTTATGAAAAGCAGATCTGTGATGCGCAAATGAGAAAAGAAACATGAGGAGGAGGAGGAGAGGGAACAAAGTTCAGGACACAATCTGCCGGAAGAGAAACTGCTGGCACAAGCACATCTGCCTCTGCGACACGCAACTCCACACTGCAAACATCCTTACGTCTCCCGCTCACAGTAAACATCTTTCCTCACGCTTTACACTCCGCGTATGAGGCCTGTCGCTGACTTTACCACTGGCTTTGGCTGTTAAGTACCGGTCCTGCTGCATTGCATAGCTCAGTGTTTTAGTGGGGACACTCCCGCTTGAGCAGAAAACCTTTTCAGGCCTTCACACTACAACTAATTAATGAAGTCTAATCAATCAACACACCCTCATTAACGCCACACTTACACGTGCACGTGTGACTATGTGATGCCAGCCCACCTGAAAGCCGCGCACGGACTCGTCGGTGCAGCAGACACACGCCGGTTAAAGAGGGAAAGCACACACACACACACACGGGCAAACACGCTCTGCTGTTTGCAACATGTCACAGGAATGTTTGCAGAGGGAGTTTTTGTGCGCTGCTGACAGGACTCCACAAAACCGCCTGGTTCGCACAAGCCGGCCTCAAATTCACACACTGTCTCTCCGCTTTCATCGCTAAATCTTTGGCTTCACGTGACAAAGCGCCCGGCGAGAGCAGAGCGGTTGCTGGGAGGATGTAAAGCCCAAAGTGTCAAGCAAACAGTGGCACCGTCTGGATAATAAAAAAAAAAAAAAAGCCAAAGTCCAACCAAATCCAGCATTAGTCAAGCAGATCCTGGACAAACACAAGTGCTAAATCCTAAACCTAGCAGTGCTGAGCAGATGCTGTACAGTAAAAGCAGAAATTCATCAATGGGTGAAGCAAACACACAGATCCGAGAAGATGAAACGAATCAAGAAGCAGCAGGGGAATCGTGGACAATCAGGAGGATAAACCTTCAATCCAGCGGCAGCTGGGTGGTCCCAGGCAACAAACCAAACGCTTCTTCAATCCCAGCGACAGCAGGGGGATCACAGCCATAAATACGAGTTCCTAAACTCCAAATCCCATCGGTGTTAACCCAAAATCTCTCCCTTCACCTCCAATCTTGCCCCTATCTTATGAAAAGCGGGTCGATGTGAAGTCTGCAGGGGACCGAGGTGCATTATGGAGATTCCTCTGATGACATTAACAGGAACACTCCCAGAAGTGTGATGTGTGTGTGTGTGTGTGTGTGTGTGTGGGTGTGTGTGTGTGTGTGTGTGTGCTCCTGCTGTGTGTCTGAGCAAAAATATGGCTATTAAATCAGTGATGACATTTCCCCTCCTAGTTTCCCCACAGAAAATAAATAAATAAATAAAACTAAAAAATAAAAGAAAAAGAGAGAGAAAAGCAGGCAGACTTTTGGGCCTCCACTGCACAGACTGGAAAGGAGAAAGACAACAAGGAAACAGAAAAAAGGAAGGACTGAGAAGAGGAGGAGGAGAATTTCAATTAGTTTTCTAATACTGTGAAAGCAGTGAGGGCCCCAAGCCCAAGTGATTTATCAAAGTTATGGCTCCAGCTATAATGAAGGCTCAAGCATATTACTTGGTGAAGAAAAAACAAAAAACATCAACAACAGCAAAACAAGCACACAAACTCACAGGATGTGTTTTAAACCACACACACGGGCCTCAGCGTAAACCCTAACAAACGCTCTCAAGCGGCGTTCCTTGCCTGTCGCGACCTCCAGGTCAGGCAGACATTTAGTCTGGCTGCAGACTCAGATCCCCAGGTAATGATGTTCCAACCTGCACACATTTGCCGCCTCGCCGGCGAGCCCCTTCCTCCTTCCCTCTCCACTCTGAGCAGTGCAGCAGACACCCAGCAGCTCAGGCAGGCGCAGGTGATACTGCTTATAGCTGGAGCGCTTGTAAAATTCACTTCAAAGCTAATGTTAATGTCAGTCAGTCCGTCACTGCACAGATTTAAGATTGTCGTCCTCTGGCCGAGAGCATAGAGTTAAAAAAGTGGTGCCCTAAGGGGGGGGGGGGGGGGGGGGGGTGCTCTCAGAGACTCCATCTACCTGCTGTAAAATTATAACTAAACCTCCAAGAAATGGAAAAGGCGTACTTAACAGATGCCGGGAAAAAATTTGCATTAATAAGTTCAGAAATGTCTCGGTCTCGTTCGCCTTTTTGATTTATTCAGCTCGACTGACTGCAGGGCACAACGGAGAGACTGAAACACTGCAGGTGAACAAGTTTTGTCTTTTTTTTGTTGCCATCTTTCTATCCTGGCTCTTGTAACCAAATCTAAAACGGAAGGCTGAGCGTGCAGCATGACGCCGCCAGGGTGAGAAGGAAATCTTTCTTCCATCCTTCCTTTTCAAAGATGTTACACCCTCCTTTCCCCTTTCTCTCTCATAATGCATCTATTTGTTTCAAGGTGAAGAGAAAATACTATGCATGACAGCATTTTTTATGCCTTGTCGAACTATAAATACTTAAAAATCTTTACTTTTTTGGGATACTTGTGTAAACACAAGCTGCATTACTACAAATACCGTCAGGAAAATGCGATGCAGCTCTGCATTCATGAGAGCTTGGTAGGTCTTATCAAGAGGAAACACTTTATGCCTGGTCCGGTTACGCTCTCTGAAGAGCCTGTTTCCTGTGAGCCACAAATCATCCTGTTTGACTTTCTCTTTAACCCTCACTTCCCTTCTCTAAATCTTCGCCTCTCTGGTCCTGTCTTTGCCCTCCTCCTGCTCTGGTCTCCCTGCATGTCCTTCGTTTGGTCAAAATCTAAACTAGAAATTTGAAGTGAGATTCAAGTTTGGAGAAATGAAAAAGCAAAACCTTCAGAATTTTATTTGAAACATTTTAGTTAATGTGCTGTAACATAAAAGAGATGGTAACTACAGTGCAGCAAAACACTATATTACCCTTTTAGAAAGTTGCAAGTCTGCAAAATGTTCTCCACATATGCGATAATAGCCACAGCCCCAGGCTGTGCACGGCAGCCATCACTCACTAATCATCTCTGAGGGTCTATATATCTAAACTTTTTATTTTCACAGCTTAAAATGTATATATGCATATATATTTTAAGCTGCATCAGAAAAAAACTATGTACTTTGTGTCCAAAAAGATTCTCTCAGAGGGTTTTATTGTATTTTTTTAATCATAAGTAGTCTGTGCAAACACCACTGCATTTGCTTCCAATGATGTGGGAATGGTCACTAGTAAAGTTTTCATTCAAAATTCAACATAAAGGCCTAAAAAAAAAGATCTTAGCTTTGAATTTTTAGGTTTACAACAATCATAAAAGTTATGGCATACACTGTAATTGTGATTCCTCTTGGAATAAATCATTGGGACAGTTTATTGGATGTTCAGCTATTAACATTTTGCCGTTAGTTTGACCTGGTCTTTGCTTTAGTTAAGGATTTATACATTTTTCTTGCATCCATAAACTTTAGATCTTGGTTATAAAACATAAAAACAATTTGATCTAGATTTTTGTCATTTTTCCAGCAAAAGATTTGACCAAACAGAGTTGAAGTTTCAGGTTTACTGTTGAACTATTGTGTCATACAAGGAAAAAAGCTGGCGTTGTATAATGATGGGTATCAAGTATTGCCACAAAAAATGGTTTTAAAAGGTAAATCGTAAAGTAGTAATAACATTCGAAAAGGCCCCAAACTTTAGGGTTAAACATGTTTGGAGCAACATGTTTAAAGGCCAAAAAACACTGTCCCAAGAAGTAACCCAAGTGTTTCTGCCTTTTTCAGGGTTTTTAGATATTTGAATATCAACCGACAGATATCCACTCTAGGGTTGGGCGATGTCCCTTAAATTGGCCGTTGACGATGTTTGCTGTCAACCATCGGGATGGACGATGACATCGTCGGGGGGGGGGGGGGGGGGGGTATTTTTACATTTTTCGTTCTTATATAAGTGCTATTCGTTTTTTTGCTTTTTTCATTTTATTTCCCAACTAATGACTAATCCGCGATGATCCAGTATAAACTGAGGGAAGTGACTTTAACAAAAAAGTAACAAACAAAATAGAAAAGAAGTAGTCCGCTCCCGCACTTCACTAGTGAAGTGGACCGGCGGAGCGCGGATTTACAGCTTTGTGTTTTAGGGGAAGGGGGGGGGGGTACATGAGCGGTATGTGTGGGAGATTTAAGACTGCGATCCGTCCCGCAGCTCTAGGGGTACAAGCATCCGAACTCAGAACCGGGTCTAAAAGTGTGTGTCTGTGCACAGTTCGGATCGTCAGCACACACAGCGGTTTGAGCTTCAAAGCAGAAATGTCGCTCAGTCCTTAGAAAACATTCAAACAATCACGTGGATTTGTGTTTCCAGTCGTGTCCCGACTAAATAAAGGCTGATGTTATTCTTACATGTTTACGTGCAGCCAGCATGCAGCGCCACCCAAAGCTAATGTTGTTAGCCCGTGTTAGCATACTGCTAATCCTGGCTTCGTTCAGAAAAAACACTGACCACACGGATTAAAATTCAAATGATGAGCGAACAGGTGTTTCATAATAACCGTAACATTATTAAAAGCAGGTTTAGAAGATCGTCTCGTATATTACCGAGCTGGCATGTCAATGTATATAGCCGCTCGGCGCTGTTTAACAATGTTTTGTATTGAATTGTTACATACAATAAAGTTTGAAAAAAAAAAAAAGCCGCTCGGCGGAGTTTATATCCTTCCGTTTTTCAAACCCTACTGCGCATGTGCGAATGATTTATTCCGACCGAAAGTGTGACCTTAGTGAACGTTTTTATATTCTGAAAACATTTTTCTGTGCCATGTACACGGTTGGATTCTAATCTGACCATTGATCCCATCAAGATATTTTGTACATGTAACCGCGGCTTATGGTGTCGACGCGCAACGTGGCGGGGGCGTGGCATCACGATGGTGGTCTCTCCATCGGGATGTCAGTCACCCATCACGATGGACGATGATATCGTCCATCGGCACAACCCTAATCCACTCACTATCTGAAGCTGCATTCATCCATTTGCATGAAACATTGCATTTGAGGAAGCTAAGACATTAAAAAAAAACACATCATTCGATTGTAAGAAGAAACCATTTGAAGAAATCTTTGAGATAATCTTTTTTGCTTTGCCGTGCCACCCACATCTTAAAATAAGTCACTGCGGCGTTCTGCAGGCTTCTGTGAAGTCGGAGCTTGATCATTTACCCAGTTTCCTTCTTTTTTTCTCACTTTTGGCCGAACTTTCTGGACTAAATTTTATTACAAAATTAGAGGGTGAGACAAAGGCCAAACAAAATTCCGTGCATAATGCAGGAAATCAACTTAACCGCCATGGATGCATGTGTAGTTTGGAAGGAAAAACCCGAACAAACACGGCTTTGTAAGAAACATCGCACAATGTTCTTCAACGTAAATCCCCAGGACTCAAGAATGAAATAATAAATTCTGCACTCGATCGGGTTCTGACCTGGCACAGCTGGTTTAAAGTAAACAGCTTTGGAAGAACGTGTGGGTTCAAAGGGTTAGATAGCAAGAAATGACGTAAAGACTACTCTTGTTTTTCCACACTGAAGCCTCCCTAGAAAGAGATCGTGTCAGGTTCATGTCCCAAACAGCCTCCCCTCAGAGGGACAGGGACGGGTCTGCTCCTCTGGAGACGCACTGACCAAAACCTTTCCCATCAGAGAGAGAGAGAGCGGCGCTGATTCTCCTCCCAGGACAGGGATGATGCAAAGCAGCCTGTTATTCCTGCTCATCGTTTCAAAGAAAAACTTGATCAGCTGAAAGCAGACACTTGACAGGATGTCATTGTGCATTTTGTGCTTCCTGCTTCACTGCTCGACCCCATGAATTGGCAACCATCCGTCACACGGCCTGAGCGAGGCGCTCGGTCAGAAAGAGAAGAAAAACAATCGGAAATTAAATTGGTTACATCGGATCCTTTTACAGGCGGCCAGACCTCCCTCGCGGGGGTTTTATTTCCTTGGGTGTTCAGACGCAGCATGGAAAGTGCAGATCCAAAATAAAAAAGCAAAAACAAGAAGAGAAAACTGATGTATCTGCAACAAGAAAAACACTTTTTTTTTTTTTTTTTTACATAGAAAAGCCTGCAGGCTCCATATGACTTACACATAACAGAAATAAATAAACGTCTAGGTTTATATCAAATGTTTATGCTTCACTAATAGTATTTCCAGTAATTTAGCTACTTTATTTAAAAAAATATCTATGACTGTGAAAATTACAGGTAAGAGGTGATTGGTGCTATATTTACATACGTGTCTAATAAATGTGTGTTTATTTACCTCTCAAAAAAGCCAAAAACAAAGATTTCCTCCTAAAGTGACAGAAAAGTTAGTCAGATTCTGACAAAGCCTCAACTCTGTTCTGCTAAGAAAGTTTTTGCACGGAGGCTGGGAGTTTGCTCTATCGGGGAATGCTCTGCTGGAGCTGGCAAGCATCTCTGCTGTGTATGCTGAGGCACGGAAAAGACTCGTGGAATGTGCTGCCTGAAAAAGCAGAGGAAATCAACCATCACTGTGTGTTTGTCTCCAACCCTGCGAGCACTCCGAGAGCCAAGCAACATGCCAGAACTTGACTGCCTCAGAGTCCTTCCTGTTCCCCTACTGCCAAACAAAAAGAGGAACCCACCTACATTCAGGCATACTGAAAGCAATTAATCATCCAGTTGTGCGTGACAAAAACACGCCAGGTATTTTCTAAGGCTTCAGGGTATGGACAACCGAGCCCCACTGAACATGTGCCTTCTTTCATCTCAGCTTCCCTGAGAATCTGACCCATCTTGCCTCCCTCACCCGGCCTTCCTCCTCTTCCTCCTCCTTCGATCGTCATACCATGGCTGCCGTTTCTTACAGTGTATCCTGGTGACGCACTGAGACAGACAGAAATAGACGGTTCTGTTTCAGAGAAGCTCTGAAAGGGTTCGTGTCTGGCTGCTTTGGTGCACCTTTCCTCACTCCCTTTAAACTGATCAATAAGTGCCTCTGGACTCAGACATCCAGACAAACTAATTTAGAACCTGAAGATAAGACATGCATCAGAAAACAGATTTGAAAGAGTGAAGCTCATGTTGGGATTACCTCAAAAAAATGTGGAGAATTTGTTTCCATTGGTCCTAGACGTTGCACAAGCTCCCTCTTTACATCAGACAGGACTCCCCATTCTCCCCTTTTGAAACTTTACCAAAGACACACATTTTTATTTTTGAGCTTGAGTGGGCGGTGGACTGAATTCGACCGTCCTGTTGATGTTTTATGCTGGTTTGTTTACTGTCAAACTTCCACTCCATTTGATTAAAAGGCTTGTTTTGTACAGTCCTTTGGGCAACTCCCCATGATGCATTTCAAAAGTTATGAATAAAGTTAAATTAAAAATGATCCAAGGATTGAATGCAAAAAGATGTGCACTGACACATCTTGTGAGGCAGAGGTAAATGGCGTTTTTGTACGTTGCTTTAACCCCTTAAACGGCGGAGATGTCGCTGGCGACGCCTAAATAACACACGCTCTTTGACGCACAGGAACCCATTGACCGTTTCCCCGATCAACGTCAATCAGCTTATTCTGACGTGAAGAACAGTGACAATAAAGACATATGTACATCTATTACTAACGCAGTGTTGCATAACAGCGCCATGCTGCTTTTCTCTACTTCAGAATCTGCTGGATCTACATTAATAGCCTAAACTGTTAAAAGTTACAGTAGTCTGAGAGTGGTGTACACTTATGCTGCTTTTTCTTTTTTAACCTTCATTAAGGTCCTAAGGCGCTTTACAGTCACAGTCGTCTTATACCAAACAGCCTTTCAATGACCCCACCCCATAGCCACTAGGATCAATGTCGTGTTCAGTGTCTTACTCAAGGAAACTTTGACAAATGGGCGATTAGTGCAGGGACTAAACCCGCAATCACACGATCAGAGATTGACTCTATGGCCGAATCTGAATCTCTTCCCTACCCCTATGGCTCCTCCTTATTCGTCCAGGTATTTGGAGCTTCAGTGCTGTCCGAAAGTGTTTTTTCTTTTTTTAAGGAGGGGGCATGGCAACTTAGGTTTGGCTATCCCTCTGCTGGGGACGGTGATCCACGTCTTCTGGCGGGGAAGAGAAACGCATTTTTTTTACTTGGGTGTGCTCTAAAGCTAAGAAGTTTACACTTAAATAAAAGTATTACGCTTTTGTTTTTGCATGACTTTTTGAAGTTATAAAATCTATTTTGTTTTGTTATTTCCCAAGCGCCAGAAGCTATGCGCTAACCAAGATGTCCGGGGACTAATGATGACATCATAAAGCGGTAGTAATGTCCGCATTTGAATGTCCCTGGTGGAGCGGGCAACCTCTGATCAGTAGGTTGCCCATGGGACCTTGGGCAAGACACTGAATCCTACATTGTTTCCTACCTTGTGTGACAGCTCGGCCACCATCAGTGTGTGAATAAAGGTAGAAAAGCGCTATACAAGAATTTATCACAATGCCAAGTTGGATTTTCCTTTCAAATGAAATTGCTGTTACATTGTGTTTTTGTCTGAACCCATTCCTCAGTAGGTTCTGTGGAATGTTCTAGCACTTCCTAAATTCCTACAGGAGGATTGAAGCAGTTTCCCGGCTCATTAGTTTGGAAGTGTTCCCAAAAATCCACATGAAACAAGAAAAAAAGAAAAAAAAGTGACCAATCTGAATACCATGTTCATTTACCCAGGAGGCCTTTTCTGCAGTGTCCTGTGGTTACACAGAAAGCTGGGGGGAAAAAAGGTTTTCCGTGGCAAGCCTTAATATTTAAGCAGCTCCCCGACTTTTGTTTCTTTTTCCTCCATATTTGGGCGCTGATCACCACAAGGCTTTCCCCCCCTGTCATTATGCCACCACAGATTTGCCAACAGATCCTCGTGCATTCCCAATTCCAAAATCTACTTTCAAAACTGACTATTTACTGCCAAATGTGCACCTCTTGACAGACGCCTGTGGAATGGAGTAATCAATGTCGCTCTGTGGCTTTCTTGTTGCAGCTGATTGGTGTACTGCATGCAATCTCTAAAATTGGATCAATCAAGGATTTTACAGTGAATTTAGTCATTTTCACAAGTAGGTGTTGGTGGCTGGACAAAACCAGAGAATTCTAGACCTCATCTGGCTGCTTTGATGAAGAAGAAAAAAAGAAAAAGAAAAAATTACCACATTTACTAATAATGAAAACATCAACTGCTGTTCTACAATTGGGAAACACCATCTAGAGACAGAATTTTTGCTCATGTCAGGAGATATACTGTAGCATAAACATTGTTATTTAGCTAAAATTGACTAGATTAAATGACAGCATTAATAAATTATCAAGTTTTATCAGGTCAAGTGCCTAATAGAGGCTTTTTAAGTTCTAAAAATTACACATTTATAAAAGATTAGGAAAATATGCGTAAAATAAAGTACTTAATAGGAAAAATGACTGAAATATTACCTTTAAATAAACCTATCGCCACAGTGTTTAAGTTAAAACAGCTATTCGAACATTTTCTTGGTAAAATGAAGTCAAATGGTTTTGTTTATATAGAGATAGCCCAACATACTTTTTTTAAATAAGCGAGAATTACACAAAAATCATACCTATATTTAGTTTAGTGTGCTTTTGCACAGTGGTTAGGGTAGCTACACTACAGAGAATCGCACATTGTTATGATAGCTGCTTTTATGGAGATGATATTTCTGACAACAAATGGACTACAAGGTTTAGTCTGAGCCGTAGTTCAGACCAAACAGGAGCTTCTACGTTTGCTAAACAGACGATCAGAGGAAAAAAAGAAAGACTAGTGGGGACCAAACAGTCTAGTGTGAAAGTGCCCTAAAGCCAATTAATCTGGAAGCAACAAAATGTAGCAATTAAAGTATAAAAAAGTACTGATGTCCTGATGTACAAGACCTTCAAAAAACATACTTGAAGTTGACAGTAAAAGCTAGAATTTGGATCACTAAAGACTAATTTCTTTAGT
Source organism: Oryzias latipes (assembly GCF_053564925.1). NCBI lineage: Eukaryota > Metazoa > Chordata > Actinopteri > Beloniformes > Adrianichthyidae > Oryzias > Oryzias latipes. The sequence continues at coordinate 22,174,102 of NC_136258.1, read as the reverse complement.
GCGGTTTAGCGCAAACAGCATGTTCTCTATATCACAAGACAAAAAGGAAGAATGCGTCTAATGGAAACCACAGCTCTCAGAGAAAAAAGCTACAGCTCAGGGAGAGAAGAAAACTAATGGAGAGTAGAAGAGACGGAGAAGGAGGAAGGAATCCCCCTGAGTGCAAAGTTATGTTCAGAAGGAATGTACAGCCGCCTGTTGTCTCATGTAACTTCACTGGCAACATCCCAGACAACTGTCTGACACACAGACTGAGAGAAGGCGGGAAGATAAGGGCTGAACGGCGAGGACGGGGAAGGGTTGCGCGAGAAACCGCCATCATTTTATATGAATTGATGCTTTGGAATTGAGTTTGCTGAAAGGAGCTGGAAAATGTTTTGACATGGGATGGATCACCACTGGACAAGCATTTCTCAGCTGTCAGGGAATTTGCCATTCCATTTTTTTTGCAAGAAAGCCTTTTGATAGCTACAGAGAGAGATTTTTAATAATCAAACATGGAATCAGAAGGTGTTGAAAGATTCTATCAAATTTTACAAAATAGTTACAACAGTTCAGAAAAGCTTTACAGAGGTGAAAATGTCCAAAAAGAGATTGTTCTCATTAAATTATGTGTTTTTTAATTTGTGATTATGCCGTTTTTAGCCAAAATAATAAAAAAACCTGTGTTGTTTTCTAGGACATAGTTTCTGCAAAGCAGCAGAAGTTCATAAAAAATTCACCCTTTGAGTTGTGGGCGGGACTGTTGGCGAGGAGTAAACCAATTCTCATTTCCCATCATTCCTTTGTTTATACTCTCCTGCTAGCTTACAGCCCCTCACAACCACAAGCTAACATTAGAGTTGCAACAAAAATGGCTAACTATATTGGAGCCATCCATCCATACAGTTTTGAGACAGATGCCAGCTCAGACGAGGAAAACAAAGACGTTAATGGATCTATTTGTCTGCAAGTGGATGCTTGTGGCCCACCGACTAGATTTTTAGGTCACAACTGGTAGCTTTTTATGACCTTCATTTTACGTCTGCTCCAGATTCACAACAACTTGAATAAAGAAATACTCAGTAAGGCAGTTTTAATCTCAATTTTCTTTACACATCTCCTCCATCATGGGAAAATTCCAAAAGAACATGCCAAAAACACCATTTTAATTGGGTTGGGTCTTTAATAATGAGACATGGGATCATCAGGTATTGAAATATTGTACAACATTTTATCAAATAGATATAACAATTCACCCAGCTTTACAGAGGAGAAAACCTTTCAAAGAGAGATTATTCTGATCAAAATATTTGTAAAAAAGTAAAAAAAATGTAAGAAACCATCTGACAAAGTTTGTGTTAGCATTTTTTCAGAAAACTCCCAGAACCAAGGAAGTGCTGCTTGTCTTTGTTTTTTTTTTAAAGCAGCAGATAAAAAATGACAGTTTTCTCTGCCAAGTTTGCATGGAGATCGTTGCTGCGCCCTGAAGTAATAAAAAAGCAGATTTTTAACTGAATTTGGTGGCAAAGAAACTCTACCGAAAGTATTAAAAACTGAGTGAGAAAAATAGACTCAGCAACTTTCAGAACCACTGAACTATTAAAAAGAGAAAAAAAAGAAGAAGTGCATGCCAAGCTAAAAAAAACAACAAAAAAACAAAGCCTCGGCCCAATAATCAAAAACGCAAGTGTGCACACGGCATTAATAAAAACATGGTCATCCCTCATAATCACGCTGCTATTTAGGAGGAAGGAGCCAGAGTTGGAGGGGTGGAGGTGCAGCTGTGGGACTTTACGGTAACATCAGTCTGTCGGCAGAAAGCCCCCTCCACCCATCATCATGTTCAGGTGGTTCATGCGAGTTCAAAACAATCCCTCGGCTTTTGCATCCCCGCAACGTGTTTGGATGTGCTGCGCTCTCCGCCACGCCCGAAACCCACGTCACCACCCCGGCATGTCATGACATAATCCAGGCTGTGCGAGGTGATGTCAGATTACCGTCATGTCACAACAGCTCAGCCTCTCCGGTGACGAAAAATCGAAAGGAGCGAGGGGGGAAGGAGGAGGTGAAGGAGGAGGTGGAGGAGGAGACGCGATGTGGAGTCTGGGGGCATTTAAAAGGCTGGGTAACGAGGCTAATGAGCAGACAGGTGGCCCCATTACGGAAGCGCACTCATTAACACACTCAAGCACACAAAACCTTCCCTCTGGCTGGGATTAGTGCTTTCCTGACTGTGTGTTTGTGTGCATGTGACCCCCCCACCCCCACCCCAACCCCAACCATCAGTTTCTCTGTTCATCAGTCATCACATAAGACTGGAGGCAACAGGGCGTCTGCAAGTCGGCATTGTGTACGATTTAAGGTGAGGCCGTGAAATTGTACAGATGAGGGGGTTTAGGATTGGATCCTTGCCACCTGCCTTGTACAACAAACACCTTTCTACTCTTAAATGGCACATGTGTGTGTGTGTGTGTGTGTGTGTGTTTGTGCATGAATCCACTATTCAATGAATAGAGCCGCTGAAAGTCTACAGAGAGAAGAAAAACCCAGCAGCAGACAGGTGATCTCCCTCTCCTGGATCAAAACACTCGAGGAAAGAAATGCCTTTAATTATGCAGACATATAGGTGGAGGTGACACGACGTGTTCGTGCAAACAAACACAAAAATAACAGGAGGAGCCACGTGAGGATTCCTATCTCTGCCTCCCTGAAAACTAAAAACAAACAAACTAAGAAATTAAAAGAAAACTATCTGGCAGCCGAGGAATCCAGTCAGGAAAGAGGGGAAGGGGGGTTGATGGACAAGCTGCTGATAATATAACAGCCTGAGGACTTGATGGGGATATCTGCATATCTGAGGAACTCCTATTGATAGTGGCTGTCATTATCTTCTCAGAGATGGGGAAGGAAAAGGGAGGGGATTCAGGAGCCAAGATGACAGGAGATGAAGCTGGATTTAAGTGGATGCAACACAAGACATAGTTAGACATGGTATAGGCAAATACTGTGAAGACACGGGGTCCTCAAAGCCCAATTACTGAATGCTCAAAGTCTGTGCCAAGCATACCGCACCTGTTTAGAGGGGGCCTGGGGGCTCACAAGCACTGCATGGAGGGAGGAAGTAACAAGCCAAAAAGAGAAACCAAAAAATGAAAAAAAAAAAAAAAAATTCCAGGGGAATTTGAGACGGGTAATTTTGACACAATGCCAGCAGGATTTCACAGATAAGCACCGCCTTTCTTATCATCGCCAATCACCGGTAAGATCTATGCGAAAGGGCACGCACGCACCTATCAGGCTGACGAAAACAAGCACGGAAAAAGGAAATCTAGAAGCCGAGAGACGCAGGAAAGACGGGAAAAGGGGGCTCTAATGAAATAATAGGAGCAAAATATTTAGCAACAAGAGAGACAACAGTTTTGGAGACAGAATGGCTCTGTGTTAAGAGTGTGTGCATGGATCTGTGAGAGAGCGTTTGAGATGGCGGGTGAAAGAAGCCCATTGTCTGGCAGTGTAACTCAAGCTCACAGCTCCAGATTTGCTTCATGAGCTGCGAGGCTGAGGCATCCTTCCTCTCCTCCTTTCCTCTGTCCTGCTTTTAATCCGCCCAGACTGACTGAAGCTTTTGTCCACGGAGACGTTTTACATTATGGGGTTAAGACAGCAAATTGCTCCTTTACACATAAAGGCTAATGTGGTTTACAATATTTGACAAAATCAGATTTTTAAGCCACTGTTTGTTAGAGGAGGGCTGCACAGTGGTGCAGTGGTTAGCTCTCTTACGTCACTGTGAGAAGGCCCTGGTTCAAATTCTTTCTGGGTCCTTTTCATGTGGAGTTTGAATGATCTCTGCGCGAGTTTCTCCTCCACCTTTCTCCCACAGTCCTAAAACAGGCTTCACAGGTTCATTTGTGTTTCTAAACTGTCCCTGTGTGTCAGTGTGTGTGTGCGGTTATGTGGACGGTCTGCTGACCTGTCCAGAGTGTGCCCTGCCTTTTCCCAACAGAGGCTGGGATTGGCTCCAGCAACCTCACTTTGGAAGATGGATGTATAGGTGTTCCGTAAATGGTGTAAAAATGTAACTTACAGTTCGAAGAACATTGTCTTTTCCTGTATATTAAAACAAAAACCTAAAAGGCCATGCTTTCTTAATAAAGTTGCAAATTTATTTTATTGAAGTTTTATTTATTATTTATTCAAGTCATTAAAAAATGACCAATTCATGCCATGAAAAAAAACTGTATTTTATCCTTTCAATTAAGAAACAGAAATTTAGCAAAAAGTTAAACTCTTCTCTTGCTCATTATTTTAAAAAAATCCAACTTATGTTCCATATTATGAGATTTCTCATAAGTTTTCTCATCCCGTCCTTCTAAAATCTACCACAATTCAATGAGGAAATGGAATAATAGCTTGTTTGACATCTAAAAAAATGTCCGTCTATTTAGTGCTACACAGTGTGTTCATCATTTTGTACGGGCAACTGAATCTACAATTCCAAAATCCAAAGTTTTGGAAATTTCCCAGAAGTCTCTGTGAAAAACTAGCGTGGACCGATGCTTACTAAACTCTTCCAGTTGCATTTGAATGATTTTTATTGTGAATAAATGTCTTTAAATGTATACTTTTTTATAAATGATCCAAGTTTCATCATCAGGACAAAGTGGATTCATCAATAGTCTTTGTAAAATGTTCTTATTGGTAGGTTTTTACTTCAGCAAATGTCACATTTGCCATTAAAAAGAATTCCAACACAGCCAAAGTGCTGCATTGTAAGTCAGGAAGTGCAGTTCTTTAAGGGCATCCTGCAGGTACCAGCTCCTTCACCCCTGTTCTGTGGGGGGTCTTGTTCACTTTCACAGAAAAAAAAAGTTGATTATATTAACAAAAGTCTAATCTGGCGGATGTGGGAAGAGACAGAGAGATGTAAAAAAGGGAGAGCAAAGATAAAGAATTTGCCAGTAGTCAAAAGGAAACCCACTCCTCGGTGTAAGATATGCTAATTAAAAGGTGGAATCTGATCCTACTTAAAATGAAGCCCACCAGGTGAATATTTAAAGATATAGCTAAATGCAAGTTGAGCTATAAAAGTACAGAAAAGGGTAATATTGCTTTAAAAAACAAAAAGTCACAAAGGATACTGAGAAATTTTAATAGTAAAAAAAAAAAAAATCAACTTTTAAAGTTTGTTAATGTAAAAAGTATGAATAAAGATTTGCACAGATCAGAGAAACCAACATTTGCCTTAGGCCCCACAACCGGTAGTTTAGGTTTAACTGCTGTCGGTTATAACTGACTAACTAGTTTCAGTTTCGGTTTAGTGGTCACTTTGATGTTTTCCCAGAGAGATTTACAAGTCCGGTGTCACAAATATTCAAAAAGTTAACCCTCATGTAACCTCTGCTTTTTATTTATCCCACTTTGCTGTTTAGTCTTTTAAAAAAACTTACCCAACAATCGGATTATAATGTGTTTTACTGAAATAATGACAGTTGATCCCTTTAGGTTGGCCAGAAGACGTTAAGAAAGATACAAAGCATGAAGCAACTCCCAACAAACCCGATTATCATTTCATTATTAACAGACCAGTGGCTTTGAACAATCATATGCACACGGAGTGAGCAAAATGTTTTGGGAGTTTTTTAATTGTTTACGGGACTCTTCATATGAGATCATGTAAAATGCACACACGCTTGCGATCCCAGCAAACGCACAATCACGCAGCAGCTGCTAACCCCGAGATTAGGGTCAGTGTGACAGACGTGATTTCAGGCTACATCTGCGACAAGGAGAGAGAAGAGGGAGCAGAACAAACAAACTGAGAGCAACATGCAGCGAGCATACACTGAGAAGCAAATTGTTACTGACTACTGGAGAGGAAAAAAACAAAACAAGAGGAGGTGTGTGTGTGGGAAGAAAAAGAGGAAGTGAAAAAGCAGCAGAGCCACGCACCATCTGTTGGGTGTGCATTTTGACTGTGAATTCAGAGATTCAAAAGGCTGTTAATTCTGGAAAAAAGCCAACAACGGCGTGGACACAAGAAAAGACCCGCTATCAAGTAATCTCTAAAGAGATATTGGAAAAAGAAGAAGAGGGATCACAGTCGCTGACCTTTTAAAGCTCCTGCGCTGGAAAGAAAAAGCGGAAAGAGATTTGAAAAAAACAAAAATAAAACAGATGTGTTTGCATTTGATGCACGCAGGCTTTTAGTAGAGGAACCTGGCCTTTGGTCATAGCTAAATTGAATTAGATTTCCTTTTAGCCTGCCACAAACAGCCATCCACTGCAAGTGCACAAGTTCCTCAACACTCTCAGGCCTGCGTTCCCTTTTGCCTCTTGTTCTGTCGCTTTTAGGAATGACACTGAAAATAATTGAAAAGCCGGCTCTGTCTGCTTCCAAACTCCAAACCTGCTTTTCCCAAAAAGATGTGGAGAAAAAAAAGAGACAGACAGACAGAGGAGAGTCTGAAAAGAAGAAGTAAGGAAGACGAGATGGATTTTATTTCATGGGCTGAGCTTCTCATTGATATGACAGCTTGATTTTCAGGGTTTTGGTGTGAAGCAGCTTAAGAGGCCACCCCTCTATTATAAGGCCTGTGACATCTAGCCTCTCTAGCTCTTCTGCTTAGCCTGCATACATGTCTATGTCGCTGAAAGCGAGTGTATGTGCAGCTGGGAGTTTGTCATCATGTGTGTGTGTGTGTGTGTGTGTGTGAGCATCGGTCAGGAGCTGACACTCCCCTGAGTTTCCAATCTCGGGTCCCAAGTAAAGGGGAATGCGGAGCCGAGGCAGCTGTCGGCCCGGCAACGCATCTCATGAGCCAAGCGGGATAGACATTTACCAGCATCAACACCCTGACATTTAACGCAGCTGAAGACACACAGAGTGTGAGTTTCAGCTTCACCAAGAATTCATGCACTCTGCTGAGGACCACGCCCTAAAACGATTGGCAGGAACTCAGAAACATGACAAATGCAAATGCTGATATTTAGAGCCGTCTGGCTGCCCGCCCTGCTTGCTGAGTGCAGCCCATATGTGTTTTGTGCTTTTATTCCCTTTGATGGAGAGAATGATAAACTACTTTTTCCTCCAGAAACGGGCATATTTTTGATGTAGAAGCTGCTTGTTTATTATTCATTGAGCTTGGATTTAATTTCACATTAACTAAGATTTTGTTTTTCCCATTTTTCTCAGTTATGGCTTTTGTTTTTTCCTATTAATAAATGACTTCAGCTGCACATGTAATCCCTTTGCTTGATTTGAAAAACATATCACGAACATTTCAACGCTAATAAGGCAGTGCTAAATCAATTTGGAGCTTGGCAGCCACTATTGTGCCACCTGGTTGGATTTGGCTACAAATCCCCCTCATTTGCCTTAAAACACTAAAGTGGCAAGAGGCAGTTTTTCTTCCAGAACTTGAGCTTTTTTTGGTTTGTTTTGATCAATGAAATGGAAAAAAAAAACAAAAGAAAAATTGGAGGAGGTAAATATAAATCACTGGGGACTGGTTTATTCTATGATTCAAAGTTAAACACAAACCAAAGGGTCAAAGAACAACAAAATAAAAAAGAAAGTCGTTTACTATTCCATTTTAAGTTATTTAAAGACCCACTCCAATGAAATTGTATTTTTTGGTGCTTTTAATGTGCATTTTTCTCATGATGGAGGACATTTATAAAGAAAATTCAACTTCAAATTTCATTTCTGAGTGTTTCTTTAATCAAATCGTTGTGAATCAGCCGCAGACAAAAAAAATGCAGTCTAAAAAGATTATATTTGTTACGTAGAATATATGAAGGGCGGGCCCATTCTGATGCATCCACTAGTAGACAAATAGAACCATGTTCATCTTTGTTTTCATTGTCTAAGCTGGTATCTGGCTCAAATCTGTACGGCTGGATATTGCTCACCATTTTTGTTGTACCTGTAATGTTAGGTTGGGAGTTTGTAGTCTGTGGGCTAATGGTAGAGTGTGTAAACAGAGAACTCTCAGCAATAGGGAGGGGAAGGGGGCTGGGTTGCCCTGTGCCAACAGTCCTGCCCACAACTCAGACGAACTTCTAACGAACTAGTGCCTCTCTACACAAGAAAACGACCACTGGGAACGTTTTTACCATAGATCATATGATAATCGCAGTGGGTCTTTCAGCAGTTTTGTTCACATACATTAATAATTATGATCTGAAAAATTCATTTTTTGAAGAAATAAAAAAGTCAATAAAAAATGAAGTTGAAAAGAGTTGTGAAGCCACAAAATCCATTTTTTTCAGTGTTTGAACTTTATAGCTGCTTTGGTTCCCATGATGGGATTTTATTGCAATTGGGGATAAGAAGATTTAAGGTAAAAAAAAAACTGATATAGAAAAAGCTTCAACAGTTCCTTTAAAACCAAAATAGAAGCAGACACTAAAAATATTCAAACTAAGCTTCTGTATATTTTCTAGAGCTTGGTTTACTTTGTAAAGTGTCGTGTGATTTGTGGCAGATCTTTATCAATAGAAACTACTTTAATGGAGTAGTATCAGTTTGTACGAATGTGCGGCGGCACATCTTGCCCACTCCAAAAGTAAAAATACAACATTTAGCATCTTTGGAAGACATCACAGTCTGTGTGGGTGGAGGTGGGGGAAATGTAATTATATTCATGCACCCTGCCAGTGGAGGCGCACAGCGACAAGCACAATGATGAAAGGGGAGAATCAGGGTGAATCTGAGAGAATCCCGAACAAATCCTTGGATCAAATGTTGCAGCAGGGGGCTGCAACTGGGGAAAATGAGGCTGGAATGAGCGGCGAGGTCACAGATAGAGTTCATTTGTTCATGCTCTGGTTACGAGAGTTTCAAAGGGATCAACTCACAGTAGACCATGTGCCAGGGGAACAATACACTATGTAAATCAGGTTCCTCCATATGGTGACTCAACAGAGCATTCAACACACATACATGGATCTCCAGCGAGGAGCCAAGCACATTCCATCATTTTCATGCTAAATCTACAAAGCCTTGTAGAGGCCAGCTCTGCTCAGTCTGCGTGGAAGAAAAAGGGACGAGGCAAAAGCAAAATAGAATTACAGAGAATGACAAAAGATGGATAGAGTGAGAACTGAAGGATGCTCAGTACCGGAAAGAAGAAAAAAAACTGAAGAAACCAGGCAATCTTGCTTCTGCTCGTCCCGATTAGCATTTACTTGGATCTGGAGAAAATAGTTTAAAGCCTGGCCCTTATCAGAGCATGCCTGCAAACCTCCCACACTGGGTCATCATACTGAAAGCTGTGTCTTTTTACAGTGTCTTCCCACTGCCTATTATCTGCTAATCCACCCACGTCGGTTCATCCCAGTGTAACAAGACATATTACTAGCTGAAAAAACATTCACCTTAAGACGCAAAGGGAAAGCTAGTGGTTCCAAAAACCTTCAGGATAAGTCTGTTTTATCTGGCCTGCACCACGCCGTCTCGCCTGACAACACCGCCCCTCTTCCTACTTAATGATTTGGACTGTGGACCTGGGATTTTGCAATCCCTCTCTGGAAGAGTGCTGATAGGACAGAGAGGTCAAGAAGAAACAAAGGGTCAAAAGTCTTCTACAGAGAACATAGTTGGGCCATAACAGGATTGTAAGCTAGGCCTGCACAATAAATCAAAACATTTATCGACATTGGAATATCAAATTGTGCAATAGGCATATCCCAAAAGATGGCGTTAACCGTGATAAATGGTTACCTTAAATATTTACATACATGGATAGACAGAGAAACCATTGTGCTTTTATAAAGGCCCAAATGCTCACCACCTACATTTTTCTCAACTGTTTTCCATATAAGTTTTGGTGAGTACTACCAGAAAGGTAGATAATTGGTCTCTGGTGTGTTTTCACTCGCATACAAGTTCTTACCAGTCCCCTATTGAGATAACTTGCTGTATAATTTATGGTGACTTTTATTTAGATAAAACTAATGCAGTGAAATGGAAATGATGCACTACTTGTTTTTTGCTTTGCTTTTTCTTCATGTATCACACGTCATGTCGTCATCATCAATTTTTTTAACTAATATTGCACAAACCTAATTTTTTCTCACATTGAGCTGCCCATATTGGAGCAATCTTGACTTTATTTAGTACTTAAAGACCCATTCTAGGGCTTTCAACAACAAAAAAAGGCAGTTTCAAAAAGCTTGTAGTCGTTACATACAAACTACAATCGGCAGGCCACAAGCTCCTTTCTCCGGTCCATTCCGGTGCATCCACTTGCAGACAAATAGATTCTTCTACGTCTTCATTTTCCTCATCTGAGCGGACATTTGGCTCAAAACTGTACGACTGGATAGCTCCAATTTTGCTTACCATTTTTGTTGCACTGCCACTGTTAGCTTGGGGTTGTGAGGGGCTGTAAGCTAGCGAGAAAGAGTATTAACAAAGGGATGATGGGAAATGAGAGCAGGCCTAGTCCCAACCAACACCCCGCCCACAAGTCGGAGGCTAATTTCTGCAGAATTTATGTCCTAGAAAATGACAGTTTTTAAAAAAAAAATTAGCCTAAAAACGGCATATTCATAACTAAAAGATCACTGGGAGCCCTTTTAAAGAAAGATTGTAGATGGACATTAATCTGCGGTCTACAGATTCAGGGAAGTTTTTAGTTTTATACTTGCCACCATAAATCCTTCTAAAAAGGAAATAAAGTCATCTAGAAAGGTCGACTGACAAGTTGGGGGTTAAATCCCCTTTTAAACTTTCCCCTTTGATGGGGGCTCTTCCTTCAGACTTTTGCACAGATGTTTGGGGTGTGTGCTGACAGGAAAAAGGTTAAGCATTGGTGGAATGATGATCCTGTGATTTCCCCCGGGGCCACAACTGCCCTCATTGAGCAGGCCACCCCCTTAAAAAGTCTGACATTCCTGGAGAATTCCAGGGGCATCCATCACTCTGTACAACCCCTCTCCCCCCAACCCACCTCTTTTTAAACACACACGCCCCCGCTGTTTGTACCTCTCCCAACTTGTTTCCACTAAGACCTCTGAAGCCGAGTGCAGAAATGTCCAGAATGTCTGCTGTGAGACTTGCTAGTGCCAAAGCATGATCCCTCCTGCCCTCCCCGTGGCTCTGTGGTCATTGTTCATTCCAATTCCAACTTTCACTTCATCTCTTTTCTTTGCCTCAGCAGGGATTTGGAGCTCTCTAATAGAGGCATCTACCATGTCCCACTAACCACGGAAACAGCTGGAGTTTGGATGCATGCAGAGCGCTGCACTTTATGTGTGCGGCGAGGTGTACTACTCACCGCGCACGGACGAACATCTGTGCTGCATGCATCCATGGGAAATGATGTTGCAGGAACGCAGACTGGGATATCTGTCATACGCCGACACATCAACGCGCCCAACTGCATGCACACATAGGCACGCACAGCTGAGGATTGCGAAGACACGGAAATGCTCGCCAAACACCGCAAAGGCACGGCTCTTTTTATCATGGACCTTAAATCAACCAGCGTCTAATTGTCCAAGACTTTTTCTGGTCCCTGACAAGCTGCTCCTTGACAACCAGCTCGCTCGTATAAATGACAAACTGTGCCCTCCACCACCGTCGCCGTGGGTAACCAGAACGTTATTCGTGGACTTCCACCCTATTTGGAGATGTTTCTGCAAGGCAGACCACTAAAAGTTTGATAAGGCGAGGATGTGCATGATCTCCATATTTAGCTGCTGGTGCCAAACTGTGATTTAGCACTGCAGGTAGTTTCATAGCCAAGTTAGAAACAGAATGAGTTTGAGGTGTGTGCTGGAATGAAGGCGGTGTACGCTAAATTATGCCAAAGAGTATGGCAGTCATATCTCGTCTTGCAGATGAAACAATGCATCTTTTCCAACTGTTTTTCATTGAGACAGCAGCATCAAAGCAAAAATAATGGGTTTTTGCAGAAACCTTTGCTGGATAGAAGAAGAAACAAAGCTCTGATTGTAATCACTGGGGCCTCCCCCTTCTATTGTGCATTCATCATGGCTATAATCCTTTTCACATTACCTAGACTCTACTGCAGGCTATTAGATGAACAGAATTACAATTTTACTGTAGTTTCCTGTCTGTTCTATCCCTTTCTATTCCCATGTCCAATCAGCACTTGGCAGCAGAGTAAAGAAACGACGCAGGCTCTCCTAAGAAGTTATAGACAGACACATCAGCGCAACATCCGCCTGTTCACACGCAGAACGCTGTATCAAATATCAAACAATTCAACATCAAAGCGCTAAGTATTATTTAGAGTTTTATTTTGGCTGATATTATAGATTGAAGAACCAGCTGTTGCCAAATCAAGGTCATCCAAAGGGGACTTTTTGAAATTTTTGGCCTGGTGGTCTCTTAGCTTTTGACTTTGTTATACCATGAGTCAAAAAGTTATCCAAAAATTACCTAAACTTTCCCTGCAGACAGATTTTGATTAAAAAATGATGATAATGAACCGAAGCTGAACTAAAAAGGTATTTACGGTACAAAACTAGATACAATTATTTTGTTTTGGGAAGATAAATCATATGAACACAATGTGGTGAAGCACAACCGGCCATGTGTCACATTTTTGGTATTCCCATTAACTATTGCACACAAACAGAAAAAGTGTCCCCAACATGGGATTCATCGATACTCCGATAGTGAGAGGTCTACATTGTAGGCATTTCAACAACAGCATCGAAAAAGCGATTGACCACATACACAAGACCACAGGATGCTACTGACGACAAATCCATAGCCATCCGGCTGGAACGAGTCTTTAGGGAAAAGGGTCAACTAAAAAATCCAGACGGGAGACAGTAAAGTAAAGCATCTTCTGGGCTCTCAGGAGCTTTGGCCATGATGACTGTAATGCCTTTAACAGAGCTACCTGCATTTACTGAGGAGACCCAGACAGAAGTCGCAGTCGTTCTTACGGAAGGTTTTAGGGTATTGTGTATGGGAAAGAAGAAATCACAATGGGGTGTGTGAGTAAAGAACCCACCACGAGAACTGAGACAATAAAAACCGACCGACATAATAAATGATAGGGCCGAGACAAAGAGGGCTGAGATAACACCGTCTGTGCCAGACTGACTCCATATTTCTTACCTGAGCTCTTGGACGTCCAAATAAAACAGTGTGTGTGCAGTAATATCAATGGAAAAAGGAAGTCCTAATTGGGATGAATCTGAAACCATCTCAAATATTAAATGACATTGGAAGATCCCATTTTCCGAAATGCTTTTTGCTTCTCTAATGTTGCATTGATGAGATGAGCTGGGCCTTAGTTAGGGGACAGAGAGACAATATAACTCTAATTTCAATTGATCCCTGAGCTGCAAGGACACCTAAGCTATCACAGCAGACATTTCGTCTGAGAATCCAGGCTCACTTGTCTGCACTCAATGACAGAAATGGTAACCTTCCCAGAAGAAGGTTTTATGAAGCTCTAAACTATTATACAGTCTAAACCCTTTGAGCCATCAGTTATCACGTATTAGAGCATCCGTGGGTTCTCAGGGGTGACGGTTGGCCTGCCTTAGAGGCAGCCAGGTATGATCCAAAGCTTTAAAACTTTGTAAGGCGTGCAATACTGGTATAAGGGGTCAGAAATAATCTTGGTTCAATGACAACTAGTCACATAACTGCTTTTGTATTTGCGGAAAGTTGTAAACATTCAGCGTCTAAAGTAGCCACCAACTCATATAAATACTTTTTATATATTGAAAAGCTTTGAATTTCCTGTCACATAAAGGGCTTAAAGTTCACAAAACCTTATCAACTTATATATAATACATTATGTAATGATAAAAAAGTCCAGCAATTTAAAGAAAAATGAAATTACAACTTAATGCATTTTTCTGCAAGATCAAAGAATTGATAAAAAAATTTTTCCCAAGACTACAAATTTTGTAGACAGCGGCTGGATGTCAGGAAAACCAGGGTTTGTTTCCCAGGGGGTGCGATGAGCTTTATCCAGTGTGAGTCCTTACTGCCTAACTATGTACCCACAAGCGTGCAGAAGTGTGGGTCTTCCTGTGCCGGTGTGGGTTGTGGCAAAATCTCTCTATTAACATTACAAAGAATAATGTCAGACACAACTTATGAAGGAAAAGGAAACGTGAGATGAAAATATGTAGAACCCGAGCAGATCTCCACGCTAGTCTGTCCAAGTAGGGCTACCGTAGCGTGACGTTATCCTCAGTCGAAAAGACCCTGAACGGTTATTGCAGGCCGTATGGTTACGGTATCTACACTGGTCCCTAGCCTGGACAATCTGCAGGGTTGTGTCAGGAAGGGTATCCGGCGTAAAAATCCCTGCCAAACCACCAGTGCGAATGCTTTGGCGACCTCGGGCGGGATATACAACAAAAACTACAACATTTGTAGATAGTGGTTATATTTTTTGTGGGAAAAATTTAATTGTTGCATACCTTCTGCACAAGTTTATGTTAGATTTATTTATTTATTTTTTTAAATCTCAGACTCAAACACAAAATGAAAATAAACACAAGAGTTAAAAATAGAAAAATAAAACAAAACAATGCGCACAAAAAGGAGTGGGTAGAAGAAAAATCATGTTTTTTTTAACCACCCCTTTTTACAAAACTTTCTATCCATTTACAGGTTTTTTTCCCCCAAAACATTGAATTTACCCTCTGTATGACACCTATGCAAAAAAAGACACTTGCTCGTTTGTTCTTATTGATCATTTCCAACCATGTAAAGTTCCATCAGTGACATACAAGATGTAACTGATGTCACTCTTAAAGTTCAGCTGTTTTCTTAAACCGTAACCCCCAGGATACATTATTTACCCCAGGGTTAGCAAAAGAAAACTGATTTTTTTCTCTTCCTTGTTCTTTGCTTATTAGCAAACTTAAAGAAAGATTTTGTTTTTTATTTATTACTTTGTAAAACACAAATGATATATCTAACGGAATCGTGGGGAAAGTGAATCATAGCATCCATATTACCCAGTAGTTTTTTCAATTTACATGAAAGGTGTGCTTTTGTTGTTATCCTTGGTCATACCATTATTTCTTTGTCAATTATTCAAAACTTCTGATGTTCATTAGACCTGAGAATAGTTTGATGTATCTTTTCTAACAACTCAGTATTGGATCGTCTTGTCTGCACTTCTTTTCAAATGCCATGTTTCTTGCGTGTTTGCTTTACTAATGAAGGAAAACAAAAAGGAAAAAAAAAAAAAACTGGGTTGGGCGTGTTTACTGTTGTAGAATTACATCAGTCTGCCTTATAATTCCACATAGTGTTCATTTGGGATCTGAGGAGACTAATTACTGCCGTTCTGCAGGAAAAATATGAGTCCATGCTTGCCAGATACATGATTTCACTTGCTGAACAGTGGGTGGTTGTCTTTTACTCCTTTGATGATGCACCAAATATTTACAGCAGATCTGGACCGCAGTCGGGATCATCAAGAACGCGTTCTCACCGGTTTCAAAAACTGAGCTTTAGGTCACGCAGAATAACCACCTGGCTTGGAGGACGCATTCAAACATGGAATCTGGCGTTACACAAAAGCAGCTGAACCCGACCATTGATCATCTGAATTCTGTTTTTTGTGATAAAAAACAACACGTTTTAATTTAAAATAATTTCATTATTTAGTTTTGATGTTGCACCTTTCATATCTTAATTTTGACTAGTTTTGTCTCAGTTTTACCTGTAAAAGTGTGTGTGTGTGTGTGTGGGGGGGGGGGGGGGGGCGTGTGCATCGGGTGTGGCGTGTTTTCAAATCTCCTTCACCATGAACTTGTGACCGTGTGTAAATAAACAATGGATTTTCAAGGCTGAGGGGTTTGTAGAGCTGCTCTTTTTGTCCATTTAACAGACAGATAAGCCCATTATGGTGTAACTCAGCCATGTTTGTTATTCTGGCTGCTTCCCACCCTCAAGTTACACTACGTCATGCATAAAAAACTAATTTAGGACATTCTTTCTGAGTTCTGCTGTTCTTCACAGCAGGAAAAGTTAATCAGATTTTTATGTTGGGCAACATTCAAGAGTAAAATAGTTTTATATAACTGATTTATTTGTTTTACCGTTTTATTTTTTTCCCTCCCTTTCCAGTCTTTTCTGTTTTTGTTTGCAATCAAAAGGAACGCTCAATATAATTGAGCCTGGCTACATAAATAAAACCTCAGACAAACTGATTTATCCGTTTCAACCTGCAGGGTGCTCGATCGAAGGATACACAGACGTTTAGCCAATCCCAATCGTGTTCCCGTTCTCCTTTGTACTGCTCTGCTGGTTTCACCACGCAGTTAGAAGAAATGAGCCAATCTGGGCAAACTTCCCGAGCTTCAGGAGGAACCATCAGCTGCAATTTATTTTTCAGAAGTCATGAAGAACACCTTCTACAGACAGAGTGGGATGGTCTGTGAGAGCACACATAAGTCTTCATTTGATTTAGTCTGCGCTGCAGGGATGAGTTCATTCACATCACTACAGCTTTATGTTCTCCTGCTTTCTGTCAATTGAAGACAATGACAGGAAGAGCGAGCGCTTCGCCAGGAAACAGTCCTGCAAAAACACGATTGGATCTTTGAGCAGATGGTCGAATTATAACGTTATTCTGGTAGTTAACAATACAAAAGAATTTAAAAAAAAAACTTTTCATGCTAGATGTAGCTGAATTGAATCAATATATCTGCTGAAAAATAAAGCTTTTTTGATACCTGTAGCTTAGGCCAGCTCACAGGCAGAATGAGTCAGGTCTGATCCAGTCCGACCCACCGACGCTAACCCGCCATGCGGCGGAGGTCAAGGGCACCCCAGTGTAACATCCACCTGCCAGAACAGGTCAGCGGGGGGAGGGATTATAACGAGGCGTAGGAGGGAGGGTGGTAAAGATTAAAGGTTGAAACAAACAGAGATCTGGAGTGCCAATCTGCTGAGCAGCGTGGATCCCACACTGTTAAAATACATAAATAAATAAATCTCTGCGGGATGAGACCGGTGTCGTTCGCACAAGCTCGCGCACACAAATCCACCTCAAAAGTCAGGCTCCCAAAACCCACGTGAATGCTCAGACAAACGCCTCACTGTTCCTCTCACAGTCAAGCTGCCCTTTGCCTTTTGTGTAATTCCCAATCCAGCTTCTACCATGAACAGAACACCAAGATACACAGATACAAACTCTATTTTAGCTGTAATGTGCTCCAGTCTGAAGGCACTGCAGCGAGTAATAAGCCCTGGTGTCTGGGCTCAGAGGTTTTTATGCACGCTGCCTGAGGAGCTTAGGCTAAGGAAATTAGTGCCACCTTTGGATTCACTTGTTAAATTGTACTTTCACATACAAGCTTTCACATTAGTCAGGTTTGGTACCATTCCAGCTGTGTTCTTGCATATTAATTTCCTGCTAGTTCTGCTTTTAAGACACGCCAAGCAGTTTCCTCTGTTAATTTTTAATGGCTTACTCCACTCCACTCCATCCATACGTTTTGGGTTTCTTTCTCCTCTTGTTTTTTGGGGTGTTAACCGTATAAACTGCAGCAGAAATGGAGGTTTACAGTAATTCAATTTTCTAGACTAGAACTCATGAATACAAGAGGAAACATTTTATTTCACCTCTGCTGCTATCTGACAGCTTGGCACAGCAAAGAGCACAATTACTGCCGGATAATGCTGCATTAATGCCGGTTGTTAAAATTGAAAAAAAAAAAGCTCTGGCACAACAACTTTCACTACAAGGTGATACTACATCCAAACGCTGACATCAGTGGAAAAGCTGCATTATATACACTTGCAGTTTGCCACTCGGGGAATGTGAGGTTGTTGTTGTTGGAAAGTGCTTAAATTAAACACACAGAGGAGAACTGAATCCAGATGAGCCCTCTGAAATGATACACATGTGCAGAACGCAAATATTTATGACCACACACACACTTGGAGAGCATGAAAAAAACAAAACAAAAAAAAAACAAAGTGCCCTTATCATTTAAGACATCCATCTTTCAACAGGCCCTTATATTCGCTCTGTTTGTTCCTTACAACCCCCCATCCTCCTCTTCGTCCCCCTTTCACTGTTTGCAGCCATTCAGAAAAGCAAAATGTGGAAAACACGTACGCCTCCAAACACTGATTTAATTAGCTGATTTAATTAACTGATTACTAAACTTCTATCTCAATTCTACAAATGGCAGTCAGCATTATTAATATTTATAGAAATACTGCTGCACTTCCCACACTGTGCTGAAGCTGTTGCACTGAAGGACGGAGGACATGCCTCCTACTTATGCCCCCACAATGAAATCGCTGCAAAAGTCTGAATAGAGCTTGGTTTGGTTTGTCAGAGCATCAAATCATTTTTTTGACTTTTTGAAAGTCTAAAAAATGTTTAAAGGTAAGAGTACACATGTGTTGCCTTGGGTCTGAGTGGGTCAGGTCTCGGGGGACAGAGGCACACGCATTTTAGTCCGTCCCGCCGGTACGCATCAGCTGTCACTTCCGCTCGCCTGCCGCGATTGAAGGCGTGCGCGTCGGAGCCTCACGAGACTGTGTCGTCATTCTCCGACAAAGGAAAGAGAAGCTCCCAGTTAGATGAGCAAGTTTCATTCCATCAATGTTCATCACTATTTAATGTATTCCTGCATATTTCATTTGCTCTGCCTTTGTCTGTATGAGTGTTTCTTTGTGTGTGTGTGTGTGTGTGTGTGTGCCTCCTCCGTGACTGCTTGTTTATGCGGGTGTATGTGAGTGCGTGCTCTGGGACAACATTAAGTATTAACTGAGCTGGGGGGCTCAGAGATGAACGTCCGGGTCCGCTACTGTCTCGCCTTTCCAGGATAGGAGCCTTGGGACCTGTCAAGATGCAGAGCCTGGTTTTCAGAGGCTGAGTGTGTGTGTGTGTGTGTGTGGGGGTGTGTGTGTGTGTGTGTGTGTGTTTGTGCCTGGAAATAGGAGGCAACCCATCTAAAAATCCAGATGAGTTAATAATGCTGTTTGAGAATCCCTCTTCAAAACACTCACACATACTCTCATACAGACAAGCGCCTGTTTGCAAACACACACACACACACACACACACACACACACAAAGGCTAAAAAGCACACATGGGGGTCTGGCTCATTCCTTTTCTGCATGACACGTTCCTTTCTTTCCCCTTCTGTTCCCTCGTCCTTATGGGTGGCAGGAAAAAGAAGGGGGAAGCATTGAAAAAGGAAGATAGAGGAGCGACACGAGGGAATGTGTTTTTGGAGCGTTGACATGAAGCAGGTGTCTGCTGTAAATTTCTCAACTGTCATCCCTCCTCCTCCTTCTTCCTCTCCCTTTTACTTTGGCACCTTCTCTGATCCGTCTCATTCATTCTCACCCTATCTGGGTCATCCTTTCTTCCATTTCCCTACAGGTATAGAAAAAAGGCGAGAGGGGAAAAAAAAATGATAAAGACGACGAGATGGAGGAAGGGTAAAAAAAAGACGAGCTTTTAACAAAATTTCTGCAGAAGAGAGTCCAGCCCTTCCAAGTCTCAGTGCCCTCCAGGTCCGACTGTTCTTCTGCTCTGTGAGTTCAGACAGCTAAACATCGCCGTGCTCCTGCTATGGTTCCCCACTTGTGTGGTTCAAACAGAAGCCTGATTATTTTGGCGGCTTCTATTGACCTCCTGGTTATTTATAGAACTAAACTGAAAAAGGGCCACAAATGAACAGACTGCAGTAGATTGGCATTGACAACACTTTCAATAGCATCAGTTGTCCTGTTTTCTCCATTCCTTGGCACTGACAGGCATCTGAGCTGGTAGCTTATAGCACATGTTTGAATCTATACTAAAGAAAATTTAAAAAATGATCTGCAGACTTGGGGGAAAAAAAACGAATTTGCATCTGCAGCTATAGAAAAACTTGTTAGGAGTCAGGAGTCTACACCCAAGTGTCGCCATAGTAGTTAAAGATCTCACATTCCTCATGGAAATCAATGGCAGAAATCATTGAAACTACTCTTCATTTTGGTCCTGTGCTTTGTCCTTGATGTCACCTCTTCAGTTTTTCTGGATTGGATTCTTCTTCTTTATCCCCGACATTTTGGGCAAATGATAAAAAAAGAAAGAAAAAAAAAAGGAGAAGAGATCTGGCTGAACACAACAAGCTGGCACTTGACATTATCACCAGGAAGCGGAAATTACACAACTTTAGGCGGAAGCAGAAGTTTTTGTTTTTTCCCGATTGAATGCTGCGCATGCATTTAAGTGCATCAAACAAAATGGTCAAGTGAGCCAGTTTAGCTCATGCTGGTTTGCGGCGCCTTCCATCCGTGAAACCCGAGTTCGACTCCGGGCTGCTCCCTGTTCCCTTCTCTACCTCTGCCGGTTCCAAGCCCGGTTTGAGAAGGTTGCGTCAGGAAGGGCATCCGGCGTAAAACATTGCCAAATTTACCATGCGACTTGTTCGCTGTGGCGACCCCTGATGGGAGAAGCCGAAAGTGGAAGAAGAAACAAAATGGTCAAGCATTGTGATGTGGCCTTTCCACAAGATTTTAAGAAGTGCTCAAAACTCTTGCATGTACACGTTACTATGCAAGTTTTTAAGTCCGTTTTTGGGCGCTACATACAAAATGTCCAGTGGAACTTTGCCCAATCAGGGCCTCAGATTTGGTAGTGATGTATGGATGATGTCCTTTTTAAAACATGGAAGTACCAACCGTTTGAAAAGGGATCATGGAGAAACAATTGCAGTTTGTGCCCGGCTGGAATTATATGACACCAAGCCTTTCATAAATCGGAACTGAGCTGTGAAAGAAAAAAGCCTGGAGCAAGATTCATGAGATTTGCACCACAATGACAGCCTCAACATACCGACAGTACCGGTACATGTACTAATATCGGGTAGCAACAGTCCAATGTGGACTCGGTATGCTAAAAGCAGGCTCAAAAACCCATATGCAGCGTGTTCCTGAACACGCCATGCATGCTCAGTGTGTATGTAGCAACAAACGTACAAATGTACGAATCATAAAATAATAAAACAGCCACAAAAAGGAGATAAGAAAGCAGAAGTTGCACACTTTTACACAGAGATGCTGCTTTAATCTCTAGAAGACTCATCAAGCTTGTGGCGCGATTTGGTTTTGCTTTATCCTGTTCCACTTAAATACAGCACATTCTAAAATTATATTTAAAGCAAATTGTTCAGAATATAAATGGAGGGAAAATGTTAATAACTTTAACCCTTTCAAAAGGATCATTAAATAGTTTTTTACCACACTGATGACTAAGGCTTAAAATGTGTAACTGGTAGTCACCGGTACAAAGGTTTTACCAACAACATTTTTTTTTTCTTGCATACTTGGTGGTGATGCGTCTTGTGATTTTTGTCAAGAAAAAAAGCAGACCTTGACACAAAACCCCCCCGAAAGAAACCGATGTAATGGTTGTCACGGTAACTTAAAAAATGAATTACTGGGGTAAATCCTTGAACAGCACGTCATGCAGGGGGAAATAAAAGTATTTAATACAAAAAATGTAAAAGTAGGAGTGACCAAATTAGACTATAATCTGCTTTTTAATCTTATCAGCATTACGTTCACATAGATTGTAGTGTTCAAATGCTTGGGGGGGGGGGGGGGGGGCATAAAGAGCACCCCCCTTAGTACACACACCCCTCCCCCCTCAATATATACATCCCAACATAAACACACACACATGCACACATACACTCTCTCAAACACACATACACGCACACACATTTTGCAAGGAAGGTGGGACCTAGGACCATCTGTCCCCTGCCTCTTCCCTGGTGGGGGGTACGGGCCCCTTTGCAACGGCGGCTGTGTCCCCGGGGTGCCGGCTTCCTGGGCCCGGCGGTGCTCTCTCCGCGCGGTGGGGGGGTTCACATTACATCTGAGCCGGGGGTGTTCGTGTCCCTGGGGGGTGGGTTCTGGTCCTTGCTCCTGAGTGCTGGGCCCCGCCAAATTTCCAACTGTGGCCGAGCCTGGTCGGGCCATATTTACAACACCCCTTGTGGGCCCTCTTTTTTCCCCGGGGTTCCCCCCTTCTGGGCGGGGGCGGCGGGCCCCTGCCTCGCTCCTCCCTGGACCAACCGTGGGCCGGGCGGATGGCTGCCTGGAGTGCGGAGTGGGTCTCCCTTGGGGGGTCCTGGCTCGTACCTGGGGTTGGGGCGGGGGGATGCCCGGAACTCCTGGGTGGTGGTGGGGTGCTCGTCTGGGGCTGTGGGCGTCCTTCTCCGGTGGGGCCCTGCGTTGGGTTCTCCCGGCGCGGCGGGGGGGCTGCTCTCCTGGTTGGGCTGGGGCGGCGCCCTCTTTCCCTCCGTGCCTCCCTGCTCTCTGGCTCTGGGGGCCTTGCGGCGGCCCTGCTGGCCCTGGCCTGGGTGGCGGGCTTGGTCGCCCGGGCGGCGGTTGTTCCCTGCCGGTTCCCGTGTGGCGTTGGGGGGATTCCGGCTGCCGCTGCTGGTGCGGTGGGGGTCTTGGGGTGGGGATGGCTGGGCACTCTCCCTCCTTCTTTTCACGTTCCACCATCCATTTTAGAAGAACATAAACACTCACCTGAGCACAGGTGTTAGCTCAACAGACTGAATGACTGAAATATTTCACACTAGTTGGTTTTAAGGCATAAGTATGCGTGTGAACACTATCTGTTTTGTGTACATGTCGACAGGTGGACATTTTTGCAACTAACAGGTGTGTTTATAACATTTGAGTGTGTGTGTGGACAGGCTCCGCCCTTTTTTTTTCGTTTTTTTTTTTTTCATTTGAACCTTACCATAATGATTAACAACCAGTAAACTTGCTGCTTTATGCTGCTTCATGGTCTTATCCCCCTTCCCCTCCTATTATCACCCCCTACCCCCCCTCTCTCTAACGTCCCTCTCTCTTCTTCCCCTCTTTCCTTTTCCGTCCGGTCCAACACCAAAGATTTTCAGACATGTTTGAAATTAATAAAGTTTGGCCTCAATTACAAAAGGGGTTTATTCAGACATACCTTTGGTTTGTCTGAAGATTAATAACCCCTCTTGTTAAAGTAAAATATGTCCAACCCAAGAGGCCCTCAGCTCTCATCTGTCTGCCTAGCTGTTGGACAGGACAAGTTAAAAAAGAAAAAAAAAAAAAAAAAAAAAAAAAAAAAAAGAGCAATCCAAACTGTTATAATCATTGTGGTGAACAGTTGAGATGCAGCAATTCTGAAACGGAGATTCAAACCCCCACAGTCGTCTGTGAACAGTTAATGTTTAACATAAGGTGTGAGGCAGCATAGAATTATGCTCTCAGTGCTCAGTTTTGATGCTATGGTGCAACTAAAATGGTAAAAATCATCTAAAATTCAAGTTAACATAAATAGACCGACCATAAAAAACGGTGGAGTTGTCCCTAATGTCCCATTGGCTAAATGACAGATGCACATCTACGCAGCATCCTCACAGAGAAATACACACCCATTCAAATGTGTTGGGGGGGATACAAAGCTGGAGACAGATTTTAACAGACTGTAACACGGAGGAGTATTGGAAGAAAAAGGAAAGGCTGAGATGAGTATGCATTGGATCGTGGAGAGACACTTTTCTCGTCTTCCGCAGAAAAGAAAGAAAAAAAACTCACACAAACATAAGAGCAGATGTGAAAAAAGGTGCTGTTTCTTGGCTTGGCCCTGCTGGAGAGAAGAGATAAGAGACTGCAGGGAGAGAATGGTCCAAAAATGCAGAACAAGAAGGCATGCAAAGAATGCAGAATGATGGGAAATGAGAGAAGTGGCTTAGAAGCAGAGCGCCCACAAGAGATAACTCTGAAAAAAAAAAAAATAAGAAAACATCCTGCAGGTGATGAGACACTCAGACCGAGCAGTGTTCACACTTATAAAGAAACCACATGAATATGAGCTGCTCCCAAACACTGCTGGAGTGGGAGGACGGAACAGGCTGGTCCTGTGTGGGTTTGCTGAAACTCACACATTTGATTGCTATGCAAACAAACGGCGGTAAAAACCTGAAGACCTTTGGAACTTTGTTCCGTTAACAATAACTTCGCTGAGTGAATCTAAACAAGCAGAGAGTTGGATTGCGAGTGCATGCTGAACAAACAAGACCGTCCCTGTGTGTGGAATGCCACAAAAGAGCGGCAAAGTCGTTTGATTACCAAATCCACAGAAACATTTCTGCCAACTGAACTATTCGTGTGAACACAAAAAAAGGCTTACCTGCACCACGAGAGGCCACATTGGCAAGAGATGAAGGTTTTCCCCATGAAAAAGAGAAAAAAAAAAGGAATAAAGACAGTTATTAACAATTCTCACCAACATCATATCCCTAAATGCACCCATACGAGGGGTTGACTTGTAGGTTTTTGGGTTGTCCGCGCCTGTAGAGAGAAGTGGCCGCATCTTTAGGGGAGTGCAGGCGTGTCGTCCCCTTGAGGCTCTCATTGCAAACCTTAAGCGACATCATGAAAATGGAACGTACCATTGTCGTCCGTGTGGTAAACATACAGCAAAGTGTTTGTTAGGGTAATGCAAGTTTCATAAACATTTGACGTACAAGTTATGCTGTCGTATGGTGCCCCTAAGCCGCACTTTAGGTGTTAGTAAGGTAGCATACTGGCTCCTTAGTGACCACGATACGCAAGTACCGGTTGGATGCCCACACATTCAACGCCGTCTACCTTTCTGATTTTTAGGAGTCAGGCTTCAAGCAAGGAGGGCCAAAGAGGCATGGAAGGACTTCACACTTATGTGAACAGCACCAACAGGAAGAGTTAAAAAAAAGCCGTGCCTTCGTCTCCTCTACTTCCCCCTTACTTATCCTTACGTGTTGTTAAATCGTTCACTACGACCTGTCGTTTGCAGCATGTCCGTAGAAAAAAGTGTATGAACATTTTTTTCTCTGTGGGCTCAACAACTGTTCCATGACCTTGACATTTCCTGTGGGCCACCTGCATGCCCCGTACAACTTTGCCTATTTTCCCCCCGCAGACAGCCTGTATCCACCCATGGGGGCAGTTATGACTCAGACCAAAGTATTTGTATAATCTGAGATCAGCGGTTTAAAATTTTACTTTTTTTGTGTCATTTTTGTGGTGCTTTAATGTGATTAACAAGGGAGGCAAGATCATCTGCAAAGATGGACAGAATAAAAGGGAGAGGTGGATGGTCTATCTATTTGAAAGACTGGCAGGCAGGACAGCAAGCAGACATGCTGAAAGACGTATAAACTGGGGAGACAATAAAAAGATGGACAGGCAGACACGAGGTCTTGTTGGAAGTGACAGAAACAGCGTGCCAAAAGCAGGGAATTTGTGCAGCCAGGGGGACAGGAAGGCCTGACACCTCATTATGAATGAATGAGCGATGCACATTCAAAGAGATGGACGCCCAGGGGAAAGACACAAGCGCAGTAAGAAATCCCCTCCCCAAAGCAGATGGACAGGTAGAAGGAAGAAAATGCACAGCAATGAATCTCGGTGTGTTTTGGTTCTCCTCCAGGCCTTCTGCGGGAGGGGAACCAAAGCTCTAAGAAGGAGATCCAACACGGATGGCCACCCACCGCCAGGCAGCTACGTTTAGAGAGAGTCAAACAGACGGATGGAAAAACTATGATAGATGGTGACAAAGAGAGGAAAAGTGTGAAATGGGAAGAGTGAGCTGGTGGAACCGGGCACATGTGTGTGTGCCAGCGCCTGAAATAAACCTGCTGGCAGCTGTCAGCATCCATCTGATGGAAGAGCAGGGAAAGAGATGCCGAGATGACAGAGTGAGAACAGGTAAGGAAAGGGGAGTTGATACGAGATGCTGAGCAACGGGGCGACAGAAGGACAGACACAGAAGAGGTTGCAGAGATGGCGGCACTTGCACCACGGCTACCACCTCCCACAGGAGTCGGCGCCGCCAGAAACCACACAGCAGAGAGCCCGCTTACAACAGCAGCAGTCACTTCAACCTTCAAGGTGAAATTAGTCAAAACAGGATGTGGCGGAGTCGACGCCTAACGTGTACGCTCATACATACGCATTAAGACATTAAGATGCTACGGTTACGATTGTGCTAACAGAATCATACACAATGATCGATGAATGAGAGTCTGGGGAAAAAAAACGTTTCTCTTTCCTCAACAGAAGCTCATAGTTTCAAGCGTATTATTCCGTTTTGATGACGCAGCACTGAGAAAAACCAAGTTTTGATTCTCAGATTGACAAAAATCAAAGCCTCAAACATGAAAACTGGTTTACCTGACGATCCAGACGAAATGGAACCAAATTTGCTGTTCATCTCTTTTTTTATTGACAGGAAAAAGAGCGATCAATAACCTCTGATGAGCGATTTAAGAAGGAAATGACAGATTGAAAAAAAAAAAAGGTTTTACACTATAAAACTAGAATTTCCACAAAGACGCATGACTAATTTTGTGAACCTATAAACAGTGGATTATTTGCAATTACTTAAAAGTTACCAAGAATTTTCCGTTGCCAGTACAAACCTTAAAAGCACTCTTTTTATGCAGCTTTACAATTTCTGGTATCGATTATTTAAGATATAGATTTTTGAATTTCTTTTATCATTACATTGGAAAGCTGTAAACATCAAAACCCAGCCTGGCATAAACTATATGCACCAAAAAAATCCAAGGAGACAAACTTGTTCACCATTTTTTTTTTTATAATAAAAAAAATGGTTCAAACACCAATTGAAACATCACTGATAAAAGAAAGTCTTCAGCTTCACCCATAAGCCTCAGAGGCAGATAGAAATAAGATCTGAGTCTTGGTTCAAATGCTTCTCACTCCATTCCTTCCTCCACAAGGTCCAACTACAGTTGTTTTGGTCCCGAGTGAAATTACACACCCCGTTTTTTTGCCTTTTTTTTTTTTTTTTTTTTAAACGCGGCCCAATAAGCTGAAAAACACTTTTAGTCTGAAAAAGCTGCTCCAGCTGATTATACTATAAAGGCAGCCCAGAAGAGAGGAAGCGCTGAGACCAGGGCTTCACACTGGATAACCCGCTTCAGGGAGAAGAAAGATGTTGCTGCACAACTGATAAAACCTCACAGCAATACAGACTAAATAGGCTGAGTAAAAAGAGTACAGAGTTAAATGAAGGGAAAAAAGTTAACAAGGTTTTCCTTTTTTTGTAATTATAACTTAAATGGACAGGCAACAATAAATACATGTATTCTTTACAGCTGTTTGTTTCATTTAGGCCTTAAAAACTCACTCCAATAAAAATTGTGTTTTTAACATGTTTTTTGTGGCTTTTTTTGTCATGCTGAAGGACATTTATAAAGACAATTAAGGTCGAAATTGTGTTTTGTGAATCATTTTTTTAATTAAATCATTGTAAATCAGGAGTGGACCATAAAATGCTGCTTGAAAAGGAGTTTATTTGTGATGTAGAAAATATGGCGGATCGGCCACAAGCTCCATTCTGATGCATTCGCTTGTCGACAAATAGATCCGTGAATATCTTTGATTGCCTCGTCTGAGCTGACATCTGGATCAAAACTGTACGACTGGATAGCTCCAATATTGCTCCCCATTTCTGTTGCATCGTTAATGTTAGGTTGGGGGTTTGAGGGACTGCAAGCTAGCAGGAGAGTGGGAGTGGGCGGTGGGACTTCAGTAAGGTAAAAATGTAGCACTAACAGTTACCATAGCAAATTCCCAATTCAATTTTTCTCTTTGCAAACTTTCTGTATTGATCCTATTTTGGAGGAATAACACATTTTTTCTGTTAATTAATGGAGAAAACAACAAAAGAATAATATTTTGCTGCTTTTATATTTTTAATTTTCATAGTTTTTTAAGCTCCTTTTTTAGTTTCAGAATCTCATTAATATTACAGAGACAATTTATCGTCTAGAAAGTGATATTTAAATTAAAAGTATAAAATGTAGTATCTGCTTTATGTAAGGTTCCTTCAGGACTTTGATTTTCAAAATAAAAGTGTCAACTTGCCAAAAGTAAAAACTTTTTTTTATAAGAACTTTTATAGTTGAGTGGAGGAAAACAGTTGGGAGTTGTTTAAGACACACACTCTCTATAGAGTTGGCTAATTCACGGAAGATTACGAGAACGTGACAGCTTGAAGAAACATTCATCATATGTTGTGGTGTGGAGCACATTAAGGAATGCCTACAGATCTCTCTTTGTGTGCAGTTTTTCTTTCCCCTTCAGTGGAGGCCGCAAACGCCATGTCCGACCTTTTCACCCCGTCACACAGACACACTCTCTGAGACGCCAAAAGAGCTGACCCCTCCACGCCAATTAACATTCCATTAGTGGAGGAGGGAGAGACACGGAGATACTTTCGCTCACCTTGTCCATTGTAGTTTCCCTCCTCTCTTTCTTTCACGCCATCACTTTCTGTCTTTTTTTCCCCCCTCTCTTTGTTTCTGCTGGTCAGCTTAAAAGCAGTTATGGTCTCCACCCAGTTTCATCCACTGCAGCCCTTTCATTACACTCGTTCGCCGTCTCTCCACCTTCACATCCATTTACCATGTTCTGGGAAGAGCAGGCAGGATTGTTAGAGCATTCTCAAGGCTGAAAAGCATTAGCTTCCCAACACTAGGGTGTATTATGATAAACGCAGAGCAAACTCATTTATTTATTGACATTTGGAGCTGCATAAACATGTGCAGATGTTTTCTTGAGTAATACAAAAGGAAAAGTGACTAGGTGTTCCATTAACCATTCCACACCTCCTCTGCTTTATTAAGACCCGTGACTCACGCGTTCCCACACCTGCGCTCGGAGCTTTTACAGGCTGCTGCTATGCAATGACAGTTTCACCCAATTAAGACCGAGCACTTGGAGATATTATTTCAGTCCCGATATGCAAACACTGTGGTTTATAAAAATGTCAGCTCTTGTAACCAAAGTCGACGGAGGCCTTAATTTTTGTTTTCAGTTTTCATTTCCTTCCGATTTAAAAGCTTTGAGTCACCCCAAACTGCTAAATTATATTCAGTCAAATGCCAAACTGGTGGCTAACAAAAGAGCCGAAGCCAAGTTTTCCAAAATGCAAAAGTGCTGCAGAATAATCAGTAATGTGGTAACTTTATGAATGTTCTTCCTGGTAAACTTTGTTTAAACAATAATTTCTCAGCAAAGAGTAAACCCTGGTTATTTAAATCTAACCAGTAAATCTATTTTCCCCCAGATTAAAAAGATCAACCTGTCCAAATGTAATGCATTTCGAGCATGAATGACTTTTGAAATGCAAACGTCTTCTTTTTTGCAAGTCCTCATATGCTGGTGTGTCCACCTAATTCAAAATGTAAACAGACTCTATTGCCTCAGATGCAAGTATTTGACTCCCTGTAAGAAGTTTAACTACATTAAAGCAGATTTTCCAACAATGCTTTAGAGGGAAACTCTCAGATGGTTACACGCGCATCATGTGTCCGCGCACAAAGCAGCCGAGTCATCAAAATCACATCCCTTTCAAGGCAAAACTGAACAATAAGTCAAGTGACTAAACACGACGGAAGTTTGACTATGAGTTAAAAAGACGGACTAGGACTAAAAGACAATAAATGCAGCACACCTGCAAGGAAAGTCTCTTTACAAGTTCGGCAGTTGCGTATGCACAGCTAAACATGCATATAAACCCTGCGGGATGAACAATAAGTGTGCATGTCTGCGTGTTTGTGTGCAGTTGAGTGTGAGCCAGACTCCAGCTGAGAGCTGAGGCGGTAGCAATTCCCACTGACCTGAAAACCAGCGAGCCAGTCACCTCAAAATACGCAGGAGGAAAAAGAAAAAAGAAAAAAAAAGACTGAGAATGTCACTGAACACAAGAGAGGAGAAAGTACAGAAGGTGAGAGTTAGAAATAATGGAAAGAAGCAATGATCTATGTATCTATACACACACGCACTCATATATACAAATACCAGGTGCAGTGAGGTGCTGCAAGAAGGAACAGGCCCAATGCTGCCCGCTTAGGGGGAGAAGAATGAACTAGGGAAAGAAAAAGCACACCCAAAAAAAGAGATGAAAGTACAATAAGAGGCATCAGCACCAGCCCAACGGGGGAAAAAAACTCCCTAAAAAAAAAAAAAAAAAAAAAAAAAAAAAAAAAAAAAGAGTGTGGGATAGAATCTCAACTTTGTGGTACAAGTGTGTGGATGTGTGAGCGTGGCCCCTCTTTGCTTTTGTGACTTCTGGGTCCCCCGCGGTCAAGAGCGGATCTTCTTTCTCTCTTTTCATAGAGTCGTTCCCCCTCTTTTTTATACACTCGCTCTCCATTCCCTCCTCTTTTAGCACAACAGCGAACGCCCCCCCTCCCTCCCCGATGAGTGACTGATGAATGTAGTAGCTCTTTGAAGTCAAGAGTCACAGCAAGGCTGGTCAAGCGTAAAGAGATGGTGGACAAAAGACGGCCGAGAGCGAAGGCAGGAAAGGAAGGAAAGGAGAAAGGGGGGAAAACATGCAGCGGGGGGTGCTTTCAATAAGAGAAAATGTCAAACTGTGAACATCCATAAAGACTGTGGAGAACAGGAGAGGGCTGTGTGAGGCGTAAACACAAAGTTTGGGTGAGAGCAGTGATCTGCATTTTTGCATGAGTGAATCTGAGCATTATGTTTCCTCAAAACAAAAGCGAGATAAAAGCAAACACGGGATGGAGTGACATCTCTCTGGAGGCTTTCTGGGTTTGTGTGAGAATCAAACACCGGTCCTCCGCTTTCCTGCATCGCTATGGATAGTCGCCTAAAAGCCAAAGCCAAAGCGGTTGTGACTGTCGCGTCACACAGAAATGCGACTATATGCATCTTTCCTCCTTTTACAGGCAAAGCTTGTTTGCTGAGATGAAACCAAAGTGACTAACAACACATTCCATTATAAGCAAACACGGGTTAACCTGTTGTTGGTTTCAAGTGCGCCACTCCTGTCTGACAAAACTAAAGTAGGTTAAACACAACCTGGTGCATATATCATGGCTATATATAGAAGAACATAGATCACAGAATAGGAAGGTTAGAAGAAATATAATATTGGTTTCTTTCGTTTGCTTCTACAAGCAGCCCTGTTGCTGGCGTTTCTGCATCAGTTGACTGATTGAAATTCGACGGGGGCTTTCCTGCAGTGGGAGTTTGACAGATGTCTAAGCAGCAAACAGTCCTGCCCATAACTCAGAGACGAATTCCAATTAACTACTGCCGCTCTGCAGAAATTATGTCCAACATTTTAGCCAAAAACTGCATAATGATCATTATGTAATAGATCAAAACATGATCAGAGTGGGTCTTTAAACAAGAGTGGGTGAGTTCCCATTGCACCCTTTGACCCAGAACCTAAATCTGAATGGTGTTCAGTCCATTAGCTTGAAAATATTACTGTTTCAGCATTTAGAAAGACTTAAATCATTTAACAATAGACATTTTAGTGTTGGATAAAGTCTATGAATATGCACACAAAGAAATGTTAACATATTTTTTTTTTTAGTTGTTCATTTGTTGCAAATTTATAGTTGTACTGATCTTTTGCTTTAGATATGTGTACGGTATAACTCAGCCTGTTTGTTCTGCAGATGCTGTCCCATTTATTACTTTTCCAGCCCTGCCCTTTAGCCTTTCTCCTCAAGGACTAATAGGAGGTAAAGCTGAAGTGTAAATCAGCCTAAATGTTAAAAATGTTCTTTTTGCATTTGTTTCCCTGAGG